>NC_086319.1:173266595-173606595 GCF_036172605.1 Pelobates fuscus
ATTTTTAGGGTGAGGGGGTTGGTAGGGGGTTAATTTTATTTGGAGAGGGAGGGGGTGACTACGGGTTTGGGGACCCCTAGTCACCTGGGAGGGGGGTTAACATTTTTTTAGGGCCCCCACCCACCGCTCAGGGTGGGGGCCAGGGGGGAGGACATTAGGTCCCCCCCCTTTTTCGTATTTAGGGCCCCCACCCACCACTCAGGGGTGGGGGCCAGGGGGAGGACATTAGGTCCCCCCCTTATTTTACTGTAGGGTCCCCACCCACCGCTCAGGGGTGGGGGCCAGGAGGAGGACATTAGGTCCCCCCTATTCGTATTTAGGGCCCCCACCCACCGCTCGGGGGTAGGGGCCAGGGGGAGGACATTAGGTCCCCCCCTTATTTTACTGTAGGGCCCCCACCCACCGCTCAGGGGTGGGGGCCAGGGGGGAGGACATTAGGTCCCCCCTTATTAGTATTTAGTGCCGCCACCCACCGCTCACAGGTGGGGGCCAGGGGGCAGGACATTAGGTCCCCCCTTATTATAATTTAGGGCCCCCACCCACCGCTCAGGGGTGGGGGCCAGGGGGAAGACATTAGGTCCCCCCCCCTTATTTTACTGTAGGGTCCCCACCCACCGCTCAGGGGTGGGGGCCAGGAGGAGGACATTAGGTCCCCCCTATTCGTATTTAGGGCCCCCACCCACCGCTCAGGGGTAGGGTCCAGGGGGAGGACATTAGGTCCCCCCCTTATTTTACTGTAGGGCCCCCACCCACCGCTCAGGGGTGGGGGCCAGGACATTAGGTCCCCCCTTATTAGTATTTAGTGCCGCCACCCACCGCTCACAGGTGGGGGCCAGGGGGGAGGACATTAGGTCCCCCCCTTATTATAATTTAGGGCCCCCACCCACCGCTCAGGGGTGGGGGCCAGGGGGGAGGACATTAGGTCCCCCCCTATTCTGATTTAGGGCCCCCACCCGCCGCTCAGTGGTGGGGGCCCGGGGGGAGGACAATAGGTCCCCCCCCATTATTTTACATTAGGGCCCCCACCCACGCTCAGGGGTGGGGGCCGGGGGGCAATATTTATTTTTATTTTTTGTAACAGTGAGCAGCCACAGGCTGTTGTTAACTGTTTAATAGACATGCCCCTACTCGCGGTATAGCAAATCTTTAATCTTTACTTAGTATTAGTAAATTTGTCTGAAAGACCAATTTAGGTCTTTCAGCCTTTTAGTAGATAGCTCCCTAATACCGTGGGAATTAGGGAGTTATCTACTTATTCATTCCTGTCATTACACTGACTGGCCAAGTAACTTACATTTTATATGAATGTATGTTACTTGATTGTTGTAAGTGTTGCAAATGCTTACAGCTGAATCCTGGCTAGGTTTGTATAGTTTTTAATTAAAATTGTATACAATGTAACATTCTTCTTCTTTCACAGGGTAAGTATATTAGTACTTAGGCAATACTGTGCTTCGGAACTTCGGCACTTCGGAACGTCGGCAACTTCGGAACTTCGGCACTTCAGCACTTCGGAACTTAGGCACTTCGGAAATTCAGTAATTTTGGAACTTCGGGACCATGGAAATTCGGCACTTCGGTAATTCGGCATTTCGGATATTCAGACATTCGGAAGTACACGAATGTCAGAATTGCCCGAAATTCGGCCGAAATCATATTCGGACCGAAATGAATTGCACATGTCTAGCGCCAACAAATTCCGCAGCACTTTACATTGGGTGGACTAACAAACATGTAATTTTAACCAGACAAGTTGGACACACAGGAACACAGGGGTTGAGGGCCTTGCTCAATGAGCTTACATGCTAGAGGGAGTGGGGTAAAGTGACACAAAAGGTAAGGATAGTATTAGAGAAATAGATTGGTAGAATAGTATTCACTGAAGACTTAGTGTGTTGTTGTTTTTTAAATGACAGTTGCAGTTTAATTGACACGCTTTTGTTAAAAAGTGAGTTTTTAATGATTGTTTTGAAGGAGTTGAGACTGGGTTCAAAATCCTTGCCTGGAATTTATAGACCTGTGAGCTTAACTTCTCTGACTGGGAAAATATTTGAAGGGCTATTAAGGGATAATATTCAGGAATTCACTGGGAAGAACTTTGTTATTAGCAATAATCAGTATGGTTTTATGAAACATAGGTCATGTCAAACTAACCTAATTGCATTCTACAAAGAAGTAATTAGAAGTATTGATCAGGGTGTTGCAGTGGATGTGATCTACTTGGATTTTGCCAAGGCATTTGATATGGTTCCTCACAATAGGTTAGTCTTCAAACTAAAAGAAATTGGTCTAGATTATTATTCTTGTTCTTGGGTAGAACATTGGCTTAAGGATAGAGTACAACGAGTCGTCATTAATGGTAAATTTTCAGGCTGGACAAAAGTGGTGTCCCTCAGGGTTCTGTTTAAGGACCGCTTCATATTTATAAAATTATCTTGAAATGGGCATTGAAAACCATGTTTTGGTGTTTGCAGATGACACAAAACTCTAAAGTAACTGTAAAGTAATAAAATGTGAGCAGGATATTGCTTTGCTGCAGAGGGATTTGGATAGATTGGGGGATTGGGCACTAAAATGGCAGATTCAATGTAACGAAGAAAAAATGCAAAGTTATGCACTTCGTGGTCAAGAATGCACAAGCAACTTACACCCTAAATGGTATTGAATTAGAGATAACCACACACGAGAAGGATTTGGGAATTGTTATAGACAACAATGTCAATCTGCAGTTGCTAAGGCCAGTAAGGTTTTGTCATGTATAAATAGGGGCATAAATTCTCAGGATGAAAATATAATTTTGCCTCTTTATAAATCGCTGGTGAGACCACACCTTGAATATGCTGTGCAATTTTGGGCACCTGTTCTAAAGAAGGATATCATGGCACTAGAAAAAGTGCAGAGAAAAATCTTCACTGCCTGAAGAGGTGGTTTTATCAGAGTTCATATAGATGTTTAAACTGAAATTGGATAAATACTTGCAAAAACATAACATACAGGGATATAGTTTCCAGTTAGTGGGGTAATAGCTGCTTGATCCAAGGAGACATCTGACTGCTATTTTTGGGTCAAGAAGGGATTTTTTCCTAGTTTGTTGCAAAATTGGAAGCCCTACAGACTAGGTTTTTTGCCTTCTTTTGGATCAACAGCAAGAACATATGTGAGGAAGGCTGAACTCGATGGACGCAAGGCTCTTTCCAGCTATGTAACTATGTAAAGGGAAGGGAGTTGCACAGGAATGGTGCAGCCGTAGAGAAATCTTGAAGGCGAGCATCAGCACCCAAGTGGAACAGAGTTCCCTGAGATGTTCCTCCAATGCCAGTATCCCCTGTGGCAAGAACGTATCAGGCAACATGAAACCCATAGTTCGCCAGGAACGGGGATAGCCGGGAAGAGGCATTAATCGCACTATTGTGGGCAAACTCTGCCCAGGGTAGCAGATCAGACCAGTTGTTCTGGTGATCAGAAATGTAGCAACGCAGAAACTGTTCCAGTGTTTGGTTAGCTCGTTCCGCTGCACCATTGGATTGTGGGTGGTAGGCCGAGGAGAAGGAAAGCTGAATTCCCATTTGTGTACAAAAAGCTCTCCAAAATCTGGATACAAACTGGCTACCCCTATCTGAGATTATCACTTTGGGTAACCCATGCAAACGAAAGATCTCCCGAGCAAAAATTGTTGCAAGTTCCTGGGAAGTTGGTAGTTTTTTCAAGGGAATGCAATGCGACATCTTCGAGAATCGGTCAACAACCATGAGAATGACTGTATTGCCACGGGAGACCGGAAGATCTATGATAAAATCCATGGACAAGTGGGCTCCGGGGTCGTTCACCATTAGGTATGGTTTGCAGGAGACCCACTGGAGGGTGTCGTGGGGTTTTATTTTGAGCGCACACAGGACAGGCAGCTACAAAAGCGGTGACATCCGAACGGAGACTAGGCCACCAAAATTGCAGAGAGACGGACCAGATTAACTGGTTTTTGCCTGGATGTCCAGCTGCTTTGGGGTTGTGATATGTACTTAATAATAATAATCAAGCAGGCAGGCCAGCTAAGGGCATACTATGCAGACAGCACCATGGCATAAATGCATCTAATAATGCGCTTGCTCCATGCTTTCTATGGACTGTTCCGTAGCACTCGCTGGTCCACTCTTCTCTTAACCTTCTAACTAGCAGGCAGAAGCTCCTGGTATACAGTCCGAGACAGAGGTATAACTAGTGAGTGTAGAAGAAAGGGATCATGCCATAGTGTTAGAGATTCTGAAGCAGCAAGAGCAATTGCATAGTGCACAAAGTCAGCTTTACCCACAAGTTGTGTTCCCCTAGATCCCTCTTAAGTTTCCATACTTAAGCAAACGCATGTGAAGAGTAGTAAAAGAAAAAAAATCGTATTGTATTAATCAATGGACCTATTAAATAAGCATGGGTCTGGAGCTGCAGCTCCATTAGCGCATAATGTTAATCGGGCCCTGACAATCACTCAGACACACACATTCACTGAACCACACACACACTCCCTCACTCACTCACTCAGACACTCACTGACAGACATACACACACATTTACTGACAGGCACTCACTCACAAAAATGATGTTAACAAAGCATTAGCCTGTTTTTTGCCACCCAATGGAAAGTGCCACCCAGGGCAAATGCCTTGTCAGCCTCGCGGTACATACAGCCCTGGACATAGGTTTTCGACAGAGCGTAGGGGCCTAGAGAGGACATACTTGTTTATTAGGAAGGATAGGTAGATGGCAACAGCTTAATGTAGAGATTTAAAAGGCAAGAACTAGAATTTTAAATTGAGTCCTATATTTTGGAGTGAGGCGTGGGAGGTGCGGGCGGACTAAAAGATGAGCTTTGTCGCCGCATTCATTATAGACTGTAACAGGGCGAGTTGGGAGCACGTAAGACCACTGAGAAGCAGATTGCAGTAGTCAAGACGAGAGAGGATAGTGACATGGACCAACACCTTAGTTGCATTTAGTGTTGAGTAGGGCAGATGCGCACAGATGGAAGTGGCAGGACTTGGCAACCGACTGGGCATGAGGGGTAAAGAAGAGGTCAGTGAGAACACCTAGGCAGCGAGCATGCATGGTGGAGCTAATGGTAGCGCCATTAACGTGGAGAGGGACAGAAATGGGAGTAGCAACATTTGAGGGAGGAAAGACCAGAAGTTCAGTTTTGGACAGGTCGAGTTTAATGAAGAGGGCAGCCATCCAGTTAGAAATAGCAGAGATGTAGTCAGAGACACTAGTCAAGAGGGGCGGGGAGAGATCAGATGGATTTTCCTGTCATCCGCATAGAAATAATATTGGAAGCCAAAGGAGCTCATGAGTTTACCAAGAGAGGCAGTATAGCATGAGAACAGTAGGGGACCAAGGACTGGACCTTGAAAGGACACCAACAGAGAGGGGAGAAAAGGCAGAGCCTGAGAAAGAAACACTGAAAGAGCGCTGGGAGAGGTAGGAGGAGCACTAGAAGAGAGCAGTATCTTGTAGACCAAGATTACGGAGAATGAGAAGAAATCTGCTGCTGATCTACAGTGTCAAAAGCAGCAGAAATGTCAAGGAGAATTAAGATAGAATAGTGGCCCCGAGATTTTGCAGCGAGTAGATCATTGGATACTTTGGTAAGAGCCGTTTCCACAGAGTGCTGAGCATGGAAACCAGACGGAAGCAGGTCGAGCAGAGAGTTGGAGTCGAGGAAGTCTGTCAATCTCGCATCCACAACTCTTTCAAAGATCTTGGAAACTAAAGGCAGTAACGAGGGTGGTAGTTGGACAGGGAGTTAGGGTCAAGGTTCCATATACTTGTTCCATATACTCAGTTTACCGTCATTTAAATCAAGAGTTAAAGTAAAAATTTGGGACTGTAAATATGTCCCCATATTTGACCTGTCTGCGGAAGCCTACCAGCTTCAGGAAAGGGCTGACATTGGGTCTGGCCCTAAGTATCCAAAGCATTCTGAATCATTTGAGAACTGGCAGTGCTGCTTTCAGGTTTTGGAGAAATACTCAGAGCAAAACATCCACGTTCTAAAATATATGGAGGCAATAGATTATATCTAGCAGGTAGTCAGGGAAAATATTGGTAAGGAGGGGTCTTTGGCTCCTCCAATCTCTGACCTAGTAATTTCCCAGTTAGGTTTTGTGCTGAAGAGGGAGCTCGGGAAGTTTTGCCTAATCTATCATCGGTCCTAGCCCATGGGGACGTCGGTTAATTATGCCATTTTTCAGGCTATTACCTCCTCCACTATCAGACTTTTGACGATGTGGTTGGGCTGGTCAAGGAGCTTTGTTGGGTGAAGCTGGATATTGAGTCAGCGTTTCACCTACTACATTTCCACCCATCCTCTTTTCAGTGGGTGGGATTCAACTTTGATGGCTTGTATTATTCTATCTTTCTTGGACTTTGAAATAGACACATCTCTCATGCTCTGTAGACTCCCATGGGACAAGGTCGACAAAATGCTGCTTTCGGTTTGTATGGCTGTTGCAGCTTGTACATTGTACCAAGCTTTGCAGTCACTTCAGGGCCTCCTTAACTTTGCCTGCAGGGTTATCCTTGCCTAGAGTGGTGGCACTTCTGGCCAGGCCTGGATTTTAATGGAGTTCTTTTTATGGCGGTCCAGCCTGCCTCCAACCAGTCACTGCATTTATTTACTGACGCATATGGGGTTTGTGGATATGGGGCTTATTTGGAATTGGAAGTAGAATGGAGTGCTGCCTCTAGGCCATCCTGTTGGTATTCCATATATGCAAATGGTTTGTGTCTTCTCTGTAGTGGCACAACATTTATCTAAAATCAGATTGAGATCTGAACAGAGACCCACCAAAGGGCAAGTGTATCAAAAATGATAAAATATTAATATTAAAATTCATTTTTAATATGAAAAACATGTTATATCAGTTGCAACGTGGAAAAGACATCTGTGAAAAATATTTTATATCAAAAACTTCAACAAAATTGATGAAAAAAACAAAATCCTTATTTATGTAAGAGTGATTAAATTGATTTAGCTCTCACAATGTTTCAGTATTTAAAAAGGTTCATCAGCCGATCATATAGAGTTTGCTTAAAGACAAATATAGTCAAATACCTACAATGTTACATTGGAATAGGCACTTCGCTTAGATTTTTGAAGATTTTCTGTGCCTGTATTAGCTTTTCACAAGCTGTCCTCTGTATTCACCAAAAATGGAGCCACGTGTTCACTCCCTGCTCCAAAATGGAGACTCCTTCCTCATCTCTGTGTCTAATTATCCATTTTGTTCTTCTGTAAGCATAGGGTGTGTCTCAATTGCAGCTGTTAAACATGCTAGGTCATCTTCTTGTGCAGCGTGTTGTCTCTGATAAATAAAGAATTCTTATATGCATTAACTTTATTAATTAATTTAATAAACAAGATGCATGTTCCAGCTGTTATTGTCCCAATTGATGGCATCCTCATATATGAAACAACTATCCCTAGTGTCTAATCACAATGTAACATTGCTAAACAAAATAAACAAAAAAGTGACACATATGAAGCTCTTCAGAAAGAAGCAAAACTATAAACCCAAAACGTGGCTTCTGTTGCAGAATGTCCGGAATGTGCAAATCCCTCCACCATAGGTGATGCTCCTACATCTAATGCCACTTCCTACAGTAGTCAAGTCTCTAAGCAGAGTTCCACTTTTTCATCTTTAACAAGGGGTCCTCATTGATCCCAAAGCTTGCAAATGGAAAACCACAACATCTTCAGATCAGCACCAATCTGTAAAATGGAGAGAAGAACAGGGTGAACATTTCTTTGTATTACAGTTACACCCATATATTCAAAGGATATTTTGGGAGAATTTGCCCTAAATAAGAAAACAACCTTCATAATGTCCCTTCCAGAGACAGTATACTCTATCAACCCAGATGATTTAGGATGATAAGCCTGTTCTTACTGTTGGCTAACTTGCTCTGTGAAACTGGTGCTCAGATGTGCCTAATTTCTTGAATCCAGTTCTTTCCTGAGGCCTGGCTTCTCATTCAAAGCAATCTTCTGTATGTCATCCTTACAAGTCTCTACTACTGAATCTTCAGAAGAGATCTTCCCTGCAACATAACAGTTCTTCACTCCACCTCCTGGTAGAAAATCCCAGTTCTTTGTTACCATCTTTTTGGGCTTTATTGGCCAATGACCACCTCTTCATATCAGTGCAGACTGAATTGGTTGCTTGCACTTTGTTGATTGTCATCATAGTATCAGGAAGTATTCTTGATTCTTCCAACTTAAGAACATCCTTATCTTTACTGCAACCCCTCTTGTCATGCATTTTTGCTGCTAACTGGAGTTCAGAATATGGTTGCCTGCTGTATTGCTTACATTCTTCAATCCCATTTTTATTTGCTTTCTTTTAGACTATTGAAATGACTTGGCCCAATATACATTTTTTGTCAGGCCCAGGTATCAAGTCCATAACTTCAGACTGGCCGCTTTTGGTCTCTAGCTCAGGGAATGTTTCTCTCTCATTATCTTCAGGAGCTTTGCTCCTCACATCTTCACATAGGTTTCTCTATAGCTTCAGGTGTTATTGCATTGGTTTCACATTCACAGTTCACTGTCTAAATAGTGAATATTTTTGTTTTTGTTTTGCCAGGCAAAGGTTACTTGTTTTTTCTTATCTGGGTCAAAGAGAGTTCAAAGGAGCACATTTACTAGTTTGATCACTGCCCCCCACCTGTCTGTCTGCTTGGCTGCAACATCAGTAGTATTGTCTATATCCAGGATTCCAGGACTCAGAAAAGAGTGTCATTAGTGCTTTTAGCAAGTCTAATGTCAACCTAATACTGTCCCCCTTGCTGCCGGTGGGTGAGCGGGTAAATACTGAATTTCACATTGCAGATTCCCTTGACTTTTCTTTATCTGGGGAACCTGAATGTGAGCAACCCTCATTAAAATTGCTGGTACTGTCTCGATTTTCCAAAACCTGGTCTGGAAGGATGGAAACAGTTACACATTTATCCATTTTTTTGGCTAGCATTAGTGGATGGGGCTACTCATACTAGAACTGACGTTGTGTTCCTCCCAACCTGACACTCTATCATGGAAGGCCCTAAAGGATTATCCTGTGGCATTGTCACATTCACTTCTCTTGTCCAATCTTGGAGACATCCTAGTGTGCTTCTATCTCCAATCCTTCTCCTATCCCTTATGTATTAGTATGTGTTGGATATAACTGGTCTGCACTCCAGAGGAGTCTCACCAAGTTTTTGTTATGGTGAGGGTTTCCACTAAGTACTCTTTTCATGAAGGGGTAAATAATGTCTGAGATAATAATAAATGGATGATTGAATGGTCTGGTCAGTAGTGCGGGCTTTGTCAGGGAAGCCACATAGTTCATTCTTACAACATCCCATCTTTCCTTCAGTTCTGCTGTTGACAATCCATCAATTTCTTTCCTATTCAAAACTAACAAGTTAATTTCCTTCTAGACATCTGTTGTCTACCTTGTGTGCTGTACACATTCCTTTGTTGTACTCCTGCTGTAATTCTCCTATTTCTGCCAGCATAGAGGCCACCTGATAATTTCTTTCTACTTTACCTATTCCACTGAGTTAATACAACATGGAGGATTTCATTTCAGGTGCAGTTTTCAGAAACCTTAATTAGTAGTGAAATCCTCAATATCAATTCCCTCCCATTGAGTCACAATCAAACCAGTCACACACCCCATAAATCATACCATATTGCTTGCATATTTAATTGTCATCCAGGGGGTCTATATGTGGAGGGAACACATTAAAAATAGCATGCCTAATCAAATCTAATGACACATTCTCTCTTGTTTTGCTCACACGCCTCAAAACATGTTTAACTTGGGGATTTAAAGTTAATTGTCCCACTTCCACAGCTTCTGAAGAATTTAAGTAAATGCTATCAGCACCATCCTCATAAATATGCAGTATCCATTCAGCTATCCACTCTCTGTTATACTGTTTAGCAAACTCAAGTAATTCAATCTGTGTATATCCTTTAACAAATTCAGTCATCTCATTAACCCCTTAAGGACTGAGCCAAATGTACACGTTGTGACCAAAACAAAGTGTAAACAAAACCTGGAATCTGACTATATGTCTGTTCAACCGTAATTCACCTCCTTCATATTAAGTGCACCTACACTTATTATATATCATTTTTTTTCAGGGGAAACAGGGCTTTCATTTAACATCAAATATTTAGGTATGGAACATAATTTAATATGAATAAAATGTAAATAAATTGGGTGAAAATAAGATTTAAAAAAAAAATGTTATTAGTTCTTATTAGTTCGTAAAATTTTAACTGTGAATGTCATACTGTTTGCTTTACTGCAAAAACACCCCGCATATTTGTATTCAGCAATGTCTCACGTGTAAAACAGTGCCCCATATGTACAGGTTTTATGGTGTTTTGGGAAGTTACAGGGTCATATATAGCATGTTACATTTTTCAGTTTTTTTTCCACATTGAAATTCGCCAGATTGGTTACGTTGCCTTTGAGACCGTATGGTAGCCCAGGAATGAAAATTACCCCCATGATGGCATACCATTTGCAATAGTAGACAACCCAAGGTATTGCAAATGGGGTATGTCCAGTCTTTTTTAGTAGCCACTTGGTCACAAACACTGGCCAAAGTTAGCGTTAATATTTGTTTGTATGTGAAAAATGCAAAAAACTAATTTGAACGCCAATTTTGGCCAGTGTTTGTGACTAAGTGCCTTCTAAAAAAGACTGGACTTACCCCATTTGCAATACCTTGGTTTGTCTACTATTGCAAATGGTATGCCATCATGGGGGTAATTTTCATTCCTGGGCTACCATACGGTCTCAAAGGCAACGTAAGCAATCTGGTGAATTTCAATGTGAAAACACTGAAACACATGCCTTAAATTTGACTCTGTAACTTTTGAAAACACAATAAAACCTGTACATGAGGGCTACTGTTATACTCGGGAGACTTTGCTGAACACAAATATTAGTGTTTCAAAAAGTAAAACGTATCACAACAATACTATCGTCAGTGTAAGTGCCATTTATGTGCGAAAAATGCAAATAAATTCACTTTCACTGACGATATCATCGCTGTAATGCATTTTATTGTTTTGAAACACTAATATTTGTATTCAGCGAAGTCACCTGAGTAAAACAGTATCCCCCATGTATAGGTTTTATGGTGTCTTGGAAAGTTACAGGGTTAAATATAGTGCTAGCAAATTTAATTCCCAGGACTTTCTGCCTGTGTTGTCAGGCAGGTCCCGCAAATTGTAATTAATAAAATGACCTAATTATGTAAAAATATTACATAAATATATACGCAGAATTAATATATATGTATGTGTATATATGTATGTATATATAATGTTTTTGTATTATTTTATTTCTATATAGGTATATATATATATAAAGGTTCTTGTTGAAGTGCACACACAGGACTCAATAATATTTCTAATCGTGCTGTTTATTCAAGCATCAAGTAATACAAAGAAGTGTCGACGTTTCAGTCCTTGCCGGATATATATGTTTATACTTATGTATATAGATATACTTAGTGATATATATGTTTATACTTATGTATATAGATATATATTATTTCGTACTAGGTGTATTTTGATATCAATATATATATATATATATAAATATCAAAATACAGTTAGAATGAAATTACACACATATATATATATATATATAATTAATTTTTTTAAATTATTTTTTAATGTATTTACATATTTATTTTATATTATATATAAATACACACTCTCACAGGTGCCATTTTCATCAGCTTGATTTCCGTGTAACTTCCTTTTCGTTTCTTGCACAATAAAAGGACATGCTTTATACAATTCGCTTCCATTCTCACAACTGACATTCAATGTTAGTCCTTTCCATCAGATTATATCAGATTTATAACTGCTTTGCTTTTGCTTCAAATTACTTTAAACATTACATTTGTCAAAACTAGTTCTTCCTTAAGACCATGCAATTCTTTTTACTTAGCAAACCTTTTCTTTCTGTGATCCATCCCGTTTTGCCAGCTGGCTTCTCTCACTTTTACTATAATTTCCAGTAAAGGTACATTTCCAACACTTTTCATTTCAAATCTTATAAGCAAGAGAATAGTAATCTCCAAGTTTTTAATAGGGTAGGGATTCTAAATTAACACTTTAGTGTTAGGAATACAAAGATGTATTCCTAACGTTAAAGTGTTCCTCTTAGTCTATCACCTTACTCCAGCGCAGATGTCTCTTGGCGCTGCATTGCGTTCCTCCTGTCAGCCGATGGGAGGGCATAATGTGCACACACAGCTAGTGTCATGCGCTCCTCCCCCGCTGATGTCAGCCGATGCGTTTATGTTTTCATAAGAATGCATATGTTGAGTTTAACCCCTTAATTTTCCGTCATGCTTGTCCTTGCGTTAAGGACGCATAACGTTACATTTCCATCATTTACTAAAGTAAATGTGAGGTTAACACTCCTCCGTTCTGCCTCGGTTTTCGAGGCAGACCGGGAGCACCCGATCGTGCTGTCAAAGCGAGCTGCAGGGACTCCTGATCCGCCTCCCTGTGCTTCCGCGTTCAGTGTGAAGTGCAGGGAGACAGATCAGTGCTGATCTGCTTCAGTTGTAAAAAAATAAATAAAGTTAAAGTTAAATCCCAACTCCCCTTTCCCCTGCTTTATTAAAATTAACCCCTTCACTGCAAATTGACCACTGACTACAGTGATCAATTGGCAGGGACTACATTGTACTGTGATCAGATTTTTTTTAAACCTCTGAGGGTCAACTTTTATTTTTATCCCTCCGGGGTTACATTTATTTAATCAATTAATTTAAATATTTTAAAATTACATATTTAGCTAGCTGGGATGGAGGGAAGTTGGTGAGGGATTTTAGGCTAGCTAGGGGTTAACAGAAAAAAAAGGTTTTATTAAAAGTAAATAAATAAGTTTTAAAAATCCCACCCCAGTTTACCCAGTCCTAAAAAAATGTACCCCTTCCCTGCCAGTTGATTACTGCCTGCAGTGATCAAAATACAAATCACAGTATTATACTGTGATAAAAACAT
The DNA here is from genome assembly GCF_036172605.1 of Pelobates fuscus. NCBI lineage: Eukaryota > Metazoa > Chordata > Amphibia > Anura > Pelobatidae > Pelobates > Pelobates fuscus. The sequence continues at coordinate 173,279,671 of NC_086319.1, forward strand.
TTTTTTAACCTTTTATTTATTTTTTAACTCTCAGGAGTTCAATTTATTTAATGAATTAATCTAAATATTACATAGTTACATAGCTGAAAAGAGACTTGCGTCCATCAAGTTCAACCTTCCTCACATATGTTTTTTTGCTGTTGATCCAAAAGAAGGCAAAAAAAAAAAAACAGTTTGAAGCACAATTTTGCAACCAGCTAGGAAAAAAATTCCTTCTTGACCCCAGAATGGCAGTCAGATTTATCCTTGGATCAAGCAGTTATTACCGTACATTGAAAGATTATATCCTTGAATATTCTGTTTTTGCAAGTATGCATCTAGTAGCTGTTTGACCATCTGTATGGACTCTGATAAAACCACTTCTTCAGGCAGAGAATTCCACATCCTGATTGTTCTTACAGTAAAAAAACCTTTCCTTTGCCTTAGACGAAATCTTCTTTCTTCCAGTCTAAACGCATGGCCTCGTGTCCTATGTAAAGTCTGGTTTGTGAATAGATTTCCACACAATGGTTTGTAGTGGCCCGAATATATTTGTATAATGTTATCATATCCCCTCTCAGGCGACGTTTTTCTAAACTAAATAGGTTTGAATTTCTTAACCTTTCTTCATAGCTGATATGTTCCATTCCTTTTATTAATTTTGTAGCCCGACTCTGCACTTTTTCAAGTGCCATAATATCCTTCTTTAGAACAGGTGCCCAACATTACACAGCATATTCAATATGTGGTCTTACCAGTGATTTATAAAGAGGCAAAATGATATTCTCGTCACGAGAATGAATGCCCTTTTTCATGCATGACAATACCTTACTGGCCTTGGCCACTGCTGATTGACATTGCACATTGTTGCATAGTTTGTTGTCTATAACAATTCCCAAGTCCTTTTCGTGTGTTGTTATCCCTAATTCACTTCCATTAAGGGTATACGTTGCTTGTGTATTCTTTACGCCGAAGTGCATAACTTTACATTTTAAAATGATATATTTAGATAGCTGGGTAGGTGGGAGTTAGTGGGAAATTTAGGAATTTACTGTTAGGCTAGTTAGGGGTTATCAGTAAAAATAAAGTTTATAAAAAATTTAAAAGCGTAAAAAGTTGAAGAAAGCATAAACAAGTTTTTAAAAAGTTTTTAAAAAGCAAAAAAGTTTTTTTAAAAGTAAAAAAAGTTTTACAAAAGTAACAAAATACATTTTTAAAAATGCTCATTACTACTACACCTGGAACAAACTAGTGAAAAAATGGTTCCACGCTAAGGTTCAAAATATGCCTTTAGAAATACACCAGGGTGTATTATTTTTCTTAAAATGGTATGCATTTGTGGGGTAGATGGAACAACCAACCAGCTAAACTACTCCAAAATGGAACATGAACATAGTGTAAAAATTCTAAGTTTGAAAAAACTGAATTGCTGTGTCTCAAATGTTCCCCTTCAACATCCACATATACCTGGTAAAGGTACATATGGGGTTATTGCTGTACTCAGACGACATAGCTGAGCAACCTTTGAAATATTATACTGCCATAGCACACATAAGGATTTCAGAATATACCGTGCAAACTCACTTTGTGTGTCAAAAAGGCCAAAAAATGGTGAGTTAAATTCTCACCCACTTACTGCCTGTCAAATTTGAATTCCCCCTATCCTTTCTTTTCTGTACCCCTACCCTTCCAATTAGACAAAATTAAGACAAAATAAATATTGTCAAATTGAAAAAAAAAAGGCATTAAAAAATGCTTATTACCACTACACATGGTGGAAAACAGCAAAACAATCATCCCACATTAAGGTTCAAAATATGCCTTTTGAAATACCCCTGGTTGTATTCTTTACAAAGTGGTATGCATTTGTGGGGTAGTTTGAATAACCAGCCATTTTAACTACTCCAAAATGGGACATGACCCAGCGTAAAACTTCAAAGTTTGAAAAAAACTGAATGGCTGTGTCTCAAATGTGCCCCTTCAACATCCACATATTCCTGGCAAAGGTACAAAGGTACATGGGGGGGGGGGTTCCTGTACTCAGATGACATAGCTGACCAACCTATAAAGTGTTATACTGCCATGGCACATTTAGGTTTTGCGAAATATACAGTAGAAGCTCACTCTGTGGGTCAAAAAGGCAGAAAAATGCTTATTACCTCTACACTTGGTACAAAATAGCGAAACAACTGTCCCACGATAAGGTTGAAAATATGCCTTTTGAATTACCATGGGGTGTATTCTTTAAGAAATGCTATGGCTTTATGGTGTAGTTGGAATATGTTGCCTGCTAAAGTGCTCCAAAATGGGACAGGGACACAGCATAAACATTTGAAGTTTAAAAAAACTGGAAAGGCTGTGTCTCAAATATGCCCCTTCAGCGTCCACTTATACATGGCAAAGGTACATACGGGGGTATTCATGTACTCAGACGACATAGTTAAGCAACATATGAAAAATTATACAGCCCTAGCACACATAAGATTTACAAAATATATTGTGCAAACTCACTTTGTGGGTCAAAAGGGCAGAAAAAATGCTTATTACCACTATACATGGTACAAGCTAGAGGAAAAATGATCACACAATAAGGTTCAAAATATGCATTATGAAATACCCTGGGATATCTTCTTTAAGAAATGGTATGCCTTTATGGTGTAGTTGGAATATGTCTCCTGCTAAAGTTCTCCAAAATGGAACACGGACCCATCTACACCATCTATGAAAATTCACATTTAAAAAACTGAACTTGTCACGTCTCTTTTACAGCACTATAACTTCACAAAATAGTGTCTAGGAATCTAGGTCATACATTGGGCATATTGTTTTACTCAGAAGATGTAACTGAGCATAATTTGGGGTATTGTATGACAGTGGTACATATCAAGTGTAAAAAAAACCAGCAGAAATGCAACATGTAGGTAAAAAAAAAAAATGTGTTTCTCACCACAAACATTGACATAAATTGGTGAAAAAATAATGACAAATTGAGACACAATATATGCCATATAAGATACCCTGGAGTGTCTACTTTCTCAAATGGAAGCCCTTTGTGGCGTTATTTGAACAGTCAAACTGCTCTAATACCCCAAAATGAGACATAGGCCCATTAAATTCATCTATGAAATGTCTAATTATAGAAGCTGAAATAGCCTTGTCTCTTATATAGTTACATAGTTACATAGTTAGATCGCTGAAAAGAGACTTGCGTCCATCAAGGTCAGCCTTCCTCACATTTGTTTTTTTGCTGTTGATCCAAAAGGCAAGAAAAAAAAACCCCAGTTTGAAGCACAATTTTGCAACAAGCTAGGACAAAAAATTCCTTCTTGACCCCAGAATGGCAGTCAGATTTATCCTTGAATCAAGCAGTTATTACCCTACATTGAAAGATTATATCCTTGAATATTCTGTCTTTGCAAGTATGCATCTAGTAGCTGTTTGAACATCTGTATGGACTCTGATAAAACCACTTCTTCAGGCGGAGAATTCCACATCCTGATTGTTCTTACAGTAAAAAAACCTTTCCTTTGCCTTAGTCGAAATCTTCTTTCTTCCAGTCTAAACGCATAGCCTCGTGTCCTATGTAAAGTCCGGTTTGTGAATAGATTTCCACACAATGGTTTGTATTGGCCCCGAATATATTTGTATAATGTTATCATATCCCCTCTCAGGCGACGTTTTTCTAAACTAAATAGGTTTAAATTTGTTAACCTTTCTTCATAGCTGATATGTTCCATTCCTTTTATTAATTTTGTAGCCCGCCTCTGCACTTTTTCTAGTGCCATAATATCCTTCTTTAGAACAGGTGCCCAAAATTGCACAGCATATTCAATATGTGGTCTTACCAGTGATTTATAGAGAGGCAAAATGATATTCTCGTTCCGAGAATGAATGCCCTTTTTCATGCATGACAATACCTTACTGGCCTTGGCCACTGCTGATTGACATTGCACATTGTTGCATAGTTTGTTGTCTATAACAATTCCCAAGTCCTTTTCGTGTGTTGTTATCCCTAATTCACTTCCATTAAGGGTATACGTTGCTTGTGTATTCTTTACGCCGAAGTGCATAACTTTGCATTTTTCAACATTAAATTTCATCTGCCATTTGAGTGCCCAGTCCTCCAGTCTATCTAAATCCTTCTGCAACAAAGTAATATCTTGCTCACATTGTATTATTTTACAAAGTTTTGTGTCATCTGCAAACACTGAAACATGACTTTCAATGCTGTCTTCAAGATCATTTATAAAAATGTTAAATAGAAGGGGTCCCAGAACAGACCCCTGAGGGACACCACTTGCCACCTCTGTCCAGCTTGAAAATTTACCATTAACAACAACTCTTTGTATTCTGTTTTTAAGCCAATGTTCTACCCAAGAACAAGCATTTTCATCGAGACCGATTTCCTTGAGTTTGAACACTAATCTTTTGTGTGGAACTGTATCAAATGCCTTGGCAAAATCCAAATAGATCACATCCACTGCAACACCCTGATCTATACTTCTACTTACTTCTTCGTAGAACGCAATCAAGTTAGTTTGACATGACCTGTGCTTCATAAAACCGTGCTGATTTTTGCTGATAACCATATTCTTCTCAAGGAATTCTTGAATATTATCCCTTAATAACCTTTCAAATATTTTACCAGCCACAGAAGTTAAGCTCACAGGTCTATAATTTCCAGGCAAAGATTTTGAACCCTTTTTGAATATAGGAACCACATCTGCCTTCCTCCAATCCTCCGGAACACTTCCTGAAAGAAAAGAATCTTGAAAGATTAAAAACAGAGGTTCACTTATTTCTACACTTAGTTCCTTAAGTACACGTGGATGGATACCGTCAGGCCCTGGAGCTTTGTTTATATTAACTTTCTTTAGTTGCTGCAGCACATTGTCTTTAGTTAACCAATTACAATTATTCTGCAAGTTTTTAGTAGCAATCATTTGCACATCTATTGCCATGGGTTCTTCTTTAATATATACGGAGGAGAAATAGTTATTTAGAATTCCTGCCTTTTCTTGGTCTTCATTAACTAACACCCCCGTTTCAGTTTTAGGTGTACCTATACTTTCATTTTTGGGTTTTTTAGAATTTATGTACTTAAAAAATGCTTTGGGGTTGGTTTTGCTCTCTTTAGCCATCATTTTTTCATTTTGAAGTTTAGCAAGTTTAATTGCCTTTTTGCACGCATTATTTGCTTTCTTATATCTTTTATAAGATGCATCTGATTTGTCTGATTTAAATGCTTTGAATTCCCTTTTCTTATTTTTAATCTCTTGTTTTACTTCTCTACTAAGCCACATTGGTTTTAATTTGTTTCTTTTATATTTATTTCCCAATGGTACTTACTGAGAAATGTACCTTTCTAATATTTGTTGGAAGATGATCCATTTATCCTCAGTGTTCTTTTCACTAAAGAGTTTATGCCAGTCAATATATTGTAAAGCTTCCCTTATCTTATTGAAATTGGCCTTTTTAAAATTATATGTTTTAGTATACCCCATGTGCTTTTGTTTTTTTGAGTTTATTTCAAAGGACACTATATTCACTATTTCCCAAGTGCTCACCTACTTGAATGTTGGTCAAAAGATCAACGTTGTTTGTTAAAACCAGGTCCAGACAAGCGTCCATTCTAGTTGGTGCTTGTACAAGTTGTGACATGAAGGTGTCATTTAACAAGTTTAAAAACCTAATTCCCTTTGCTGAGCTACTAGTCCCTATGTCCCAATTTATGTCTGGGTAATTAAAATCTCCAATAATTAAAGTGTTACCAAGATTTGCAGCTTTCTCAATTTGCTCAAACAGCTGTTGTTCCTCGCCAATATTAACATTAGGTGGTTTATAACATATCCCAACCAATAGTTGGTTTCCCTTCTTTTCCCCCAAGCAGATATTTACCCATAAAGCTTCCACATTTTCCTCATCGCATTCAATTTGCTTAAGATTTGGCTTTAAATCATGGTTGACATACAAACATACCCCACCACCCTTCTTGTTTTTCCTATCCTTCCTAAATAATGTGTACCCATTTAAGTTAACTGCCCAGTCATGTGTCTCATCCCACCATGTTTCAGTTATGCCTATTATATCATATTGTTTAGTGTATGCTAATGCCTCTAGTTCCCCCATTTTGTTATTTAGGCTCCTTGCATTAGTAAGCATACATTTAATATCATGCGTCTCTTGTTTATTTTGTGAATTACCAACATTACATTGCTTCTCTGTTCTGAGCTTGCCCCTCCCCCCGTCTCCACCCTCCTTATACTGTTCTAAAGCCCATCTCCTTTCTGTCCTATCTCCATTTTGTAAATTGGTATGACCCTCCCCCCCTACTACTAGTTTAAAATCTCCTCCAACCTTCTAGCCATCCTATCCCCCAGCACTGCAGACCCTCTTCCGTTTAGGTGCAATCCATCACTACTATATAGGTTGTACCCAATCGCAAAGTCGGCCCAGTGCTCTAAAAACCCAAAACCCTCCTTCCTGCACCAAGACTTCAGCCACGCATTAACCTCTCTAATCTCCCGCTGCCTTTCCACTGTAGCACGTGGCACAGGTAATAGCTCAGAGAATACCACCTTGGAGGTCCTTTTCTTGAGTTTGCTACCTAATTCCCTGAAATCATTCTTTAGGACCTTCCATCTTCCTCTTACTTTGTCATTGGTACCAACATGGACCATGACCGCTGGGTCATCCCCAGCCCCTCCCAATAATCCATCCACTCTGTCAGCAACATGCCGGACCCGAGCACCCGGGAGACAGCAAACTGTCCGGTTGAGCCGATCAGATTGGCAGATTGCCCTATCTGCTCTCCTAATGATAGAGTCCCCTACCACCACAACCTGTCTTGCCTTCCTTACATTTTGATCCCCACCCGTACTAGAGGGGCTGTCACCTCGGCTGTTAGAAGTAACAGCTTCCTCTAATACAGCTACTCCTGAGCTGATGCTCCCAACATCTTCCCTCAATATGGCACTGTAGCTTACAGAATAGTGCCAAAGGCATACAATGTGGGTATCGTTATACTCAGCAGATGTAGCTGAACACAATATGGGGTTCTGTGCAGGAATAGCATACACCAGCTTTACAAAATACACATTACAAAAACCTTGTTATATGTGTATATGCCAAAATAGAGAAAAAAATAAATTTTACTCCAATATTTAGCAGAGATTGGCAATGAAATGGCTACGTTAAAAGTGTCAAACTAACCTTAGGTAACTAGCCTGTGATGTCTACTTTATATAAATATATACTTTTGTGTGGCAATTTTGTTTTCTGTGGTGGCTACTAAACCTACAAGACAAACATCCCAACTTCTAAATTTGTTTCACATAACAATTTTATTTTAGTACTTGTATTTTGTGACCTGTAACTTTAAAAATAAGTTTAAATCCTATACATATTATGTACTCTATAAATCAAGACACATAAATTAATTTATTTTGAATTACTTTTCCTAAGCTGGACATATTATGCACAGGTTTTTATTGCATAAACTGTGAAAACAAAATATTTATTTTGGTTTCCCCCCCATTTTTGGCCTTTTTTTTTTTTTTTTTAATAATTAATAAGAATGTATATATGTATATGTGACATTGAGTTAAAGCCCTTTTGTCCTCTAAAAAACAGTATGTAATAAGTGTTTTTATGTGTTCTTATGTTCTCAAAAACAATTTATGGTTGTAAGTTTGATGACAGAGAGAAAATATTGGACCAACATAGAGTTGGTGTAATAAATGAGAACAAAGCAAATTGTTTTTGAACACAAACAGCAAAAAAATCAATAATATTGGACCAACATAGTGTTGGTTCAATAAATGAGAGCGATGCAAATTGTGGTTGAACACAAACAGCAAAAAAAAAATTCAAAAAATGCTTGTGTCCTTAAGGTAAGACAAGCTTTTGAAGCTGTATCCTTAAGGGCTTAATTTGTACCTAGACATGTATGCCCATCATGAATCCTCCTATTTTTACTTTAAAATTGTGCAGTTTAGCATGACTTTAAAGCTTTAGCTATATGCCTGTTTTTCTCTCGTTCTGTTTTTACATCATATGTCATTGCCACTCTATGTCTGTACCACTGATGTGAAACAAAAAAAAGGGTAAGTCTCTTGACAAGTCCTGTCTGATATATGCAATGACTGTCACATTTACTCTTGATGATTTGTCAGTAAAAGTTTGTATGTCTATCCATGCACTACAAAAATAAAGAATTATAAAAAAGCGAAAAACAAAACAAAGCTGGAGTTATACTTATGAAACTGAAAAACGTAATAACTACTTTTATATTTGGATTCAAAAATACTATTTTCTTAGAGGGACACAAGTCACCTAACCCACTAAAGCTTAAAGGGACACTCTAGGCACCCAGACCACTTCTGCTCATTGGAGTGGTCTGGGTGCCAACTCCCACTACTCTTAACCCTGCAAGTGTAATTATTGCAGTTTTTTATAAACTGCAATAATTACATTGCAGGGTTAACTCCACCTCTAGTGGCTGTCTATTAGACAGCCACTAGAGATCACTTCCTGGGTTCTAGCACAGGAAACCTGTGCTAGAGCGTCGCTGGACGTCCTCACGCTGTGTGAGGACCTCCAGCGTCACTCAAAACCCCATAGGAAAGCATTGAAATGATTTTTCAATGCTTTCCTATGGGGAGATGTAATGCGCATGCAGTCTCGCCCACCGGCCGACGCAATGAAGAGGTGGAGCGTCGCGGAGGCAGCGACGAGGGACATCGCCGCTGCCTCAGGTAAGTCACTGAAGGGGGCAGCTAGTTTTCCTGGCACTGGAGTTTCCCTTTAATGTAGAAATTCTGGTGTCTGTAGCCAGTCCCTGCAGACTTTTCAATGTAAACAATGCCTTTTAAGAGAAAAACACTAAAGTGTTCCTTTTTCAGAGAAAAGGAGTGTTTACATTGCTGCTTAGTAACACCTCCAGTGGCAGTCACTCTGGATGCTTCCTGGGTCAGTGCTGAACAGTGTGCACCTAAGATCAGCATCTCCATTCTCTGTATGGAGATGCTGAAAGCTCCCTATAGAGATGCATTGATTTAATGCATCACTATGAGAAGACGCTGATTGGCACAGCATGGCATCTTGCTTTGCATGCACAGTAGCCTCCTGGTGGTTTCCTATGGGGAAGCATTGCAGTTTATCAAGATTGATGACCTCAGCCATGAAAGCAGGACCAGCCACAGCGAGACCAGCACGGCAATGGAAAAAAGGTAAGTGATAGGGACCAACCGATATTGCTTTTTTTAGAGCCATTACCGATAATCTTTGAACTTTTAGGCCAATAGACGATAACTTACCGATACCGATATTCTGTACCTTTACCGTTTTGAAAAAGAAAACAATTTCTACACACATCTACTGTTTACTGAACATGTTTATTTAATATTTTTTTTAGCAAATCTTTTTTTAATTAACCCCTTAAAACCGGAGGGCGTACTATTACGCCCTATTCTAAGCGGCTCTAAACGTCGCAGGGCGTAATAGTATATATTAGTGTACCTCTCTCCTCCCTTCCCTGTCCCTTAGTGTTCATCTCTCTCGCCTCCCTGTCCCTTAGTGGTCAGGAAGTAAAGAACCAAAAGAAAGGAAGTGCATCATAGCTGGTCACATTTTAACCACAGGACAGTGTGCTTGCAAAAGTATTCACCCCCTTGACTTTTTACCTATTTTGGTACATTACAGCCTTAAAGGGACACTATAGTCACCAGAACAACTACAGCTTATTTCATTTGTTCTGGTGAGTAGAATCATTACCTTCAGGCTTTTTGCTGTAAACACTGTCTTTTCAGAGAAAATGCAGTGTTTACATTACAGCCTAGTGATAACTTCACTGGCCACTCCTCAGATAGCTGTTAGAGATCCTTCCTGGGTCATGGCTGCCTAAAATGCATCCAAACATTAAAGGGACACTCCAGGCACCCAGATCTCTTCTGTCCATTGGAGTGGTCTGTGTGATGTATGGGCAGTTGGGCTGTGTATGAGTGTGTGAGTGTGTGAGTGTATGTATTGTGATGTATGGGCAGTTGGGCTGTTTGGCTGTGAATGATGCAATTCCTTTCTTTTGGTTCTTTACTTCTTGTTCCTGTTGGCAGTTGGTGGAATGTTCCAGGGATTTGAAATGGCGGCTGCAGAAACCGTGTGTAACAAGGCTGCAATATGAAGATCCTGTATATATATGTATTAATACAGTGAGTACTTCGTTATACAGGAATTATTGGCTGATTTGTACAAAACATCACAGTGGCGACGAGGCTGAAGAACCCTAACTGACATGGCAGCCATTGGCACTATAAAGGACTTTGATCCTGACTCGGATTTATGGGCCTCTTGGGTTGAAAGGCTTGAACAATATTTCGCAGCTAATGATATTCCTGACAATAAACAGGTCGCTGTTTTCCTAACAGTTATAGGAGCCAGAACTTATGATATGCTAAAGAGCCTCTTACACCCAGAGAAACCTGCCAGCAAGCCATTGGCAAGCCTGCTTACTCTGTTAACATAGACTTTGCTGAACCAGTGGAAAATAAAATGTATCTGATTGTGGTAGATGCACATTCTAAATGGCCAGAAGTTCTATGCATGTCGCAGACCACTGTAGAAGCTATTGTTAAAGCATTACAGAAACTATTTGCAACATTTGGCTTGCCCATAGTGCTTGTTTCAGATAATGGACCGCAGTTTGTTTCTGGACAATTTCAGGCTTTTTTTCAAGGAAAACGGAATTCGGCATCATCGTACAGCACCGTATTATCCTGCTACTAATGGTCAAGCAGAACGTTTTGTTCAAACGTTAAAGGGTTTTCTGAGAGGTCTGAAAGCAGAAGGAAAGAGACCTGAACATCATTTGTTTGAGTTACTTCTACAGTATTGAAATACACCTTATCCAACCACTGGACAAGTTGGATCTGCTAAAACCAGAGATTCAACAAAGGGTCATCCAGCAACAATCGAAGATGCAAGTCGGAAAAGCAGGCCGTTGTTACCAGACAGGGGATTCTGTTTGGATGCGTGTATATCATCAGGAAAATCGTTGGAAAGAAGCAGTGATAAAGGAAGTTCTGGGGCCGGCACACTATAAAGTTTTAACCTCTGATGGATGTTACACACGGAGACATACTGTAACGTTTACATAGGTTGATATGGAGCGCAACTGCAGATTTCTTAGGACTTAGATTGTTGATTAGGATACTTAGAGAATAGAATAGGAACTGTGTATTCAATATTGGAAAATACCGGTACTGTATCTTTAATTACTTCGCTGTTGGTTTAATTGGAGTAAGCAGCTTCCGATATACATGCAATCTAGCACATTGGTGTTTGCAAGTTTTAAGGAAATGGAGGAAGTTAGAAATGAAGTTGTAACAGGAGTGATTCGTTTTGGAGTTAGAGATAGCAGGCCTGGGAGCAGCTGTAGTCTGAATGCTTAACGGACTTGAGAGCACGCTGTAGCAGAAATGCTTGGCAAACTTGAGAGCAGACTATGGCAGGAATGCTCAGCGGCTTGAGAGAAGGTAAGCTCTTATCACAGATATAACAATTGACTTAGCTTCCAAAGGGTGAAAAATCAGGTTCACGGAGTTCTCCTCCGGGGAGGGTTGTTTCTGAGACAGGATGAGGAAAGTCCAGATACTAGCAGTGGTTGAGGAGAGGAGAAGGAGGGTAAGTAGAATTCCAGTCCGGTTCACAAGTAGAGGTCACAGAGAAACTTTTAGCCGGGTTGATATCGCGGTAACGCTGTTCAATAATCCAGCGTCTTGTATCTGGTGCGGTCGCATTATGTAGCGTGGGGAGACCGCGTCAGAGAAGGGGTGTGGCTAAACTCCAGCAACCCGGAAGAGACAAGGAATTACCGGTAGTTGAGGCATGATAGTACCCTCCCTGTAAGGAGCACCCACAGGGTGCTATCAACATGGTTTAGAAGGATAGCGTTTGTGGAATGCGGCAATTAACCTGTTTGCATGGATCACAGAGGAGTTTTCCCATGTATCTTCATCAATTCCGTAACCCTTCCATCTAATGAGGTACTGTAGAGAGCCACGATGGATCCGTGAATCCAAAATCTTTTGGATCTCGTATTCTTCTTCACCTTGTACCAAAACAGGATCAGGAGTAGTAATTACATCTCTATGGAAAGGGTCAGGAAGATGGGGTTTGAGCAAGGAAACATGGAAGACAGGATGAAGTTTTAAAGTAGGTGGAAGCTTCAATTTCACAACGTTACGGTTGATAATTGAAAAAATTTGAAAAGAACCAAGAAAAAGGGAACTTAGCTTCTTTGAAGGACGGTTGGTGGATATGTTTTTTGAGGAGAGCCAGACAAGATCACCAATTTTATAAGCGGGAGGAGGTTGTCTTTTAGTATCAAAAAACGTCTTTTGATTGGAGGATGCTAATTCAAGATTTTCATGTAATTTTCGAAATAGGGAAGACGTGAGAAATTTGATTTGAAACGGTGGGGTTAGATGAAAGAATTGTATGAGCAGGAAACGAAGAGGGATGAAACCCATAATTGGAGAAGGGAGTCATTTTGCTACTGGTATGAACTGAGTTGTTATATGCAAATTCGGCCATGGGCAACCATGTCATCCAATCATCTTGTAAGTGGGAACAATAACATCGTAAATATTGCTCTAAGCATTGGTTAACTCTTTCAGTTTGCCCATTGGTTTGGGGATGATAAGCGGAAGATAGTTTACGTTGCATAAGAAGAGAAGCACACAATGCGTTCCAGAATTTGGAGGTAAACTGGGTTCCTCGGTCTGATATGATTTCATCTGGAAGTCCATGAAGTTTCACTATATTATCGAGGGATACTTTTGAGAGTTCAGATGATGAGGGTAATTTCTTCAAGGGGATAAAATGGGACATTTTTGTGAAGCGGTCCACTACTACTAAAATGGTGGTATGATGTTGAGAAGGGGGAAGTTCCACCAAGAAGTCCATAGAAATGGATTGCCATGGCCTCTCCGGAATCGGTAGATTCAATAATTGACCAAATGGGTGATGATGTTCAGATTTGGATCTTTGGCAGGTTGAACAAGTTTTGACATAGGATTCGATGGTGGTGTCCTGGTGAGGCCACCAATAATATCTCTTGGATAATTCTAGGGTCTTTTTTATACCAGGGTGACCAGCCAGAGGAGAATCATGAATAAATTTGAGTACTTTATTTCTGAATGCGGGAGGAATGTAAATCCTGTCATTGAAATAATAGAGACCATCTTTCTTTGATAACTTAATTGATTTAGGAAGTTCAAGAGCATCTTTACTTAGGCCTTTTATGTCATCTATAAGGGACGTTAAGATTCCGATGACTGTATGCGGAGGAGGTTCCAATTCAAGATCTTGGTGAATTCTGGAAAGGGCATCCGCTTTTTTGTTCCTAGATCCGGGTCTAAAAACGATTTGAAAATTAAACCGGGAGAAGAAAAGATTCCATCTTACTTGCCTAGCAGAGAGAGTTTTGTTGGAGTGAAGATATTCAAGGTTTTTATGGTCAGTATAAACCATTATAGGAGTTTGTGTTCCTTCAAGAAGATGTCGCCAGGTTTCTAAGGCTGCTTTTATACTCAATAATTCTTTTTCTCCTATAGGGTAATTTTTTTCGGCAGGAGACATTGAATGTGAGAAAAAGGCAACTGGATGAAGAGGATCTTGAGGAGTTTTGTGTTGAGAGAGGACAGCTCCAATGGCTGTTTCTGAAGCATCTGTTTCAAGGACATAGAGACATGTGGGGTTTGGAAGTTGAAGAATAGGAGCAGTTGTAAATCTTCTTTTTAATTCATCAAAGGCTTTTTGAGCCTTTTCATTCCAATTGAAAGGATGTTTTTTGCTGTTAAGTATATTATTATTTTTTTTTTTTTTAATTCTTTATTTTTGTTGTGCGTGATATAACAATAGGCTCGGTCAGCCACAATAGCAGTTCCAAGCAGTAATAAACAGTTATAACATAACGTGGCATAGGAGTATACAGCACATTTTTAGTTTTGGATGATAACATATTAGAGTCCAACGCTTCAACAGTATATATAGAGTAGTATAGGAAGGTTATCACAAGATGAGTCATTCAAAGATTACCTTGCTATGCATGGTAGGGTATACTAGATTCTCCGCTAGATAGGTTACAGGTTTTTCTACTCTGTACAACACAAGTATGCTTGTGGTTAGTGCTAAGCTGGGCTGCGAAACAAACAAGCTTCTCTCGATTAAATGGTAAATGATAAGTAGTATAGGTAGGTGATCACAATAGGAGTTATTCAAAGAGTACAGTGCTATGTATATTACAGTATACTAGTTTCTCTGCTAAATAGGTTACAGGCTTTTCTACTCTATGTAATACAAGTATGCTTATGGTTAGTGCTAGAGGTTAGTGCTAAACTGGGCTGCGAAACAAACAGGTTAGAAAACAAAAGCATGTAATCTTTGGCTGTGTCTCCGGCTAGACAGGGTTAATATGTGCAGTCTGGCATGGTACTGCTGTCTCGGCGGGTTGCAGTGCCTCGTGTAGATGCTTCTTGAGGTGTTAAGTCCCATCCCAGCCCGTGTCATATCTCTGGTTTGGGTGTGTGGGAAAATGCGAGTGTGCGGGGCAGGGTCTGTCCAAGTCCCCCCTATAGCCCCGGGCTTGTGTGAAGGCCTGCACCTCAAGTCCGCGAACCGGGTGACTCACGTGGGAGGCCGAATTCTTCCCCTATGGGGGGGCTGCTGTGTGTCTTAGTCAGCATAAGCGGTCAGTGCTCTGGGGTTCCATCCCCGGCGGTCTTCAGCCCAGGTGTGCCAGCCTCGAGTCTGATAAGGAGTGCCCAGGGAGGTCCTGTCCTTCCCCTGCTCTCCCTCTATCCCCGCATTCCCTTCCGTTGTTAACGCAGATGTCACCAGGTGGGCTTGGATAGGGAGCCGCGGCAGTTCTCCGCCACGAGGTTACAGCCAGACTTGCTTGTGCACTTCTCGCGGTTGTGCCGTTTAGTTGTTCGTCGGCCATCTTGGTACTCGCTGTCCGTTCCACAGCGCCCGGCCAGAGTGGAGATGTAGCCGTGTACATAGGTGGTCGCCCGTGAGGACCGGGATGACCCCCCCGGCCCAGAGGGGGGGGTGGGGTGGCAGACCGCCGGCCAGAGAACTGGGTGAGCGGCCGTCTCACCCGAGCTCAAGCCCGTAGGCCTCAGGCCTCGATCGGGTGACTTTGGTGCCTTGGGGGACCATCAGGTATCCCTGGAATCCTCATCGCATGGGTGGTGTTATGCTCGCATTTTCAAGCTGTTGTGTAGCCATGGCCCGCCGTTAGCTCCGATTTTTCGGCTCCGAGGCAGGAGCTCAGACAAAGCGTGTCTGATCCGGCCGGCGGCCAGGCCCCGCCCCCTGCTGTTAAGTATATTATTAAGTATATTTATTAACATGTCCCATTTTTTATCATAGGTTTTATTTATTTATAAAATATATTTATTAACATGTCCCATTTTTTATCATAGGTTTTATTTATTTATAAAATATATTTATTAACATGTCCCATTTTTTATCATAGGTTTTATTTATTTATAAAATATATTTATTAACATGTCCCATTTTTTATCATAGGTTTTATTTATTTATAAAATATATTTATTAACATGTCTCCTGTATGGAGAAGCTTTGATTTTGGTTTTAGCGATTGGGATCAAGAACTTGCTGGACAACTGGTTTTTTATGGTTATTGTATTTTAGTATTTTGTACAGTGACTCTGTATTGGGTTCATCTAGCACTTTAATTTCATGCACTTTAAAGTTAATGTATTTCACTTACTATCTATCTTAGTGATCTACATAAGAGATATATATATATATACATCTATTTATGCTATTAATTTGTGCTAGATGATGTAATTAATATGTATATTTATTTTTTTTTTTTTTATTAATCACGTTTTATTGATTTATATATTTATATATATCAGTAGGCAAATTTTGGGCCCGCAGGCCCGCAGAAAAGGCGAAATATATAAAGAACAGGGTTAACATAGTAGGAACGTAACACTATACAATACATACCATAGAGTATAAACATTGACTGTTGCAGGCTCAGGTAACAGTAGAGTGCTAGTGTCAAGTGATACCTCGTTCCCTCTTAGGAGGCGCAACATCATAGCTCTTGTTAGTCACGTTATTTACCAGGGTCAATCAACCGCGGGCTAGGACTGTGCGGGTAAATCTAAAGGCATCAGAGCCTTGGGCTCATGTGTGATCCAGTGGTTGGTGACAAGAATCCTCAGTGGGGTGTATGAGAGTGCAGTGTGTATGTTATAACCCGAGTGGGTTCGATGTTGTTGGTGATGTTGAAAAGGGGTGGCACTGGGCGATCATGGAATATGCAGGGGGCAGAGCAGGGTTAACGAGGTTGCATAATAATGCAAAGGGACCCCTCCGTTTACATGGGTTTCTAATCGAGGTTTCTACGGACATGTCTTGACTGCTCCTATGTGTCATGGGGGAACCGGTTAGAGAGGGCCTCGTCTCCCAGTTCCCGACTGGCCCATCTAATGGTTTTTTTGGTTCTTATGTCGGGTCGTGTATTGTCTGAATGCGTATATCGCGGTTAGGGCGTGCTAGGGGTATCGTGGTAAGATGTGTGTGATGATGGGGGTATGAGAGTCGAGCCAATTCTGATCCCATATGGTCAGGTGAGAGTTCTATTAGGGTAGCCAGAGAGTGCGGGGTTGTAAAAGTCCCGTATATGGTCATCAGTGGGTCTCGTGTCTCCCTGAATGTCAAGATGTGTGGTGTGTCCGATTTGGTCTCGTCTGGCCGCTACTATCTTGCCTTGCATGAGTTGACTATCTGTAGATACTAGATCAGTGCGTTAGGTGTCTTGTATCTGGTCGGGTGTAGGGGTCGTGTAGTGTCAGATCTGTGTCGGGTCTCCCTGTCTTCCCAATAGGGGCAAGGAGAGCCTTAAGATTCAGCCTTCTCATCCCAAATAGACTCATGGTCATGTTATTGTCACACAGTACAAGTATGGGCAGCTTATGGGCGTGAGTCCGTTGGATAGTCTTGTGCATGTAGATGTGATCCCTAAGGGCGTTCCTTTCGTTATGAGTTATTCGTGGTGGTGTGTTTGTCTTGTCAGAGAGATGTGGTCGGTCCGTGGGGTGTGGTGGCAACCGTTGCCAACTGAATTGAGTCGCTGTAGGTCATATGGGTGTAAGGCTGATGGTTCACGAGGGCTGCGCCATCCCCCGGGCCCAAGCCCCCCCCGACGGCACCCCCCTACGGTTGCGTCCGAAAGACGAGCCATGGCGCCCAGACAGCCGCGTATTTTGCTTCCCTGCCCGTCAATTCCGCCTGAAGCGATTCCGCTGCTCTGATGTATTCGACCCTATGTATCCACTCTTCCCTGGTGGGGGTATCTGTTGTCCTCCAGTGTGCCGGGATGAGTGACTTGGCCGCATTCAAAAGATGGCGTAGGACTGACCTCTTGTAGACAGATAGTGATTGTGGGGATATGTGCAATAGGGCCAATTCTGCCGTCCATTCAGTGTCCTCTCCAAGGATTAGGTGAATATCTGATTCAATTTGATCCCAAAATGGTGCGATGAGTCTGCATTCCCACCAGATGTGCAGTAGGGCCCCGTTGTCTTCCTGACACCTCCAGCATGTCGGTGGGGTAGTAGGGAAGATCCTATGTAGTAGTGCTGGTGTTCTATACCACATGGATATCAGTTTGTAATTTACTTCCTGATAACGAGAGCTAGAGGAGCTCTTGTGTTGCCATATCAGAGCTTTCTCCCATTGTGTCTGGGTGAAAGTCTTGTTCATGGCCCATTCCCATCGTCGTTGGAAGGCATTGGTGTCTGTTGTGGACTCGGTCAGCAGATATTGATATAGATTCGAGATGGTCCTCTCAAGCGGTGCCCCTCGGGCACAGAGGCTCTCATATTGTGTCAGTTCCCTCCGTAGTTTGTCCTTGTGAGGTAGAGAGGCTAAGTAGTGCTTCAGTTGAATATACCGGAGAGTGACCATCGGGGATCGTCGTCGGCCTTCTAATAGTGTGTCTAGTGTCTTTAGGGCACCGTCCTGGATGACCTTCCGTATCGGGATATAGTCCTCCTCCCCCAGGAATTTCCAAGCCTCTGTGGGTAGTCCCCCCCCTATACTGGGGTTGTGGGCAACCGGCATCAGGGGGCTCGGAGTTGGGGATATCCCGGGTGTCTCCCGAAGGCTCTCCCCCACGTGAGTAATGTGTGTGCCACCGGGCCCTCGTCCCGTCTCCTGCTGCCCCTTGTCGCCCGTCTTTTCCACACCGACGCCTTCAGCTTTGCTGTGTCGCCCTCCCTGTCTAGATCCACCCATTGTTTGTCCGTAGTTATCTCGTGCCACTCGAGGATACGCTTTAGCGTTGCCGCCTGATGATATTTTTTGAAGTCCGGCAACGCCAAGCCCCCTCTATGTCTGGGTAGGCATAGTAGGTTGTGGCGCAGCCTGGACCTTTCCCCTCTCCATATGTAGTTGATGACCACCGATTTGAGTCTCGAGAAGAATGCCGATGGTAAGGCTATGGGTGTGGTTTGGAACAAGTAGAGGACCCTCGTGTCAGGGTACCTGAAGTCTCTACCTCGGAGGAGGTTAGACTTCCCGACGTCCGTTCTCTCAGCAGGGCTGATTCATCTAATCCTCACAGCTCTCATAGTCATTCCCACGCCGGCCGCGAGAACCCCACTTCCTTTTATGACACGACGCTCAGGAGCCGACGTCATGACGGCAATCACATCCCGACCTGTCAATCTGGTTCGGAACAACGAATCAGGGCTCGGCAAGGGCGGAGCCATGATTTAGAGAACCAGGGTATAAAAGAGGGATGTGGCTAATGGTTCATTGCCCTGTCGTGGTTCTAGCTTGTCTGGTCCCTCAGTGCTCTTATGTTTATCGTTCTATCTGGTTTTGACTCGGCTTGTACTATCGTTCCTGTTTACCTCTCGTGTCCTTTGACCTCGGCTTGTCTCTCGCTTACCTGTCCTCTCGTTCCCTCGACCCCGGCTTGTCTCTGACTATTCTCTGCTTTCTCCTTACGTTAGTCCGGCCATTCTAAGGTCCGGTATACGTACTGTAACGGAATGCAGTACATTAGTCCACGATATCCGTTGGTATCCTCAGGAAATCCACAGTCAGAACAGAAAGCACGGCAATATTCCCCATCCTCCCAATAACCGGACGAAACACAGTTTGGGAGTCAACTAACTCAGTTTATTCACAGGCTGGCATATTTAAGCAGTTCCCCATGCAAGGGGTTTCCTTACAGATAATCCAGGGGATTTCTCCCAACATGCATTGTTCTTTTCCCAGCAGGCATTGCTGCACGAGAGGGGTACTCCCACTAAAATGGACGATTAAGTGGATTATCCCCTCGTGCAGCAGAACTGACAATTTACTTTAAAATACATATTTTCCACAATATTCGGTATTTTAAGATGACTGAACGTTCGGTAGATAGCTGGGGTCGAAGCGCATACTTCGTGGGAATACCGCTCTGATCCCAGCTGAATTGACCGAACGCCGCACAAAACACATTAAAACATTGAGTTCGGTTTAAAAGTACCGAACAGCTAGGGGGAACAGAATGTGCCGAACGCGGGACTCCCGAACGCTCTGGAAGTCCAGCGGTGTTCGGATCATTGAGTAGCCGTTTTCAGTTCCAGGCTCTCGACGACCGAACACCGCTGCAGAGACAAAGGATCCAAGATGGCCGACCGCCGAATGGTCGGTAGCCGAACGGCGGCCACCTAGGAGAGCCCTTAAAATTACCGATTGCAACATTGTTGCAATCGGTTAATTGGTGCCACACGACTTGTGAATGGGTGGTCTACCTGGGGAGCCCGCATTCGTACGGCGAACGGCCGGGATAGCCGTGTTTCGTCGAACGAATGCTTTGTATGCTGGCAGCGTACGGCTGCCAGCATGCGAACGGCCATAACACAGCACATATACAGGTAAGGACACACAGTATGCATTCAGCCTATGGACAACCTACAATAAATATAGTTCAGAAGTGGCTAGGTTTGCCACAATGCTCCCCCAGAACCAAGCCGGCATACACAGTCTGATCCCAACGGATCGGCTTGGGGATGTCCGGGAGAGTACTCACAGATCACTTCTCGAGTTCAGTCTGTCTGGATAACCCGTCAGCGTTGCCGTTTTGTTTTCCTGGCCGGTAATGGATGGTAAAGTCAAAGGGCTGCAGCGCCAAACTCCAGCGCAGCAGCCTGGCATTGTCTCCAGACACACGGTTTAGCCACACCAACGGGTTGTGATCTGTGAGTAAGGAAAAAGGTTGTCCATACAAATACGGCTGTAACTTTTTAAGGGCCCACACCACGGCCAGGCATTCTTTCTCAATGGCGGCGTAGCTCACTTCACGGGGCAACAACTTGCGGCTTAAGTAGGCTACGGGATGTTCTCCGCCATCGGCTCCCACTTGACTCAGCACTGCCCCCAATCCAAACATTGAAGCGTCTGTGTGGACAAGAAATCTTTTAGTTGGATCAGGAGCAGTTAACACAGGAGCATTAGTTAGGGCTGTCTTGAGTTGTTGGAATGCCTGCTCACACTCTGGGGCCCAGACAACCAGTCGGGGAAGGTTCTTTTTGGTCAGGTCCGTCAGGGGTTTGGCCAGGGCGCTGTAGTCGGGTACAAATTTCCTATAATACCCTGCAGTCCCTAGAAACGCTAGCACCTGAGTTTTGGTCCTTGGGGTAGGCCACTTAGCTACGGCCTCAATTTTGGCTGGCTCGGGTCTCTGCTGCCCACACCCTACTCGGTGTCCCAGATACTGCACCTCGGCCATACCTACGTGGCACTTACTAGGTTTTAAAGTTAACCCGGCTTCCCCAATACGGTCTAAGATCACCCCTATATGGTGTAGGTGATCTTCCCAGGTCTGGCTGAAGATGGCTATGTCATCCAGATAGGCACAGGCATACTCCTGGAAGCCGTCCAGTAGCCGATCTACCATCCGCTGAAAAGTAGCCGGAGCGTTTTTCATTCCGAAGGGCATGACCTTAAACTGGTACAGGCCAAACGGAGTGACAAACGCCGACTTGGGGATGGCATCATCGGCTAGAGGAATTTGCCAGTATCCCTTACACAAGTCAATGGTAGTGAGATACTGACCCCGTGCCATCTTATCTAGCAGCTCGTCTATCCGAGGCATCGGGTAGGCATCAGACACTGTCTTGTCATTCAGCCTCCGGTAGTCAACGCAGAATCGGGTAGTGCCGTCTTTTTTAGGCACCAGGACTACCGCCGATGCCCAGGGGCTATCTGAGGGTTCGATAACCCCTAGCTGCAGCATTTCATCTAACTCGGCCTTCATATGGGTCCGGACTGATTCCGGAACCCTATATGGAGCCTGTCGCATAGGTAGCTGTCCCGGGGTTTCGACTCGGTGGCTGGCTAGCGGAGTGTACCCAGGTAAATTGGAGAAGGTAGCCCCTTTAGCTACGATCAGCGCCTGTACCTGGGCACGCTCGTGAGGGCTTAGCCGCTCCCCCAGCTGAACTCCCCGGGAGGGCTCTAACGATTCTTCCGGTTCTAGTAGATCAGGTAGTGGCAGGTTCTCCTGATCTTCTAAGGCGGAGGCACAGATTGCCGTCACATCCTCTATCCTCTCATGGTAGGGTTTGAGCATGTTTACGTGGAGCATGCGTCTCTTCCCTACCACTGAGCAGGGGCCGATCACATAGGTAGTGTCGCATCGCTGCTCTACTACCTGGTATGGGCCTTGCCAGATGGCCTGCAGCTTGTCTGTGCGGACAGGTTTTAAAATCAAAACCTTCTGTCCCACTTGAAAGCTGCGGTCCCTGGCTCCTCTATCGTACCAGCGTCGCTGACGTTGCTGCGCCGCCTGGAGGTTGGTGTGCACAGCCTGAGTTAGCGCCTCCAGACGGTCTCTGAACTCCAGTACATATGATACAATAGGGGTTTCGCTAGCCGTACTCTCCCCCTCCCAGTGTTCCCTAATCAAATTCAAGGGTCCCCGTACCCTTCTCCCAAACAATAGTTCAAATGGGGAGAACCCGGTTGATTCTTGGGGAACCTCTCTATACGCAAAGAGCAGGTGAGGCAGGAACCTCTCCCAGTCTTTGTGGGTTTCCCCGAACGTCCGAAGCATCTGCTTCAGCGTCCCATTGAATCTCTCACATAGTCCATTGGACTGGGGGTGGTAGGCGGAATTGACTATTGGCTTAATGCCACATACCTTCCACATATGTTGGGTGACCTCGGCAGTAAATTGGGTGCCCCGGTCGGATATTATTTCTTGGGGGAATCCTACCCTGGAAAACACTTTCATTAAGGCTTCAGCTACGGTTTCAGCATGAATGTTAGTGAGGGCCACCGCTTCGGGGTACCTGGTGGCGTAGTCCACCACGGTTAAAATATACTTTTTGCCAGAGGGACTGGGTTTTGGCAGGGGCCCTACTATGTCTACCGCTACCCTGCTGAAGGGTTCGGCAATAATGGGTAGGGGGCATAACTTGGCCTTGTGGCGATCCCCTCGTTTACCTACTCGCTGGCAAACGTTGCAGGAGGTGCAATACTGTCGCACATCCTGTGAGATTCCGGGCCAGAAAAACGCATGCGTCAGGCGGTATCGGGTGCGGGTCATCCCTAGGTGTCCCGACGAGGGGATATCATGAGCAATTCTAAGCAGCTCCTGCCTATACTTCTGTTGTACCACTAACTGTTTGTTAGTCAAGGTGACAGATCCCCCCACGTCCTTGGCCGTGACACGGTACAATAACCCTTTCTCCCACGTGTAATGCTCTCCCTCTAGCCCTGTCTGGTCAGCTTGTGCCCGGTCCCTATAGACTTGTAGAGTGGGATCGGTCTGTACTTCAGTGACAAAGGTAGTCGGGGTATCCCAGGACATGGGAGTCGGGTGGGGGTCATGGTTTCTTACCTGAGCCTCAGAGTGTATTGGTGTAGCCGTGGTGCGAGCCTGTTGCCGTGTGGTTACTGGATGGGCTTCCTGGTAGGGAGCCTGTGGAACAAAGGCAGAGGTCATCTGGCCCAAATCATTCCCTAGCACAACATCTGCTGGTAAGTTCTGCATTAGTCCCACTTCTACTGTCCCCTCTCCCGCACCCCAGTTCAAATGTACTTTCGCCGTGGGTAGTCGGTATACAGCTCCCCCGGCTACCCGAACGGCCACAGATCCACCAGTATGCGTGCCCTCCGATACCAAATGGGGTGCTATCAGGGTTAAGGTAGCTCCCGAATCCCGCAGTCCTTGAACCTCGTTCCCCTCAAGCGTTACCAGCTGCCGGTGATGTTGTCGGTTATCGGTGGCTCGGACCGACATTACCTCGTGCAAGATACCCAGGGGTTACTCCGCATGAACACTCCACAACTCCTGCGTGGCTGGTTCCCTCTGGTAATGGTGGGCAGCCGCCCTGGGTACGGGGCTTGGACGCCCCTGATTCCTGGTGGGCCTGCCACGATTCTGGGTGCATTCTCGGGCCATATGCCCCCATTGTTTACAGGAATGGCACTGGATGTTGGCCCGCCCGTTGTATCTGGAAGGGGGCGGTACATGTCCTTGCGAAGGACGGAACGGGGTGGCTGTGGGCGCTAGAGGTGGTGGAGCGCTAGGTAGTCCTGTGGGTCGGGAGTAGCTTTTGGCTACAGGTCCCTGGTGCCTCCGGGCATCAAAGTGTTGATCAGCCAATCTAGCTGCTTCAGGTAGGGTGAGGGGTTTCCTGTCCCGCACCCATTCTTGAGTCTCCGGGGATAATCCATTAAAAAATTGCTCCAGCAACATCATCTGACGCAATTCCTCCATGGTGGTGGCGTTGCTGGCCTGTATCCACCCTTGGGAGGCTTGATCCAGTTTGTGTGCCCATTCGGCATGCGAATCTCGCTCTGGTTTGCGTAAGTGTCTGAACTTGCGCCGGTATGCCTCTGGGGTAATGGCATACCTCTCCAAGATTGCGCGCTTTACTTTTTCGTAATCTTTGCTGTCCTCACTGGGCACAGCACGGTAAGCTTCAGCTGCCCGACCTGCTAGTTTGCTTGCTAGCAGTTGCACCCATACTGACCGTTCTAGCTCATGTAGATCACACAGTCTTTCAAAGTCCTGCAAGTACCCATCGATTTCGTCCTTTTCCTCGCAAAAGGCTCTGAAGGCCTGGTACGGGAGCTTGGGCTTTACCGGGTTGTAAAGGGACCCTGTGTTGGACTCGGTTCGAGTCAAGGCGTGCTGCGGGCTGTGTGCCATTACGTATTCCTGCACGTTGGCCATCACCATATTCAACATGGCATCCGATATAGGCTGCGGCAAAAATGCTAGCCTGGTCCTCATCTCTCTTTCATAGAGCGTTTCTTCCATAACTACTGGGGGTGTAGCGCTGCGGGCTTGGTCTCCCGCCATCAGCTCGGCAATTAGTACCGCCTTGGTTTTTGCTGCTGGCTACTTTCCCCCTGGCTTCCAGTAGTTCTTTTAAAGTCTGTCGTTTCAGTATGGTATAATCAATCTCCATACGAATTGCCCTTGCTTTCCTTGTTCGGTAGTTCCAGTTACACGAACTCTGCTTTTCGGCTGTAAGGTTCGGATCCCGTCGCTTGCCACCAATTGTAACGGAATGCAGTACATTAGTCCACGATATCCGTTGGTATCCTCAGGAAATCCACAGTCAGAACAGAAAGCACGGCAATATTCCCCATCCTCCCAATAACCGGACGAAACACAGTTTGGGAGTCAACTAACTCAGTTTATTCACAGGCTGGCATATTTAAGCAGTTCCCCATGCAAGGGGTTTCCTTACAGATAATCCAGGGGATTTCTCCCAACATGCATTGTTCTTTTCCCACCAGGCATTGCTGCACGAGAGGGGTACTCCCACTAAAATGGACGATTAAGTGGATTATCCCCTCGTGCAGCAGAACTGACAATTTACTTTAAAATACATATTTTCCACAATATTCGGTATTTTAAGATGACTGAACGTTCGGTAGATAGCTGGGGTCGAAGCGCATACTTCGTGGGAATACCGCTCTGATCCCAGCTGAATTGACCGAACGCCGCACAAAACACATTAAAACATTGAGTTCGGTTTAAAAGTACCGAACAGCTAGGGGGAACAGAATGTGCCGAACGCGGGACTCCCGAACGCTCTGGAAGTCCAGCGGTGTTCGGATCATTGAGTAGCCGTTTTCAGTTCCAGGCTCTCGACGACCGAACACCGCTGCAGAGACAAAGGATTCAAGATGGCCGACCGCCGCATGGTCGGTAGCCGAACGGCGGCCACCTAGGAGAGCCCTCAATTACCGATTGCAACATTGTTGCAATCGGTTAATTGGTGCCACACGACTTGTGAATGGGTGGTCTACCTGGGGAGCCCGCATTCGTACGGCGAACGGCCGGGATAGCCGTGTTTCGTCGAACTAATGCTTTGTATGCTGGCAGCGTACGGCTGCCAGCATGCGAACGGCCATAACACAGCACATATACAGGTAAGGACACACAGTATGCATTCAGCCTATGGACAACCTACAATAAATATAGTTCAGAAGTGGCTAGGTTTGCCACACGTACATCTCTACTGTTCGTACTCTGCGTGTTGGATCCCTGTCCCGATCCTGACATTACGACAGGGCCATGGATCCTGCAGGTACTAACGCTCCGTTTGGTTCACCTGACTCAAGGTTTGAAGCCATGGACCATAGAATGGACCAAATGGCTCTGGCGCTGCAGGCATTACTATCCCATCCGAGTAATCAAGCAGAGGAAATTCGTACTCCATCTATCTCTCTTGCCAACACAGGCCTAGAGGTAGCCACAGGGGGAATTTCTTCCCGTGTTACTTCCCCTTTACGGTATGGCGCTGCTCCAGATACTTGTCGTGGTTTCCTAAACCAGATAGGAATTCATTTTGAATTACAACCCCGCGCCTATCCTACTGACAGGGCGAAGGTTGGATTCATAATATCGCTACTCATTGACAAAGCTCTTAGATGGGCTAACCCTCTGTGGGAAAATGATAATCCAGTAGTCTATAACTATAATGCGTTCCTTACTACGTTTAGGAGGACTTTTGATCCTCCAGGGAGAAAGGCCAGTGCTGCTAGATCACTATTACGTCTTAGGCAGCATAGGCTAACCCTTGTGGATTATGCGCTAGAGTTCAGATCCTTGGCGGCAGAGGTCAAGTGGAATGAACAAGCCTATATGGACGTATTTCTGAACGGATTGTCAGATGCGATCCTAGACGAGGTTGCCACTAGGGATCTTCCTGAAAATTTTGAGGAATTAATTTCATTTATTTCTCGTATAGATGAACGCATGAGACAGAGGCAGAACACTCGTGATTTTGGTTATAGACCTTCCTTAAGTCTAACTCCCGCATTTCAGAATTCTGAATCTACTATTCTAGCTCTCCCAGAACCTATGCAGATGGGTAACACTCACCTTTCAGAGAATGAAAGACAAAATAGGAAAAGGGAGGGTCGGTGTCTGTATTGTGGAGTAGGAGGTCACCTACGCCTTAATTGCCCTAACCGTCCGGGAAACGCTCGCACCTAAGTTTCTCCAGAGGACAGGCCTTGGGTGTTTCTATTTTGTCCTCTACATATGATTACAGGGATCTTAGGCTACTTTTACAGGTTTCTTTAACTTGGGAAAAGGGAGCACTTAAAGCTATGGCATTAATAGATTCCGGAGCAGCTGAAAGCTTTATTGATCAAACTTTTGTCAAGAAACATGCTATCCCATCTCAGTTAAAGGAGACTCCCCTGGCCGTTGAGGCCATAGATGGTAGACCGTTGTTAGATCCAGTTATTTCTCGTGAAACTTTACCAGTTAAACTAACCATTGGTATTTTACACGAGGAGGAGATTTCTTTCATGCTTATCTCATCCCCTTCAATTCCTATAGTTTTGGGGTATCCCTGGCTTAAAAAGCATAACCCTACTATTGATTGGGAACAAGGTGAGATAGTCTCTTGGGGTCAGGGTTGCCAGAAATGTTGTGAACAGAAAGTCTCACCGTTGTGCCTAGTGGACACTCCTAGCAACTCTAACAAGCCCACAGATTTACAGATACCTTCCCAGTATCAGGATTTAAAGGCAGTCTTTGATAAGAGGAAGGCTGATACTTTACCTCCACACAGGTCCTTTGATTGTAAGATTAATCTCCTGCCTGGTACTATGCCCCCGAGGGGTAATGTATATCCTCTATCCGCTAAGGAGAACTTAGTCTTAGAGGAGTACATTCAGGAGAATCTAGACAAAGGCTTTATTAGGAGGTCCTCTTCTCCAGCCGGAGCCGGTTTCTTTTTCGTAGATAAAAAAGACGGCACACTACGGCCTTGCATCGATTATCGGGGCTTGAACAAGATAACAATCAGAAATGCTTATTCGATTCCCCTGATTACTGAGCTATTTGATCGCCTGAAAGGTTCTAAGATTTTTACCAAGTTAGACCTGAGGGGAGCTTATAACTTGGTGAGAGTTCAGCAGGGTGATGAATGGAAAACGGCTTTCAATACCCGGTATGGCCACTATGAATACACGGTAATGCCCTTTGGGCTTTGCAATGCTCCTGCTGTATTCCAGGACTTGATTAATGAGGTTCTTAGGGAATTTCAACAGGAATGTGTTATAGTTTATTTGGATGATATACTAATACATTCTAAAGAGCTTGAAATTCATCACAAACAAGTCAGAAGGGTATTACATAAACTTCTACAGCATGGGTTATACTGCAAATTGGAGAAGTGTAGCTTTGACCAATCTCAGGTAAATTTTCTTGGTTACGTTATTTCTGGAGAGGGCTTTAAGATGGACCCTGTTAAACTCCAATCTATCTTGGATTGGCCATTGCCCAAGGGACTCAAAGCCATTCAGAGATTCATCGGTTTCTCAAATTACTATAGGCGCTTCATTAAGGGATACTCGTCTATTATCTCTCCTATTACTAACATGACTAAACAAGGTGCTGATACTAAGACATGGTCTCCAGAAGCGCTTGTTGCTTTCAGTACTCTCAAGGAACAGTTTGCCTCAGCACCGATATTAGTTCATCCAGACACATATTTGCCTTTCTTACTCGAAGGCGCTATTCTGTCCCAAAGGTTAAGTTTGAATAAACCACTGCATCCATGTGGTTTTTTTTTCTAGGAAATTGTCTGGGCCTGAGAGCAGGTATGATATTGGTGACAGGGAACTGTTAGCGGTAATTTTGGCTTTAAAGGAGTGGAGACACTTGTTGGAAGGGACTTTACACCCGGTTACTATTTTGACGGATCACAAGAATTTGTCATATATAGGGGAAGCCAAGCGATTATCTGCCAGGCAGGCTCGTTGGTCTTTGTTCCTTACTCATTTCAACTATGTTCTCACTTATAGACCTGGTTCTAAGAATTCTAAGGCCGATGCATTGTCCCGCCAACATGAACCTTCTACTATGCCTGAAATGTTTTTTTCTTCTATAGTTCCTAAGCGTAATATTATTGCCAGCACTAGCATTAAGATTCACTCTCCGTTGCTGGAGGAGATCAAGAAGTTACAACATCTGGCAACCGGACCTATTCCGGGGGACCGTTACTTCGTGCCTCCTAAACTCCAACTGGAACTTATGCAGTGTTTTCATAACAGTAAATTTGCCGGACATCCGGGCATACGCAAGTCATGTTCTCTGATTTCTAAAGATTTCTGGTGGCCTTCATTACGTAAGGATCTTAAGGAATTCGTCGGGGCATGTGATGTCTGTATGAGGACCAAACAACCTCATACGCTTCCATGTGGACTTTTGCAACCCCTAGAAATTCCTGTGAAACCATGGTCCTGTCTGGCTATGGACTTCATTGTTGATTTACCGGTTTCTAAAAGACATACGGTTATCCTCACAGTAATTGACAGGTTTACCAAAATGGCTCATTTTGTACCTCTGCTCAAATTGCCCTCTTCTCCCGAATTGGCTGAAATTTTTGCGAGGGAGATTTTTCGTTTACATGGGATTCCTTCTGAAATCGTTTCTGATAGAGGTTCCCAATTTGTTTCCCGGTTTTGGAGATCCTTCTGTTCCCAGCTTGGTATCAAATTAAATTTTTCCTCTGCCTATCATCCCCAGTCCAATGGGGCTGCCGAGCGCACCAACCAAAAGGTTGAACAGTTCTTGCGTTGTTTTGTTTCTGAACACCAGGACGATTGGGTCGGTTTGATTCCTTGGGCGGAGTTTGCGCACAACAGTGTTTGCGATTCTACTCGTTCTAGCCCCTTTTTCATGAATTATGGCTTCCATCCTTCCGTTCTTCCGTCGGCCCCCCCCTCCCAGGGGATACCGTCGGTTGATATTCATGTTGCCAATCTGAGAAAGTTGTGGGATCAGACTCGACAAATCCTTGTTCATAGTTCCATGTTGTCCAAACAACACGCTGACAAACGCAGAAGGGCGGCTCCTGTATTCTCTCCGGGCGATAGGGTGTGGTTGAGTACCAGAAACATCCGCTTGAAAGTTCCTTCCATGAAATTTGCTCCTCGTTTCATAGGCCCTTACAGGGTTCTGTCTCGGATAAATCCTGTTGCATATCGTCTGGCTCTTCCGCCTGCTTTACGCATCCCGAACTCCTTTCATGTTTCTTTATTGAAGCCTTTGGTATGTAACAGATTTTCCTCCACTGTGCCGTCCCCTCGTCCTGTCCAGGTTGAGGGTCAGGAGGAGTATGAGATCAATTCCATCCTCAATTCTCGGATTTCTCAGGGGAAGGTGCAATATCTTGTGGACTGGAAAGGATATGGTCCTGAAGAGAGGCCTTGGGTGGCCCAGGAGGATGTGCATGCTCCTCGCCTTCTCAGGGCTTTTCATGCTCGCTTTCCGTCTCGCCCCGGTTCCTTCCGCCCGGTGGGCGTTTCTGAAGGGGGGGGTACTGTCAGGGTACCTGAAGTCTCTACCTCGGAGGAGGTTAGACTTCCTGACGTCCGTTCTCTCAGCAGGGCTGATTCATCTAATCCTCACAGCTCTCATAGTCATTCCCACGCCGGCCGCGAGAACCCCACTTCCTTTTATGACACGACGCTCAGGAGCCGACGTCATGACGGCAATCACATCCCGACCTGTCAATCTGGTTCGGAACAACGAATCAGGGCTCGGCAAGGGCGGAGCCATGATTTAGAGAACCAGGGTATAAAAGAGGGATGTGGCTAATGGTTCATTGCCCTGTCGTGGTTCTAGCTTGTCTGGTCCCTCAGTGCTCTTATGTTTATCGTTCTATCTGGTTTTGACTCGGCTTGTACTATCGTTCCTGTTTACCTCTCGTGTCCTTTGACCTCGGCTTGTCTCTCGCTTACCTGTCCTCTCGTTCCCTCGACCCCGGCTTGTCTCTGACTATTCTCTGCTTTCTCCTTACGTTAGTCCGGCCATTCTAAGGTCCGGTATACGTACATCTCTACTGTTCGTACTCTGCGTGTTGGATCCCTGTCCCGATCCTGACACCTCGGGAGTATGTTCATTTTGAGGACCGCTATGCGGCCGTGCCATGTTATGTGCGAATATGCCCACCTCTTCAGGTCCGATTCAGTCTTCTGTAGGAGCGGTGTGAAGTTAAGATTATAGATGTCTCGTGGGTCCGTGGGGATCCAGACTCCTAGGTATTTCATCGCCCCTGTACACCAGTGAAAGGGGAATAGAGGACCCAGGGCTTCGTAGTCTGCCGGATGGGTGGTGATGTTGAGTGCCTCGCATTTTGCTAGGTTCAGCTTGAATCCAGAGATCCGTCCGAATTTGTCGATTTCGGAAAGTATGCAAGGCAGTGTGATCCGTGGCTGGGAGACAAAGAATAGGAGGTCATCCGCATATGCGGCCACTTTATGTTCCGTGCCTTGCCATGAGTATCCATGTATGTCCGGGTGGTTTCGGACCGCTTGTAGGAGTGGCTCCAGGGAGAGGGCGAACAGGAGAGGCGACAAGGGGCAACCCTGTCTGGTGCCGTTCGCAATGCTAAAGCTTGTAGTTAGCGCTCCATTGACCCGTACTGTCGCCCTTGGTGAACTGTATAAAGCCGTGATCCATGCCATAGTCCGCTGTCCAACGCCCATATGCCGAAGAGTTTGGGACATATATGACCAATCCACTCGGTCAAACGCCTTCTCCGCGTCTGTGGATAATAATAGGAGAGGTTTCCGGTATTTCCGTGCGTGGTGTTGTATGGAAAACAGGCGTAATGTACTGTCCCGTGCCTCTCGGCCTGGGATAAATCCCGTCTGGTCTACATGGACCAGGTTCGGTAGGACCCTTTGGAGTCTGGTCGCTAGGACTTTTGTTAGGAGCTTCGTGTCTACGTTCAGTAGGGAAATTAGGCGATAGCTGCTGCATTGTTCTGGGTCCTCCCCAGGCTTAAGTGTATATTTCTTTCTTCATTTTGTATGCAATATTTGCCCTGTGGTACGAGTATGAATATATATTGGGACTGTTCGCCCACTCTAAAGATGGCCACCTCGTCTTCAAGTTGAAAATGGACATCCCCACAACTTTAGAAGAGGGAAGAAATTCTGCCGTTTGACTTCCAGCGAAACCGGAAGTGACGCGACGGACGGACTCCATTGCTATACACGTCACCGGAAGTGACGCGACGGACGGACTCCATTGCTGTACACGTCACCGGAAGTGACGTGATGGAATACCGGAACTGACTCAAAATACCCCCATCTCCATAGTCACACACGATCTAACCATATCGTGTATGTTGACTATGATGGGGGGAGGACATTAATTATTAATATTGTATTTTTATGTTTTCGGTCATTTTTGTATAATTCCGCCCATCTATGTGTGTTTCCGAACCGGATGTGGAGCCATATTGGAGGTGGCAGATCACATCCGGTCCGGACCATATAAGGTAATTACTTATGCAGGTGTTGTAAACTAAGTAATTAAGCCTGCAATACTACCCCCTATATAAGTTGTGGTATTTTCATTGTAACCTAGAAGAGCACCTGAGGAAGACCACTAACAGTTGGTTGAAACGTGTTGTGCAATATTGCTTTTTATTGCTTATTATTTATTATTTTTTAAATAAATCATTTATCCTGATACTCCTGGCTCCTGACTCCAAACTTGACGACTATTGAGATTCAAGGGGAACCTGCCTGAAGATTTAAAGAAATGCGTATGTCCCATTTAAGTGACATAAAAGCTGCATAAGTCCTGAGCCTACTTTTAAACGGCTCATCAAAGTGTGAGTGATTTCATCTCAGAATTTCCCTTTCTATTGTATATAATATACAGGTTGCACTATGTCCTTCTCTGTGTTTATATTTTTTGCATAGGGATTTCTATAAGTGAATCTACTCATTGTGTATAAGGAGGAGATACCTATTATTTGTCATATTTCAGGTAATAACTCCCCTTGGTGTGTGTGTGCGCTTTTACCTTTAATGGTTGTACAGTATTTTCTTTAAGTATATATAGTGGTGATATACTTGGGTTTGGCTGCACCATTCACCTATTTGATCCTTTAGCGCCACCTCTATACTGTTTCTTGTTATTAGATTAAGTGAATGAGCTACATCGGAGTAATTTTTAATACATTTTCTGTAGAAGTTGGCAAACCCCAGAAAACGTTGTAATTCTTTTACATTAGAAGGAATGGGCCAGTTGAGGATACAATTGATTTTAGAACTATCCATGCTTATCGAATGAGGGGTAATAACGTAACCTAAAAAGGTTATTTAATTGACGTTAAAAAGAAATTTTTCTGGTTTAGCGTATAATTTATGAGTTCTAAGTCTGGATAACACCTATCTCACGTGTTTTTTGTGTTCCTCAGGAGTGTTAGAATATATAAGAATGTCATCTAAATAAATGATAACACAGACGTCTAGAAGATCCCTGAAGATGTCATTTATAAAATGTTGAAAGGTTGCGGGGGCGTTGCAGAGGCCGAAAGGCATCACAAGATACTCGTAGAGGCCATATCTTGTTCGGAAAGCAGTTTTCCATTCATCGTTAGCCTTGATTCTAATGAGGTTATATGCCCCACGGAGGTCAAGCTTGGTGTATATAGTAGCAGTTTTTAACCGTTCAATCAATTCATTTATCAGGGGAAGAGAGTAACGATTTTGAACTGTTATTTTGTTTAAAGCTCTGTAATCTATGATGGGACGTATAGTCTGGTCTTTATTTCTCACAAAAAACATACTGGAGGCAGCAGGTGATCTGGAAGGTCAAAATGAACCCTTTACGGAGGTTTTCATCCAAGTATTCCTTGATGATTTTTAATTCAGATTCAGAGAGAGGATAGATGTGCCCAAAAGGTATGGGGGCACCAGGTATGATGTCTATGGGACAGTCGTAGGGACGATGAGGTGGGAGCGTTTCAGCTTCTCAGAAATTCAGGAACAAGAACTGCCAAGCCACAGTTCAAGTAACCATGAAGCCTGTGGTCATGAAAATACTGTCCATTCAACAAGAGAGAGAAGGGCCACAAACTGCTGACAACCAGAAGATCCATTAAGGGACTATAGTCGGAGAAACTCCACAGTGAGATGGCGGAAATGGTATCCTAGTAGGAGTAGAATAAGCTGTCCTGAAAAAAAGATTGTAGATCTTGAAGATGATGGACAGAATGATGCAGATTAAGGACACATTTTTAAATTGTTCTTTTTATTATTGTTGACTTTTTACTATTTTGTTTTGTTTTCTTTCTTTTGTTGAGAAAGGAAGGAGATGTGATGTATGGGCGGTTGGGCTGTGTATGAGTGTGTGAGTGTATGAGTGTATGAATTGTGATGTATGGGCAGTTGGGCTGTTTGGCTGTGAATGATGAACTTCCTTTCTTTTGGTTCTTTACTTCCTGTTCCTGTTGGCAATTGGTGGAACGTTCAAGGGATTTGAAATGGCGGCTGCAGAAACCCTGTGTAACAAGGCTGCAATATGAAGATGCTGTTATATATGTATTAATAAAGTGAGTACTTCGTTATAAAGGAATTATTGGCTGATTTGTACAAAACATCACAGTCTGGGTGCCAAATCACACTACCCTTAACCCTGCAAGTGTAATTATTGCAATTTTCATAAACTGCAATATTTACCTTGCAGGGTTAACTCCTACTCTAGTGGCTGTCTACTAGACAGCCACTAGAGGGCACTTCCGTGTGTATAGCACACATTCCGTGTGCTATAGCATTGCTGGACGTCCTCACGCTATGTGAGGACCTCCAGTGTCGCTGAAATCCCCATAGGAAAGCATTGAAAGCATTTTTCAATACTTTCCTATGGGGAGGTCTAATTGCCACGCATGTGCATTAGGTCTCCCCCGCCGGCGGCCGCGCATGCGCAGTAGTTCTCCCCCTCCGGCTGACATCGGCGGGGGAGGAGCGTGGGTGGACCCTGATCCAGCGCTGAGGGACATCGGCGCTGGATACAGGTAAGTCACTGAAGGGGTTTTAACCCTTTCAGCAACTTGGGATGGGGGGTGGGAGGGAGAGGGGACCTGCAGTGCCAGGAAAACAGTTTGTTTTCCTGGCACTGGAGAGTCCCTTTAAGTATCTCCTCCCTCTGCATGCATACACTGAACTT
This sequence comes from Pelobates fuscus, assembly GCF_036172605.1. Classification (NCBI taxonomy): domain Eukaryota; kingdom Metazoa; phylum Chordata; class Amphibia; order Anura; family Pelobatidae; genus Pelobates; species Pelobates fuscus. Next base: position 173,314,208 of record NC_086319.1, read on the forward strand.
TCCTCATAGAGATTCATTGATTCAATTCATCTCTATGAGGAGATGCTAATTGGCCAGGGCTGTGTTTGAATTATGCTTGCTCTGCCCCTGATCTGCCTCCTTGGCAGTCCTATGGGGAAGCACTGTGATTGGATCAGGCTACCACTTCTGCTGATGTCAGCAGACTGCATGTTTTTCTGAGTCAAACAGCATGCAGAGTTACAGCTTCAGGTTTGAATACAGTAAGATTTTGCTATATTCATGGAGGCATGAGGGGCGCAGGGGGGCTAGATGGTGGTTTTAACACAATAGGGTCAGGAATATATGTTTGTGTTCCTGACCCTATAGTGATCCTTTAAGTTCAATGTTTTATTAATCTGAATTTTATGTGATGGATCAGATCACAATAGTCTAAGTTGGTGAAGTGAAATGAGAAAAATATATACATAAGACTATTTTTTAGAAATAGAAAACAGAAAATTGGCATGTGCGTATGTATTCACCCCCTTTGTTATGAAGCCCATATAATGCTCTGGTGCAACCAATTACCTTCAGAAGTCACATAATTAGTGAAATGATGTCCACCTGTGTGCAATCTAAGTGTCACATGATCTGTCATTACATATACACACCTTTCTTGAAAGGCCCCAGAGGCTGCAACACCTAAGTAAGAGGCACCACTAACCAGACACTGCCATGAAGACCAAGGAACTCTCCAAACAAGTAAGGGACAATGTTGTTGAGACGTACAAGTCAGGGTTAGGTTATAAAAAAATATCCAAATCTTTGATGATCCCCAGGAGCACCATCAAATCTATCATAACCAAATGGAAAGAACATGGCACAACAGAAAACCTGCCAAGAGATGGCCCCCCACCAAAATTCACGGACTGGGCAAGAAGAGGCAGCACAGAAACCCAAGGTAACCCTGGAGGAGCTGCAGAGTTCCACAGCAGACACTGGAGTATCTGTACATAGGACGACAATAAGTCGTACGCTCCATAGAGTTAGGCTTTATGGCAGAGTGGCCAGAAGAAAGCCATTACTTAAAACAAAATGGCACATTTTGAGTTTGTGAAAAGGCATGTGGGAGACTCCCAAAATGTATGGAGGAAGGTGCTCTGGTCTGATGAGACTAAAATGTAACTTTTTGGCCATAAAAGAAAATGCTATGTCTGGCGCAAACCCAACACATCACATCACCCAAAGAACACCATCCCCACAGTGAAACATGGTGTTGGCAGCATCATGCTGTGGGGATGTTTTTCAGCAGCCAGGACTGGGAAACTGGTCAGAGTTGAGGGAAAGATGGATGGTGCTAAATACAGTGATATTCTTGATCAAAACCTGTACCACTCTGTGTGTGATTTGAGGCTAGGACGGAGGTTCACCTTCCAGCACAACAATGACCCCAAACACACTACTAAAGCAACACTTGAGTGGTTTAAGGAAAAATATGTAAATGTGTTGGAATGGCCTGGTCAAAGCCCAGACCTCAATCCAACAGAAAATCTGTGGTCAGACTTAAAGATTGCTGTTCACAAGCGCAAAGCATCCAACTTGAAGGAGCTGGAGCAGTTTTGCAAGGAGGAATGGGCAAAAATCCCAGTGGTAAGATGGCGCAAGCTCATAGAGACTTATCCAAAGCGACTTGGAGCTGTGATTGCCGCAAAAGTATTGACTTTAGGGGGGTGAATAGTTATGCACATTGACTTGTTCCTGTTATTTTGTCGTATTTGTTGTTTGCTTCACAAAAAAAAAAAAATAATAAAAAAACACATCTTCAAAATTGTGGACATGTTCTGTAAATTAAATTATGCAAATCCTAAAACAATTCATGTTAATTCCAGGTTGTGAGGCAACTAAACACGAAAAATGCCAAGGGGGGTGAATACTTTTGCAAGGCACTGTATAAAATCATTCCAGATTATATATATCCCAGTTCATTCTGGGGTTGGCTCATGGTCAATTATCAGGGTCTATTCATGGTAGAATTGGTGATTTTGGGAGAATGAGTGCAACAGTAATTTATATTTTATAAACAACACTCATGCCTCCCGGGGCCTAGACAATGTCTAAAAGCTGGCTGCCATAAAATACATGATTCACTGCCCAAGGAAGATGAAAACTGGGGCTTTAAATGAGATAGGTAGCAGTAGATCTTTGAAAATATGGCTCAGGGCTACATGTATAAGGGGTTCTCCTCTCTTTGTGTGCTTCTAATTTAGGACATCAATTTCTGAATAGTGGACATGGCAAGACTATAGCTTTTGCTGAATCATTGTGTATGTTGAAGAGTGCATCGTTGAGGTGCAGTAAGATGATAGATGCATTAGCTAAAGCAAGAAATAATCAGCACTTGCACAACTACTGCCGGCACAGAGAAGAGGCATTAAAAATAAAATCTTTATTTAGACTTATTCAGCAATGAGAATGCTTTCAGTGCAATCATTATACTACTATAACATTCACAATATCCAAGCATATCAATCAGAGGTAATTAAGCACGATAACAATATAATATAATTAAATTAGAACTTCCAACATAGGCAACAATCTCATTATTATACAGAATGTATGAGTTTGTGTTTTTTAACCCATATTTCAATCTTAAAAGGAAGGCATTTGTCAGATGTAATGTTGAAGAGTTAAAACAAGGAATGCATTAATAGATGTTTTCAAGGATTGGTTGGAGGATTTTAAATGCAACATTTAGTGGCGCAGGAGGAAAATCTTAAGTAGAATAATTAAAAAGGGTCGCTAGTCTGTGTCAAGCTTATTTATGAGGCAGAAATGTGTGGACAAGGCTTATGTTCTCAAAAACAATCCATGGTTGTAAGTTTGATGACAGAGAGGTAATATTGGACCAACATAGAGCCAAAACAAGGAACATTTTGTCTGTCCTGCCATGCTCTGACCACTTCTCCCATGGCTCTGTTAAGCTCCAGGTTCTGCTTGGAAGCAGTCACGGTCGCAAGATGGTGGACGCCATGCAGATGCCGGTGCAACATGCAGGAGGTATTGGGAGAGCCATGGGGGGTTCTGGAGGAGGCTGGAGAGACAGAGGGGAGGAACTTTACAAGAGCCAAGAGTGTGCCCAGTCTACTCCCCTTCATTATAGTCTTTCGGGGCTCTGCCTGCCTATAAATAGCAAAGCACTGCACTTGGTCTGTGCTTGCTCTAGTCTCCTAGCATCCTGGTTTCTGATTCAAGTCTTGTTCGTGATCCTGGTTCCTGGCTCCTGATTCCCCGGTAAAAATTCCTTGGTTTCTGACCTTTGGCTTTGACCCTGACGACGCTTCTTGTCTCCGACCTTTGGTCTATGGAACCCTGCTTGTGGATTTCCTGGTTTCGGCTTGACTCTTGACCTTGCACTTTTGCTGCCTGCCCTGACCATTGGACCACCTGGCACCACATCCTCTCTGCTCCTTTCTGGCTACATTGCTTTATCTGTAAATAATGGCAACCATGCCCTCATTGTTGGGAAATAAAACAGCAAGTACTGCATAATATGTATATACTTAGCACTTGAGCTGTAAATGGTGCTTTGTGGTTCAGAGTACTGTTTATATTTGATATGAACTTGTTGGTACTCACAGGAAGGAAGTTCTTTGTTTTTTTACTTGCTCTGTGACTGTCTTCTTTTTACCTCTTACCCTGCTGGCTGCTGTTTTAAGTAACTGATATGTTCTAAATTTTGCACTTTGCTGTTTATCCACACAAGTAAAGTCTAATATTGTTCTTCACTATCTACCAGTGTCTCTTATTGATGCATAACCAACACTCATAGATCTCTCAGGTTCCCGTATCACTCTCAGGCACCTGGGAAAGTTGTGCCTGCAAGGGGGATTGCCGTTAGGGTTGCCACCTTTTTTGGAAAAAAATACCGGCCATTCTAATTGTATGCTTGACATCATAGGGCACGACGTACATAAAAGAATGAGAACATTTGGAAGTAGAACATTCCCAAATTTACTAACAAACTATTTACAATGTTTGTACTTTGTTTGACTGTGTGCATAGCATTGTAAATGTGAGGTAGTGAGTGTATGTACTGTCTGTAGGTGAGTACTAGTGTGGTAGGTGTGTAATAGTGTGTCATTGTCTAAATGTGTATAACAGTGTGATCACGAGTGTGTGTCTACAATGTTGTGTATGTTATGGTGTGTGTATATAGTATATAACAATGTGTGTACATACCATTTATAACAGAAATGGATATTCTACAGAGACTGCTGAATACATACAGACTGTTGAATAAACAAACAGACACTGACTGCTGAATAAACATACAGAGACTGCTGTATACATACATACTTCTGAATATATATACATACACACACAGGCTGCTGAATACACACACACAGATTGCTGAGTACACACACACACAGACTGCTGAGTACACGCAGACTGCTATATACACACAGAGACTGCTACATATACACAGAGACTGCTACATACACACAGAGACTGCTGTGTGCACCCACACAGACTGCTGAATACATACAGACTGCTGTACACAGAGTGCTGAATACACATACACACAGACTGCTAAATACACATAGTCTCTGTCTGCATTGATTTGAACGCTCTGGTTTGTAGAGCGTTCATATTGCGGCTGTGTAGAAAATCAATAAAGTTATCCTGCGTTCCAGTGTGGTCGCGCATGCGCGTGGCGGTCACGCGTGCGTCATGACGTATGACGGCGTGCGTGACGGACCGCGCGCATGCGTGATCACGGAAGCTGTCGGACGGACTGGCAGATTTAAAAGGAGAGAAAACTGTGAAGAGAGAAGAATCTCCTGAGGAAGTCAGGCAACGAAATGCGTTGAGCACGACCTGGGACCCTGTATTTTGGTATTAGCTGTTTTATCTTGCATGTGTGCTGATTTTATACATTGCTTTTGCAGCATTTACTTTGGGCTGATTGTACTAAACTTGTATAAGTGATTGGCTTAGTGCACTTTTCTTATAAGCATCTTGCACTTTAGCACGTGCACTTTACTGCCCAGCTCAGTATCATGTCCTGTTAAACTGCTATACTTAAGGGTTCCTTGCCAACTGTGGCTTTTATACTCTTGATGTTTTGCACATATGTTGTGCTGTAATTGTTTTTTATATTTCTTTATTAATAAACTTTTGCTGTTTTTGCTTTACCATCAATATTTCTTTTCATACCCTTATTTTTATATACCAATATAGTGATTGTGGCACCCTGTTCTTTCTAGTGTTTTGTTTTTGGTAATTGAAGTTGGAGTGTCCTCTATACAGAGGCTTGCCTGCACTTGTTTTTTTGTTACTGTCCACCCACCCACCTTTCCATTTCTTTCTTGATGCTACTAGGTGAGAGGTGGGGCAGTTGCTGCTGCGTGAGAGGTGGGGACAATGGCTGCGGGTGGGGGGCACGGCTGCTGGGAGAGAGGTGCAGACAGGGATACAGGGTATGAAAGAGGCTGCTGGGTGAGAGGAAGGGCATGGTTTGAGAGGGAACATGGGGCTGCTGGATGATAGTGGGAGACAGGGGCTGCAACGTATGAGAGGGGACATGTTGCTGCAGGATAAGAGTAGGACAAGGGCTGCAGGGTAAGAGGGAAGCAGGGACTGCAAGGTAAGAGGGGGGCAGGGGCTCATGGGTAAGAGGTGGGGAGAGTGGCTGCTGGGTGAGAGGTTGGGACAGTGGCTGCGAGTGGGGGGCACGGGCTGCTGGGTGAGAGGTAGGGCAGGTTGTGAGAGGGGACATGGGGCTGCTGGGTGAGAGGGGGAGACAGGGGCTGTAGAGTATGGGGAAATGGGGCTGCAAGGTGTGAAGAAAATAGACTTATTTTCTGCATTTTCTTCTTTTATTCGTGACTTTCCGCTCTATTTGTTTATTTTGGATTTATTGGTTCGGTAGATTAAACTACCGAACACCAACCACCCTCCTGGCTCATTACCGTCTATTAAGCGCTCTCTGGGCGGCCGCCGTTCGTATAGTTGAATGCCACGTGGAAGAGAAAACGGTGGCGATCTTGTTTGCACAAAAGGAGGCAGCGGGACTTGGTCGTTGAGTGTCTGGAACTAAAATCGGACACTCGACTTTCCGAACCACTGCTGAAACATACGAACACCTGCTTCCTTTTGTTGCTGAACAGCTAGGAGAGCGCCATTCGGTAGTTTGATTCATACGAACACGGGGAGCAATCGCTCCTATGAGCCAGGAGGCTCCATTCGTGCTTTTATTCGTTTTTATGCTGTTTTCTGAATTGAACGACCGCACACACTGGATTTGTGGAACTGTTTTGGGCAGGAGCCTCGTGTGCAGTCGGTGAACTAAGACTTCCATGCTTTTTGAGAACCTCTGAACCGATCTGGGTGAAATTTGAATATGTTGGCCTCCCAGATCGGGGCTATCAGGAGACCTGTTGTGGGGGTACCTTGTGTATAAAGGGGTGTTCCATTTTTTGGGGAAATTGTGTGCCCCATGCCTGGAGATAATTGAGTTATTCCTTAACTTATCTCAGAATCTCCCAGGCAGAGGAAGGGAGGGTTTTACTGTAAATCTGTATTATGATTGGTTGTTCCTTTTGTTTACTGTGGGAGGTCCTCTTGCAGGAGGATTTCCATAAAAGCCAGTGTGGCATCAATAAAACATTATTCCTGTTGTACCCTTCAGGAAGTCTAGGCTCATGCTTGGGGAATATTTTATTTGCTGGGGAGAATCGTCTTGGAAGCTACATTCATCTACACTATTCCTCTACATCCTACTGCAGTTATAATCACTTATGCTCAGCTATTGGGAAAGGAATAGAAGACCTCAGTACCATAACCACTGAAGGTCTTAACACAAGGTAAGAAGGGGGCAGGGGCTGCAAGTCAAGGGGGGGCAGCGGCTGATGGGTGAGAGGTGAAGAGAGGGGTCCTGGTGGGAGTGCTGGGTGGCGGGACAAAAACTTCTGGGTTAGAGGATGCAGGGTATGAGAGGGGGAGACAGGAGATGAAGGGTATAAGAGGGGGAGACAGGGGATGCTGGGTATGAGAGGGGACATGCGGCTGCAAGCTGAGAGGGGAAGACAGGGGTGCTGGGTGGAGGGACAGGGATTGCTGGGTGGAGGGACAGGGGCTGCTAGGTGGGATGGGAAGACGGGATGCAGGGTATGAGAGGGAAAGACAGGGGATGCTGGGTGAGAGGAGGAGTCAGGAGCTGCAGCGTATGAGAGGGGACATGTTTCTGCAGTATAAGAGTAAGGCAGGGGCTACAGAGTAAGAGGGGGCAAGGGCTGCAGGGTAAGAGTGGGCAGGGGCTGGAGGGTAAAGGGGGGGCAGGGGCTGCAGGGTATAAGGGGGCAGGGTGTGAGGGGGGCAGGGGATGCAGGGTGAGAGGGGCTGCATGGTAAGAGGGGGACAGGGGCTGCAGGGTGAGAGGGGATGACAGGGGCTGCAGGGTGTGAGAGGGGACATGGGCTTCTGGGTGAAAGGGGAGCAGGAGCTGCCAGGAGTAAAAGAGGGAGAGGCAGGGACTGCTGGGTGAGGAAGGGAAACATGGGGCCAAAAAAAAACAACAACTTGCATACTTCCCATCCCTCTTCCTTACCTTGATCCTTGGCAGGAGAGGATGCTGGGGAGGAATTATTTTCCTGGTGTTCCCGTGGAAGAAGCATCTGGTCTACACCCCTTGACAGTTGTAGACCATGTGCACAGGGCCTGCGCTGTGTTTCAGTGTGCAGGCTGGTGAGAGACATCATCGATTTCACCACCGCACAGAGCTCCCTCTATGGGCCGGAGGCCAGGCAGCACCAGCCCTAAAGGGGCCCGCCGGGGAGATCCTTTGATCTCCCCTGTCAGCCTCGGCCCATGGCCATCGCAGCCCACCGAGCATTTTCCCGATGGCTAGTCCGGGCCTGATGGAGACACATAAACTAATCAAAGACAGAGGAAGGGGTTCATGGCTGGAGAAAATTGAGATAACCTTGCCTTTAAAATATTTGCTAAATCTTGGCACAGAAATAAAAATATGACAGAGACAGTCAAAAATATAAAATAAGTGAAGGTAGTTTAGATTCCTGCGTGTGGATTAAATTGGAAAAGTTCCTTTGTTTAACCAAAGGAGAGTAATAAAGTTGGAGTAAGGAAATTGTAATATTGAACACCTGCAAAGTTTTGCACTGTTTTAGGGGACAGATGAGGGTCATGGCATCAGTGTTCTGAAATCATGTGATTGCTGATCAGAACAATCACATGACCTTGTGGTGAGCCAGATGTGCCAATCTGTAAACTCAGAAAAAAAATGATTTACTACACCAAGCTATTTAAAAAAAAAATAATAATAATCACAAGGTTTAGATCATTCCAAAGATGCCTAAGAATGCCAAGAAACCTTAATTTTCTTTTTTAAACTTGTTGCCACAATACAGCTGGTTTTCACTTCGTGGCAACGTGCATGTACTCTCTGGCAGAAAACATTGTTCAGAAATTTAACCTTAATTCCCAGAGAGTAATTTAAAGAATTTACAGGGCTGGAGTTGGTACATTTGGCAGACCCAAGATGAAGTGGACCATAGGTATAAGCTCACACTTCATATTGGAGAAAGAAATACTTTACATTTTTGGACCTTATTTCTGTAGGCAGGATGACTATGCCATGTCATAATGAAGCAATGCTGGCTGAAGTTCCACTCTTCTGCTGCAGACTGAGGTCATTTATGGGTGAGTAATCACACATTTTATTGCATATAGAATTGACACAAGGTCTTCTGATTGCAGTGAGATTTGATTTTTATATTATACACAGTTGCAATAGTAGCTCAAGTTAAAGGCAAGTTTTTATGTGAGTTCCCAATATAAGAAGAGGATTTACATGTCTTAGACCTGGCAATGTAATGGACATGACTGACAAAAACAATTTCAGCAGTTGTCTAACTGTTTGAAGCTGATCACCCATTTTTCTGGACGGATAATTTACTGATAAATTGTAGATCAGTAAAGGTAGTGTATACCTAAGACCCGAGGTCTAGGTAACACAAGTGAGATACAGATCTCAGAAGTCTGCTAAAATAAATAATCTTTAATTAGGTATACTTAACCATGAACAAATACAACAACATAAATGTGAATACTTAAAGTAAAAAATCACCCAAAACGGTGCAAGAGGAGATCAAAAGGGGCTCAGGGAGTAATTGATGAGATATCAACTTAGGCAAAAGTGCTCTAGAAGTATGCTCATTACTGGGGAATATGAATGGGAGGTACCAATGTACACTTGACTACCCTGCTGATTCGTAAACAGAACCAAGCCCTTAAAACTGGAAAGGGAAGTAACCGCTAATATGATACTCCAACTGTGGAGTGCAGCATAGAACCGTAGAGGTGTATATTCATGTGGAGGTATAGGTACAATGAACTCCTAACAATATAACCCTTCACGGTATTGCAACAGGTGATGTTGTATACTTGCTTAATGGCCACGAGTGGATCCTGTAGCCATCACAAGGTAACCCTAGAGGGTACTGCAACAAAAATTGTTACGGAAATATTCAAATAGCCACACCTGAAAAGTTAGATGCAAGACAGTAGCATAAAGTACTAGGTAGATAGTATAGATATGGGATACTTAGATGTTCCCCTATAGAGTATAAACAAACTCAACACTACTTCGAACTACCCCCAGTGCTGTATGCACTGACTGGTAGATGGTGTAGATTGGGATACTTGAATGTTCCCCTATAAAATGCAACCTGACTCAATGTTACTTGGAACTAACCATAGTGCTGTATAAATATCAACAGGCTCAACACTACTTAGAACTAACCCCAGTGCTGTATGCACTGACTGGTAGAAAGTGTAGATTGGGATACTTGAATGTTCCCCTGTTAAATATAAACGGACTCAATGATACTTGGAACTAGCCACAGTGCTGTATGCACTGCCAGATCGAAGCAAGGCTAATAGCAAGGCTGATAAAGTCGTATAGCACACTTAGTTTATCTTAGCTGGAATCCAACAGATAGTAGTAATTATAGTGCAAATCCCTTATTCCCTCCAAAAAATCTCCAAACAGGCCCCAGCTCCTCTTGTCTTAATACAACACCCTTAACATAGTGAAGTGAAAAATAGTGAGAAAACCGTGATTATAAAATCATCTAAATTCTCTGCATGTCTGCCTAACGCGTTTCGGCGCTGTACAAAGCGCCTTTCTCAAAGGCTGTCATTGAGCAAATGCTCGAGAGAACTTATTAAGTATAAATCCTAGCCGAAATTCGTCCAATCAGCAACACCATGGGCGGAGTGTAAAGTTCGATCCGCCCCTCGTTCATGATAGGTGTAAGAGACATCAGTCCTGCAGCCTCTGGCCAATCAGAGCGGGTCCAGGGTGGGGCTTAATGCCGGAGCTATAGTTAGATACACCCATCAGCAGTGATGTGTGTTCGAGCTGTCCATCTCATAGGCTCTGACCAATCAGACCGGGGGGGGGGGCGGGACTAAGTGCCGAAGCCGAAATCCAGTGTAAAGTGCTGACAGGGTCATAAGCTAAACCTCAATATGAGTGTGACAGCATTGGACTGGATAGAAAACACATCAATGAGGATAACCCAATGGTGGGCATTATAGTGCATAATAGTAGCGTCCTAATTGTGTACATATAGAACAGACTGGGAACATTATCCAGCCGAAGTGACGTTCTTATTTTGGTACATATAGGACAGACTGGGAACTAAATAAGTATTACCCAGCCGAAGGTAAATTATGCTGTATCCATATAGCCTCAAAGTTGGAGAGGATCATATGGGTACCTTCGTATTAGTTGCTGACTGGTAGAACTTAAAATCGGTCGCTAGTAGTATGGTTCATGATGATGGCCTGATAAAGAAGTGATATGTACAGAAGAGTATGTACATTAGCAGACCACAAGTATAACGAAATGTGAAGGAAAAATGACTATTGAGAACAGAGTTCTCATTATAAAATAGTTCTCATTATGAAATAAAGGGGGTGAAGGAAAAACCTTCATTGAGGCCGTTAGGGGACATGGTGTTCAATGTCTGAATCCAGAAACACTCTCTCCTCCTTAGGATGAGATCCAGGTCTCCCCCTCTATTGCCCACATGGACTTTTTCTATCCCTGCAAACTTGAAGCCTCTAGAGGTATCCCCTTGGTGTGTTCTAGCATGTCTTGCTACAGGGGTATCTCTATCTGATGAGACTGAATGAACATGTTCCATCATGCGCCTCTTGAAGGGACGTATAGTTTTCCCTACGTATTTTTTACCACATTTGCATGTGAGGAGATAAACTAGTCCAGTTGAATTGCAATTGAAAAATTGTTTTATCAATGTCTTATGTGCACCAGAGGAGTCAGTTATAGATTTAGAATCTCTATCTATGTAGCTGCAGGCTACACAGCGTCCACACTGATAGGTACCATAGACATTAAGCCAATTTTTCTTATGTTTGTTATGTTTGGACAGGTGGCTTGGAACTAGCAGATCCTTTAGATTCCTACCCCTCTTCGCTGTTATGGAGACGTGTGATGGAATCACATCTTTAAGATGTCTGTCCTGTGTGAGTAATGGCCAGAATCTAGCCATAATCTTTTTAGATATATCCCAGCCAGCGTCGAAATTCGCCACACAGCGGATTACTTTCGGGGGTGCGGGTTTGGGGATGTTGTCTAGCAGCACTTCACGGTCACTAAGAAGTGCCCGCTGATAAGCCTGTTTGAGGCACCTGTTAGGGTAGCCCTTGGCTTTGAATCTTGTTCTTAGCAGTGCTGCTTTTTCTATGAAGTCTTTCTCAGTGGAGCAATTTCTTTTTAGTCGAAGGTATTGTCCCACTGGGATACCCCTTTTCAGAGGGTTAGGATGGTAGCTCTGCCAATTGAGCATATTGTTGGTTGATGTCGGTTTTCGGTAAAGAGAAGTTTGTATCCTTAGATCGCTCGTGATGGTGAAAGTGCAATCAAGAAAGTTCAATGAGGATGTCCCAATTTCCATAGTTAAACGTAGATTGAGATCGTTTACGTTCAGAACCCCCACAAATTCGATGAAGAGTTCCTTTGTACCTGTCCAGATGACCATAATATCGTCTATATAACGTTTCCAGGTATGGACATAGTCCATATAACATTTCATGCGTTCAGAATAAACGATATGTTTTTCCCACCAACCAAGGTGCAGGTTCGCATACGAGGGGGCACAAGACGTCCCCATCGCAGTCCCCTGCACCTGGTGGTAAAATTTATTATCAAAGAGGAAAAAGTTATGGGTCAAGATGAACTTAAGGAGGTCGAGGACAAACATGGTGTGACGTGAGTGATTGGGGCCCCTTGTTTCGAGAAAAGAGCCTGTATGCTGTATTCCCCCCAGATGTGGTATTGAGGAGTACAGTGCCTCCACATCGAGGCTGCATAGCATGGCTCCCTGGGGTACTACAATGGATGCAATACATCTTAGGGTGTCTTTGGTGTCCCTAAGGTAGGACGGTAGTTCCTCCACAAACGGACGAAGGATTTTGTCTACATATTTACTGCCTATGCATGTAAGGTTATTGGTGCCTGACACAATAGGTCTGGCTGTAAGTGGTTCATACCCCTTATGTATTTTAGGGAGGCAGTAGAATGTCGATATTACTGGATTTTTCACGTAAATGCTTGCATGTTCATCCTTTGTAAGTATTCCATCATCAAATGCTCTGTCTAGTAGGGTTTTGTACTCAGAGAGAAATTTAGTAGTAGGATTGGATGGTAGAACTCTATATGTACTTTCATCATTCAGGATTCTTTCAGCCAGCTGAATATAGTGGGGTCTATTGAGAATGACAATATTACCCCCCTTGTCTGCCGGTTTGATAATGACATGTTCGTTGTCTCTCAGATCAGTTATAGCTTTCCATTCTTTTTTGCTAAGGTTGAGGAAGACCTGGCCCTATTAAAAGAATGGGAAGATGCATCCAATGTGTGTTCAATTAAATATATGGAGATTCTAGTTAAATTTGAATCAGAGAGGCTAAAAACGATTGACGAGAAAGTGAATACTGCGGTAGAGGAAATACAAAAATGCACTAGTGATCCCTCTTTCCAAAATCAAGAACAGAGATTACAAGAAAATCTCAACAAATACCAAAGCGTTATCAAACTACGTAAACATAAGAAGTTTGTTAGGGATAACGATGATTACAGATCAGGGAGAGTTTACAGACACTTTAGGAAAATCTCAAGAGTTGACTCAGATTATTGCACAACATCAGAATATGAGACCTCAGATACAGACAGTGAAGTTACATCAGCACCCCAGACTAGACAAAGCACTCAAAAAGGAAAAGGGATTCTTAAAAAAGGAGTGTCTTTTTTAGGACAACTCCCCCGGGAGGGGGAACAGCAAACGCTATACAGGCAAACACGCAACAGGGGGAGAGCACGCAGACGGTATTAGAAGGGGACACTAGAATCATTAACATCTCAGATACTCCTCTCACGATCACACAGGAGCAAGTTATTATGAAGGGCCTATCTTTCGTTCCAACTCCACCATTCTGCAAATTCGAATGGATTAAGGATATAAACCTATTTGGGAGGAAACTTGCCCTTCATAAATTCTTCCAGATAAAAAATGAGAAAAAAGCCAAAGACTTAGGCTTTGACAATAGGGAATACCAATGCCTTTTGGATTTAGTATCCCTTCTTGAGTCTAACGACAATGTGTCCCCACAACCATACACTGATCTGCACCCCAAGAGTAAATTCACTCCAAACATCCGGGATTATAAAAATATTGACATGTTCGTCGAATCAACCACCAATTTGATCAGAAATCTAGATATAGACACCCTAAAGATCAAACCCAGTAACAACCTTAGCAAAAAAGAATGGAAAGCTATAACTGATCTGAGAGACAACGAACATGTCATTATCAAACCGGCAGACAAGGGGGGTAATATTGTCATTCTCAATAGACCCCACTATATTCAGCTGGCTGAAAGAATCCTGAATGATGAAAGTACATATAGAGTTCTACCATCCAATCCTACTACTAAATTTCTCTCTGAGTACAAAACCCTACTAGACAGAGCATTTGATGATGGAATACTTACAAAGGATGAACATGCAAGCATTTACGTGAAAAATCCAGTAATATCGACATTCTACTGCCTCCCTAAAATACATAAGGGGTATGAACCACTTACAGCCAGACCTATTGTGTCAGGCACCAATAACCTTACATGCATAGGCAGTAAATATGTAGACAAAATCCTTCGTCCGTTTGTGGAGGAACTACCGTCCTACCTTAGGGACACCAAAGACACCCTAAGATGTATTGCATCCATTGTAGTACCCCAGGGAGCCATGCTATGCAGCCTCGATGTGGAGGCACTGTACTCCTCAATACCACATCTGGGGGGAATACAGCATACAGGCTCTTTTCTCGAAACAAGGGGCCCCAATCACTCACGTCACACCATGTTTGTCCTCGACCTCCTTAAGTTCATCTTGACCCATAACTTTTTCCTCTTTGATAATAAATTTTACCACCAGGTGCAGGGGACTGCGATGGGGACGTCTTGTGCCCCCTCGTATGCGAACCTGCACCTTGGTTGGTGGGAAAAACATATCGTTTATTCTGAACGCATGAAATGTTATATGGACTATGTCCATACCTGGAAACGTTATATAGACGATATTATGGTCATCTGGACAGGTACAAAGGAACTCTTCATCGAATTTGTGGGGGTTCTGAACGTAAACGATCTCAATCTACGTTTAACTATGGAAATTGGGACATCCTCATTGAACTTTCTTGATTGCACTTTCACCATCACGAGCGATCTAAGGATACAAACTTCTCTTTACCGAAAACCGACATCAACCAACAATATGCTCAATTGGCAGAGCTACCATCCTAACCCTCTGAAAAGGGGTATCCCAGTGGGACAATACCTTCGACTAAAAAGAAATTGCTCCACTGAGAAAGACTTCATAGAAAAAGCAGCACTGCTAAGAACAAGATTCAAAGCCAAGGGCTACCCTAACAGGTGCCTCAAACAGGCTTATCAGCGGGCACTTCTTAGTGACCGTGAAGTGCTGCTAGACAACATCCCCAAACCCGCACCCCCGAAAGTAATCCGCTGTGTGGCGAATTTCGACGCTGGCTGGGATATATCTAAAAAGATTATGGCTAGATTCTGGCCATTACTCACACAGGACAGACATCTTAAAGATGTGATTCCATCACACGTCTCCATAACAGCGAAGAGGGGTAGGAATCTAAAGGATCTGCTAGTTCCAAGCCACCTGTCCAAACATAACAAACATAAGAAAAATTGGCTTAATGTCTATGGTACCTATCAGTGTGGACGCTGTGTAGCCTGCAGCTACATAGATAGAGATTCTAAATCTATAACTGACTCCTCTGGTGCACATAAGACATTGATAAAACAATTTTTCAATTGCAATTCAACTGGACTAGTTTATCTCCTCACATGCAAATGTGGTAAAAAATACGTAGGGAAAACTATACGTCCCTTCAAGAGGCGCATGATGGAACATGTTCATTCAGTCTCATCAGATAGAGATACCCCTGTAGCAAGACATGCTAGAACACACCAAGGGGATACCTCTAGAGGCTTCAAGTTTGCAGGGATAGAAAAAGTCCATGTGGGCAATAGAGGGGGAGACCTGGATCTCATCCTAAGGAGGAGAGAGTGTTTCTGGATTCAGACATTGAACACCATGTCCCCTAACGGCCTCAATGAAGGTTTTTCCTTCACCCCCTTTATTTCATAATGAGAACTATTTTATAATGAGAACTCTGTTCTCAATAGTCATTTTTCCTTCACATTTCGTTATACTTGTGGTCTGCTAATGTACATACTCTTCTGTACATATCACTTCTTTATCAGGCCATCATCATGAACCATACTACTAGCGACCGATTTTAAGTTCTACCAGTCAGCAACTAATACGAAGGTACCCATATGATCCTCTCCAACTTTGAGGCTATATGGATACAGCATAATTTACCTTCGGCTGGGTAATACTTATTTAGTTCCCAGTCTGTCCTATATGTACCAAAATAAGAACGTCACTTCGGCTGGATAATGTTCCCAGTCTGTTCTATATGTACACAATTAGGACGCTACTATTATGCACTATAATGCCCACCATTGGGTTATCCTCATTGATGTGTTTTCTATCCAGTCCAATGCTGTCACACTCATATTGAGGTTTAGCTTATGACCCTGTCAGCACTTTACACTGGATTTCGGCTTCGGCACTTAGTCCCGCCCCCCCCCCCGGTCTGATTGGTCAGAGCCTATGAGATGGACAGCTCGAACACACATCACTGCTGATGGGTGTATCTAACTATAGCTCCGGCATTAAGCCCCACCCTGGACCCGCTCTGATTGGCCAGAGGCTGCAGGACTGATGTCTCTTACACCTATCATGAACGAGGGGCGGATCGAACTTTACACTCCGCCCATGGTGTTGCTGATTGGACGAATTTCGGCTAGGATTTATACTTAATAAGTTCTCTCGAGCATTTGCTCAATGACAGCCTTTGAGAAAGGCGCTTTGTACAGCGCCGAAACGCGTTAGGCAGACATGCAGAGAATTTAGATGATTTTATAATCACGGTTTTCTCACTATTTTTCACTTCACTATGTTAAGGGTGTTGTATTAAGACAAGAGGAGCTGGGGCCTGTTTGGAGATTTTTTGGAGGGAATAAGGGATTTGCACTATAATTACTACTATCTGTTGGATTCCAGCTAAGATAAACTAAGTGTGCTATACGACTTTATCAGCCTTGCTATTAGCCTTGCTTCGATCTGGCAGTGCATACAGCACTGTGGCTAGTTCCAAGTATCATTGAGTCCGTTTATATTTAACAGGGGAACATTCAAGTATCCCAATCTACACTTTCTACCAGTCAGTGCATACAGCACTGGGGTTAGTTCTAAGTAGTGTTGAGCCTGTTGATATTTATACAGCACTATGGTTAGTTCCAAGTAACATTGAGTCAGGTTGCATTTTATAGGGGAACATTCAAGTATCCCAATCTACACCATCTACCAGTCAGTGCATACAGCACTGGGGGTAGTTCGAAGTAGTGTTGAGTTTGTTTATACTCTATAGGGGAACATCTAAGTATCCCATATCTATACTATCTACCTAGTACTTTATGCTACTGTCTTGCATCTAACTTTTCAGGTGTGGCTATTTGAATATTTCCGTAACAATTTTTGTTGCAGTACCCTCTAGGGTTACCTTGTGATGGCTACAGGATCCACTCGTGGCCATTAAGCAAGTATACAACATCACCTGTTGCAATACCGTGAAGGGTTATATTGTTAGGAGTTCATTGTACCTATACCTCCACATGAATATACACCTCTACGGTTCTATGCTGCACTCCACAGTTGGAGTATCATATTAGCGGTTACTTCCCTTTCCAGTTTTAAGGGCTTGGTTCTGTTTACGAATCAGCAGGGTAGTCAAGTGTACATTGGTACCTCCCATTCATATTCCCCAGTAATGAGCATACTTCTAGAGCACTTTTGCCTAAGTTGATATCTCATCAATTACTCCCTGAGCCCCTTTTGATCTCCTCTTGCACCGTTTTGGGTGATTTTTTACTTTAAGTATTCACATTTATGTTGTTGTATTTGTTCATGGTTAAGTATACCTAATTAAAGATTATTTATTTTAGCAGACTTCTGAGATCTGTATCTCACTTGTGTTACCTAGACCTCGGGTCTTAGGTATACACTACCTTTACTGTCTTACTGTATATAATACAAGGGTTACCCCCTACTGAGATACGATCTGGACACACTTACCTTATCCCCGCAAGGGGGTATTTTCTTTTTCTTAAATTGTAGATCATAAAATATTTTTATATTATGTAAAAGAAACATTCCACCCCCATATAAACATCAATTTACTGAAGTTGTTAGGGAGCACAGGAGGGACCATGCGCTGCCTTACCTTCAAGGGTGAAACCGTTTAACCCCAACGTTAGTCTTTCTCAGCCTATCACAGGTAACAATTGAATGAAAAAGTATATATCCATTGTAATGTATGTCTGTACCTCTCCTCCACTGTTTTCTACGCATAGGCTGTATCTCAGAGCCTGCTCAGCACTACAGGGCCATCTTTAATATTGATTGGGCCCTGGTCAAGCATTTGATGGGGCCCCCTGACTCCCACTCCCTGACATACAATCAAGATCTCCACTTCCCAAAGCAGTAGCGGAACCATTTCCCCATGCTTGTAGAGTTGTATTTAGCACTGAGTTGTGTTTGTGTGTTTGAATGGAAGCATTTTTTTATATGGAGTATGTTTGTGTAAATGTAGGGGTATGTTTGTATGTGGTGTTGGTATTTGAATGCAAGCATGCATCTATGTGTATTTTTATTTATTTTTTTAATGCTGGGGTGTGTTTATATATATTTTTGGTGTGTTGCTTTGTTTGTATGACATTTCAATGCAGGACTGTGTTTGTATGTAGTGTTGAAGGTTGAATGCAGGGGTGTACTTGTGTGTAGTGTTGGCGATTTGAATAATGAGATGTATGTACATGTACACATACACTGCCACACACACACACACACTGTGATACACATACACACACTGAAACACATGCAGATACACATATATAAACACTGACACTCACACTAACACACATGCAAATACAGACTGACACAGATACACACACTAACACATACAGACACACAGATACACAACCTGACACACATACAGAGACATATATACAAACACTGACACATATGGATACTCAGACACACTGATGCATATACTGACACACATGCAGATACACAGATAAAAACACTGACTATATACAGATGCACACACAGATATACACACGCAGGTACACACACTGACAACATACAGATACACAAATACATACAATGATAACATACAGATACACACACTGACACACATGCAGACACGCAGATACAAAACCTGACACACATGCAGATACACACAGACCACATAGAGAAACAGGTATAATAAATACAGATACACAGATATACACACTGACAGACATACTGACATAGTGACACACACTGACAGACATGCTGATACACACACTGACAGACATACTGATGCACACACAGACACCCTGACAGACATACTCACACACACATACTAAGACACACACAGACATACTAAGACACACACAAATACTGACACACGCATGCAACGTTTACATTTTTACACACTGACAGACATACTGACACACTGACAGACAAACTGACACGCACAGACAGACAAACTGACACGTACAGACATACTGACACGCACAGACAGACATACTGACACACATACATACGCTCTGACAGACATACTCACACACAGATATACTAAGACACACATACTCACACACACACAGATATACTGACACACACAGACACCTTGACACACACACACACACACACACAAACACATTGACAGACATACTCACACACATACACACATACTAAGACACACACAGACATACTGACACACACAGACACCCACACAGAAATGGTGACATACACACACAGGAACCCTGACAGACATACTCACACACATACTAAGACACACACAGACATACTGACTCACACAAATACTGACACACACACATGCAAAGTTTACATTTATAAAACCACCCTCCAGCCTACCTTATGGGTTCCCTGGGGTCCAGTGGCAGGCTGAGGAAGTTGGGAGTGTGAGGCTCTGGCACTCCAGCTCCCTCCTGACGGCCTCCTCCTCCTCCATCCCGCGCGGCTTCATTCTATCTGGGAGGAAGTGACTCATCAGTCACTTCCTCCCAGCCTCTGCTGTAAAACAAGGGCGCCCGGTCGCGCTGTTAAAGGGCCACAGCGCTCGAGCAGGCCCTCTTAGTGTGTGGGCTCCCGGTGCAGCCGCAGCACCGGCGGGCCCAGGGGGCAAATAATGCATGAAGATGATTTTATTACAGAAAGCATAGTTCTTCCTTTCTTTACCAGGGAAGAAAGTGGTCAGTCAGAAACTCCACATACTTTGCAGAGGTCATCTTTACACCGTCGGGGACCCTAAAGGGGCCGACCAGCTCCCTTTCCATGATTCCGGCCCAAAACATGACTCCACCACTGCCTTGCTGACGTTGCAGCCTTGTTGGAACACTACTCCATCCATCTGGACCATCCAGGGTTGCACGGCACTCATCAATGAACAGGACTGTTCGAAAATTAATCTTCATGTATTTTTCTGCCCAATGCAGCCGTTTCTGCTTGTAAGCATTGGTTAGTAGTGGCCGAATAGAAGGTTTATGCACAGTTGCAAGACTCTGGAGGACTCTACACCTTGATGTCCGTGGGACTCCAGAGGCACCAGCAGCTTTAAATATCTGTTTGCTGCTATGTAATGGTATTTAGCAGCTGCTCTCTTGATCCGATGCATGGATCTGGCAGAAATCTTCCTCAATGTGCCTTTATCTGCACAAACCCATCTGTGCTCTGAATCAGCCACAAATCTCTTAATAGTGCGATGATCACGCTTAAGTTTTCGTGAAATATCTCATGTTTTCATACCTCGTCCAAGGCATTCAACTATTTCACTCTTTTCGGCAGCAGAGAGATCCTTTTTCTTCCCCATATTGCATGGAAATGGTGCTCTGCTTAGTAGTTTTTCCTTAAATTGGGCTCACCTGGTAATCTAATTATCACGGTGTCCGAGATTGTTTTCAGTGATCAAAAGAGCCCTGAGACACAATGCCATCCATGAGTTAAACTGAAAAACAAAATATTTAATCTTTGTGACACTTAAATAGAATTTGCATAATAATTTGGAACATGGTGTATATATGCATTGGGTGAATGTAAGAGCCTGGCCAGCACTGTTAAAGGAACACTCTGAGCACCAGTTTACCTCAAGTGGTTAAAGCATTAATGAGCAATTTAACCCCAAAGTCTTGACTCCAGCATCTGTTAGCACTTCCAGTTTGAGGCTCGGATGTGTGAATTTTTCTCACTCTGTTTTGTGAATAGGGAGCTTTTGATAGGCTGAGAGCATCAAATAAA
This sequence comes from Pelobates fuscus, assembly GCF_036172605.1. Taxonomy (NCBI): domain Eukaryota; kingdom Metazoa; phylum Chordata; class Amphibia; order Anura; family Pelobatidae; genus Pelobates; species Pelobates fuscus. The sequence continues at coordinate 173,335,218 of NC_086319.1, forward strand.
ACTCTAAGCCTATCAGCAACTACCAACCCAAAACTTCCTTATTCAAGCCTTGAACTGCAAATTAAGTTTGTAGGAAGAGTTAATGGGTTCTGGGGAAGAGCTACAGGGAGCAAGCTTGACGACCTTTGGGTTAAACCACTTGGTAATGATTTAATCCTTTTAGGTAAGTTGGTGCCTATGGACCTCCTTGCCCCATAATAGCCATTCTGATTATTATTATTATTATTTATATAGCACCAACAAATTCAGCAGCGCTGAACAATGGGTGGACTAAAAAACATGTCATTGTAACCAGACAAGTTGGACGCACAGGAACAGAGGGGTTGAGGGCTTAAATGCTTGAGGGCTTACATGTAATGAGCTTACATTCTAGAGGGAGTGAGGTAAAGTGACACAAAAGGTAAGGGTAGGAGTAGAGAAGTAGATTGGTTGAAAAGTATTCACTAAAGACTGTTTTTTTTTAATGATATTTGCTGGAGAGGAATCAATTGGGACCTCTTAATAGTTTAATTGATACGCTTTCGTGATGAAGTGAGTTTTTAATGATTTTTTGTAAGAGTGGAGACTAGGTGAGCGTCTAACGGAGAAGGGAAGGGAGTTCAACAGGAACGGTGCAGTCCTAGTAAAGTCTTGAAGGTGAGCATCAGAGGTGGGAGTATGAACAGAGTATAGACGTAGGTCTTCTGCAGAGTGTAGGGGCCTAGACTGGACATACTTGTGTATTAGGGAGGATAGACAGGTGGGGGCAGCATTATGTAAAGATTTGAAAGTTAGAACCAAAATGTTAAAATGAGCCCTATATCTTACGGGAAGCCATTGCAGGGACTGACAGAGGGGTGAAGCCTGGGATGTGCGAGCAACAGGAAGAGCCTTGCCGCCACATTCATTATAGACTGTAATAGGGCAAGTTGGGAGCACATAAGATCACTGAGAAGTGGATTACAGTAGTCAAGGTAATAGTGGCATGGACCAGCACCTTGGCCACATCTGGCATTAAGTAGGGGCAGATGCGTGCAATGTGTTTGACATGGAAACGGCAGGATTTGGTTATTGACTGGACATGAGGTGTGAAGGAGAGGTCAGAGTCAAAGAGAACACCTAGGCAGTGAGCCTGCGTGGTGGAGCTGATGATAGTGTCGTTAACGTGGAGGGAGACAGAAATGGGAGTAGTAACACTTGAAGGAGGAAAGACCAGAAGTTCTGCTTTGGACAGGTTGAGTTTAAGGAAGTGGGCAGCCATCCAGTAAGAAATAGCAGAGAGGCAGTCAGAGAAAAGAGGGGCGGGGAGAGATCAGGAGAGGACAGATAGATTTGCGTGTCTGCATAGAAATTATAACGGAAGCCAAAAGAGTTGATGAGTTTACCAAGGGAGGCAGAATAGATCGAGAACAGTAGGGGACCAAGGACTGAACCTTGGGGAACACCAACAGAGAGAGGTTGGGGAGAAGAGGCAGAGCTAGAGCCAGATAAACAAACACTGAAAGAGCACTGGGAGAGGTAGGAGGAGCACTAGGATAAAGCAATATCTCATAGACTTAGATTACGGAGGATGAGAAAAAGCTGTTGATGATCAACAGTGTCAAAAGCTGCAGAAAGGTCAAGGAGACTTAGGATAGAATAGTGACCATGAGATTTTGCAGCGAGTAGATCATTGGATACTTCGGTCAGAGCCATTTCCACAGAATGCTGAGGGTGGAAACCAGACTGAAGCGGGTTGAGCAGAGAGTTGGATTTGAGGAAGTCTGTCAATTTGATGAAGTTGTTATGGCGCCTGGAGTGTCCTTTTAAATATGAACTGGCTGTATATCAGAGCCGAACATTTCAATAAACCCAGCATATGAGGCTGTGTCTAAGCCTGACCTGCACTACAGCTATGTGCTACAGAGCGTCTTGTATGTGAATGCATTCCGGAGAATGTGTGTCACATGTAAATTTACTCATCAGTCTTTGCTGGAGCTTGATTTGTGCTGCAATATACTCAGGAGGGTGCGTTGGAGCCTGGCCTGCATTATAATTTTAATGTATTTAGCAGGGCCCAGCCTGCGCTGCAGTATATTTAAGAGACTGTGTCTGCGCTCTGCTTGCACTGCAGTGCTTTCAAGAGATTGTGTCTGAGCCTGGTCTGCAATGCAGTGTATTTAAGATCCTGCTTAGAAGCCCGGCCTGTGCTGTAATGTATTCAGGAGGTTGTGTGTCGGAGCACTGCCAGCTCTGTGTCTCCTACTCACAATCCGGGAGACATTCTAAAGTGACTAATTTCTGTTGGAGGGTAAAGAAATCAGTTATTAATTCATAAACCTTGAGCTGCTATATATAGCAAGTCAGTGTGTGCCACTGGCATCCTCTACTGAGTGAAACTAAGGAATATGGCAGCTATCCAGAGAGAAAGGAAGAGAGGTGGTGAGAGAGAGAAAAGAAAGAGGGGAGTGAGACTACGAGGTTTGTGAGAGAAAGTTGTAAAACTGTAATGGAGAGGAAAGCAGTAGGGTTAGATAAAGAAGAGAAGGAAGAAGTGAGATGTATAAAAAGTAGAAGTGAGATGTAAAGAAAAAATAAATTTTGACTGTTTAATGAAGTAGAATTTGGAGGAAAGAGAAGAAAATAGTGATGAAGAAAAGGAAAATACAAAAAAAAAATAATGATTCAGAAAAATACATCTATAATAGTGCACAGATACCAGGAAGAAAAGAGTTAAAAACTCCAAAAATGTATGACCGTAAATTTAAAGGGAACCTTTTGATAAATGGTTAATTTAAAAGGAGCAGTATTGAAGGGTAAAAAGGGGAAATTATATGACGTTGGAGACAGGTAAAAAAAAAGGAATTATTAGAATTAGATCAATTCAGAGCTTCAATGGCAGGCCTAACCTGGTTTTAGATTGTGAGAATTGCAGTCCATGAACATCTACGTTGCCAAGTTTAACCAACAAAATCACAGTGGTATGTATGTGATCAGGAGAAAGCTTTGTGTGCGGTAGGATTTGTGTTACATGGGGAATTTGTTAGTGCATGTTAAGAAGGGGAAATCATCCATGTGAATGGTTGTGGTTCTGGGCTCAATTTTCAGATATAATTTATTTTTTATTTTTTATTATATTTTAAGGATTAAATTTGCCTCTCGTATTTATGATTTGTAAAGAAACACAGGCACCTGTACAGAGTCATTTTTGTGCAATCCCTCTTTTGGTTCACCTGTAAGGATGAATTGGGCAAATGGAATCATCCTAAGAGTGCTGTATGGTGCCCATTAAACAGCTGCATTAGGGAATGTTCACAAGCGTGTTGTTACATTGGTCCTACTCCTGTGACAACCCTGTGTGTCTCCCAGGAACTCTGTAGTGGTGAGTTATTCACTATGTATGCTGTGTGTTTGGAGAACCTGGAGCTTACCATGGTGGTACACTTTTGTAATTTGGCACAATTCCCTTAAGTGGAGTTCGATGTTTACTAAGGTCAACCTATTTTGATCATTATGTGTTTGCTAGCTGGCTGGATAATGTGCCTTTATGGGACTTCCATACATTTTATTATTGCTAAATATCATATGGGACAGTATTACTAAGATTTTTTTTTTTTTACTAGTCTGCCGTTTTGTTGAAGGTTGCCAAGCAACCAGTGCTTGTGTTTTAACCATGCCATCTTGCTATGTGGAGGCCATTTTACACATTCCTCATGCACTTCCTGCACATATTTGCACCTCGGCAGGCATTTGCTGCTGTCCATTTGCTATGTACTTCATGCACTCCTCATCTCTCCATTGCCAGCTTGCACGTCTGCTTTGCTTTGGCACCAGATCATTCCATGTGCTACTGGACTTTTCTGTGGGTGAGCACAGAAATGACCTATACCAGTATGACTTATACAGGTGGGAATAACAGTGCCTTTTCAAGTAACTCTTATGCACCATTTTTTTTAATAGTCTTTATTTTTGATGTGCAGATTTACATTCACAGTGAGGCAAAGACATATGCTATAAACATAACCAGGAACGATAGTCATGCAGGTGGAACATAACATGTCTAGAGAAACTGCACTTTTTTTGTTTAAGAAATTAAAAATAAAATCAAGATATATAAACAGATTGACCTATCCAAGTTAGGCTATGCAGGCTGAGCGGCACAGCAGTATGAGAACAACAAGAGGAGAAAACGATAGCAATAATGCTATGTGTCACGTTATAAGCTCACATTATGATGTTGTGTCAAAATACCTGGGTGAACTAAGAAGTGAAAGAAAATGAACAAAAGATGGCATGAAACTGGTATGTCTTATTCATTTCGGTATTTTGAGACAAGTGGATTTGTATATAAGATTATGCTCAAGGGCTAAAGAAAAGGTGAAACACCAATTTGGTGATAGCTGTACTTTGGTTAGTAAGAATTGTATGTCAGTGTTCTAGACAGGTTAATCTTGAAAGGATGTACTACAAAACCAAATTATCTGTGGCACCTAACTTGCGCTAACATAACATGCTTTATAACAAGAGGTTGACAAGCTAAAGCCTACAATAATCTCACAGACATGAAACCTAGTGCCAGTAATTCAACCTATGCCCAAGTTAAGCCTCAGTTGAGGAAAGTCCCAGTGATCTGGAACAGTCCACTTTGCTGGTCCCAGGCTTTTGCAGGCTCCCTTTGCTGTTCCCGCTGGTCTTGTTGCTCGCTTCACCTTGAAGCACGTCCCAGTACAAATATTATGTAGTGTGATGTCGAGGTTGTCTCTTCTGGCATATGCACCGGGATTTGACAATTTGGTCTTCAACATGCATGGGTGTCATGAGGTCCTCAAATATTGTGGCGGCTAATAATTCCTTCCTTCAAACAGTGCGATTTCATGTACATACGTTTGTTCAGATCAAGAAAGGGTTTAAAGGCTTTGGCAGGCCTTATTATTTAAGTTTCTTATTTGGCAGGCCTATTCCTTGACCAATATAATGGTGGTCAGCAGGAAACTGCCCAGTGGTGGTAACCTCCTGTGCTTTTCCTCATGAGGCTTCCATGGTGAATATTTGCAAACAACCACTTTGTCTTTTTGCCAATATTTACATTATTGATGTTTTTGCTTCCATTTCTTCTTAATCCTATCATAATGGTCTAGGTAGTCATTCATATTTACTCTTTTGAACTCTTTTTAAAGTTGGCATATGCCCATGTAGCTTGGGCTTACCTTACCCTCCAAGTTATGGATTCTTGTAAAACATAATAACATTCAGATTAGAAAAGAAATTTATGCTTACTGATAAATTAATTTTCATCTGTTTGTGTCACAACTACTATATGACCCAGCACGCAAAACTATGATAACACAAACAACGTATACCGGGCCTTAGAATGGCCAAACTTAACGTAAAAGAGAATGGTCAAAATAACAAGCTGAGGTCGGGGATACAGAATGAGACAATACAAATATACTAGGCAAAGGTCAGGATACCAGAAGTAAGGAAAGTCAAAACCTAAGCCAAAGTCAAAACCAGAAAATATTACTATGAACATGCTCTCTGACAACCAAGTGAAAACCACGACAGGGCACTGAGAAAGGGCATTACAGGGTTTAAATATGCCTCTCAGTGCTGTGATTGGTCAGTGCATGGCCTTTTGACCTCAAAACATGCTTGTACCTCGATATCGTGACGTCACACACGCCGGCACCATCTTTAATGTGGGCAGTGTGCCCTTTGTCAGTAAGAACGGGACCGCAGCGGCCTGTGTCCCTTAGAATGCCGCACCAGCTGGGACCCATCTTCTGGGAGGATCAGGCGGCACTCCGCCACGATCCAGGTGAGTTTGACTTTCTCTTTTCTGCGCACCCGCCCTGCTCATGTGCGGCCGCGCGATCTGGGACTTACTTTTGTCTCAAGTATCGGCGCGACCGCATTTATCAGGCGCGGCTGCGTTGATACGAACCCCCTGCTCTGTGACAGTTTGGTCATGATGGTTTTGCTGTTGCCTGGATCCTTTGTACTTCTCTTTCCTGATGTTCCGTTCTCTTTTGCTTGGCTGAGTGGTTAACTAGGGAATTTCCAGAGGGTGGAACAGGAAGATCTGCAAAGTTTTCTGGGATTGGCTCTACCTCTACATTTGGGAGAAGCAAGAATCCCAGAAGTTATGTATTCTTCACCAACGCAACAACAGAAATGTAAATTAATTTATTGATAAGCATAATTTTGTAGGGGGCTCAAGAGTGTATTAAGCTGATTCTGGTTCTAAACAGTTTTAAGACCTAGAGTTATTATTTTGCATTATAGTTTAATCGTTGAAGATGTGGGGCTATTTTTAAACCTCTCTTTTTTTTTAAGCTGCATGCTTATCCCAAATGCTGTTAAAGCTGTCTGGTTAACATACTTTTTAACAAAAAATATTGTTGTTTTTTTTTGCTTTGTCTATTCTCTGGTTTTCACGATTTACAGATCCTGCAAAGCTTTTTTGAATATTTTTTTGGAGTTCCTTATCATGTTTCACTGCCCCCCTCAACCTTGAATTCTAGACCCCTCACACAGTGACAGATGTTGCCTTCTATATTATCTTGTTTTGCATTCTCTAGACTGAATCCTTCTCGAGTTTCTGGATCTCTCACTTGAGTAGAGGTCATATATTGCATCATGGGAGTAGGAAGCAGTATAAGACATACAGACTGTGGTCACTAATTTCCAGTATGCAAGCTTTATTAACACTCTAAATTCAGGAATGGGGCGGCAGTCATACCAGCAGATTCTGACATAGAAGGTTGCAGTTTGCTAATTTTGAACTATAATGTGGACACATTTTCAAAATAAAATTAAAACACATTTACATTTTAGAGGCTAAGAATACTTTGTACTTGTGAATGGTAAATCCACAAGGATTTAAATACCCTGAAAGGCAAAAAGAAAACTACTAATTTTGTGATACTATGTACATAAAAATAACACTCTTATAGTACTCGCTACATGTGAATAACAGACCTATGAGATTTTGAGATGCTTTGTATATGTGAAGGGAAGACACAGGAGGCTTTGAAGCTATATGCATTTTGTGAAGGAGAAACAAAAGAAGTTTGGGATATTTTGTAAATGGTTGTTTTTTTTCTGTTAGGCATATATAGGCACCTGCCTACAGGCTCCTGTCCTGTAGATGGCACCTATTTACAGCACTTAGAATGGACCTATTTAGAGCTTAAAGCAACACTATGGCTTTATGAATACAGTTTAGGTCCCCAATCCCATCTGTAGGGAGTAAATATTTATTTGACTTACCTTTTCTACCTCATAGTTCTGCCTGCTTGGCTAAAACCATCAAGATCCATTATCTCAGCCAACCCAATGCTTTCCCATAGGAGAGGATTGAGAGGCAAGTGCACACGAGCTGTAAACGTCATGCTGTGCCAATCCAGTTGTCTCTCTGAGTCCATCTGATTGATATATTAAAGTTTTACTCTGATATTTCAGAGGAAACGTCTGATTGACAGTCGCTAGGGGCACCATGCAATGTAAACAATGCTGTTCTGATGAATGGGGAGGGTAGAACATGGCACCAAAACCACTTCATAGTGACCCTTTAAATGGGCTGGTTGGGAAAGATGGGTACCAGGAGCCTTGACCAATGTCCTATGCTGGTCCAATCAGCCTCCTATGCTGCATGAACAATTAAAGAGGGTGTAAAATACAGTGCTGTCATAGCATCTCCGGTGTCTGTGTGTGAGGCTTGACAGGAAGAGAAAGCGATCACTTCCCATATGCCCAGTAACAGCCTCTCACACAGGAAAGGACTTGCAAGAGGAGCAGAGACAGCACTGAGTGATGCACACTATATAACCTAGAGTATAACCTACACTGTATAATGCCTATTTCACACTTTTAATGCTCCCCCTCCTACCATCCTGTCCGCCTCAAATTTTGCAACTCACTTCACTGAGAAGATTTCTGAGAAGATTTCTACAATCAGGGAAGAGATTTCTAATATCTTCTCTCCCTCCCCTTCTAATACATCTTCCTTTTCTCTTCCTTTCTCTTCCTTTCCTCCGGCACATTTCCTTCAAGCATACAACCATAATGCCAATTTTGAAAAAGCCCAACCTCGACCCCAACTCCACATCCAACTACCGCCCTATATCGCTACTGCCGTTTGCCTCCAAGGTCCTTGAGAGAGTTGTGTATGCGAGATTGACAGACTTCCTCGATTCCAACTCTCTGCTTGGCATGCTTCAGTCTGGATTCCGCGCTCATCACTCTGTTGAAACAGCTGTGACCAAAGTATCCAACGATTTAATTGCTGCTAAATCTCGCGGCCATTACTCTATCCTAATTCTCCTTGATCTTTGTGCTGCCTTTGACACTGTTGATCATCAACAGCTTCTTCTCATTCTTCATAATCTCGGTCTAAGAGATACTGCTCTCTCCTTGTGCTCCTCCTACCTCTCCCAACGCTTTTTTAGTGTTTCTTTCTCTGGCTCTGCCTCTCTGTTGGCATTCCCCAAGGTTCAGGCTTTGGTCCCCTACTGTTCTCCAACTGCCTCCCTTGGTAAACTCATCAGCTCCTTTGGCTTCCATGATCATTTATATGCAGATGACACTCACATCTAGCTGTCCTTTCCTGATTTCTCTCTGCCTATCTTGACTCGTGTCTCTGACTGCCTCTCCGCAATTTCCGATTGGATGGCTGCTCATTTTCTTTAAACTCAACCTGTCCAAAACAGAACTTATTGTCTTTCCTCCCTCAAGTGTTGCTCTTCCCGTGTTTGTCTTCCTCCAAGTCAACGGCACCACCATCACCTCTACCTAGCAGGCTCGCTGCCTAGGTGTTCTCTTTGACTTCAAAATCTCCTTTACCCCTCATGTCCAGTTGATCGCCAAATCCTGCCGCTTCCATCTCAAAAACATAGCTCGCATCCGCCCCTATTTAACACCAGACGCGGCTAAGGTGCTGGTCCATGCCGTTGTTCTTTTTCATCTTGACTACTGCAATCCCCTTCTCAGTGGTCTTACATGTTCCCAGATTGCACCGCTGCAATCTATGAACGTGGCGGCAAGGCTCATTTTACTTTCCGCTCCCACCTCCCACGCCTCCCCCCACTGTCAGTCCCTAGATATAGTCAGATATAGTCAGTTAGATATAGGGCTCAATTTAAGATTCTGGTGCTTGCTTACAAGTCCCTACATAATGCTGTTCCCACCTATCTATCCTCTCTAATACACAAATATGTCCCGTCGAGGCCCCTGTGCTCTGCGGAAGACCTACGTCTATCCTCTGTCTGTACTCCCACATCTGATGCTCGCCTCCAAGACTTCTCTAGGGCTACACCTTTTCTGTGGAACTCCCTTCCCTTCTCCATTAGTCTCCACTCCTTCAAAAAATCTTAGAAAACACACTTCTTCAGGAGGGCATATCATTTAAACTGTTAGTGGATTTTCATTCCCCCCACCCGCCATGACTCCTCTCCTGCAACTGTCAAAAATAACCTAAGTTCCCAGTGAATACTTTTCTAGCAACCTATTTCATTACCCCTACTTATACCCTTTGTGTCACTATACCCCACTTCCTCTTGCATTGAGCAGGGCCCTTAACCCCTCTGTTCCTGTGCATCCATTTGTCTGGTTACAATTGTTAGTCCATCCATTGTACAGCGCTATGGAATTTTGCTGGCGCTATATAACTAATAAAATAATAATAACATTTCCTGCAGCTCAACATTCAGTCATAGAAGTGTTATTGGAGTACAAAAGACATAGAGGATGGAGTATTTTTTAAATGATTCCTCGGGACTCCACATACAGTAAACAGCTCTTTTTCCTGACCTTACCTTTAACCCCTTCCAAAAACAGTCCCAAATGTAAGCACTCATTTGAGAACTCTGGGACTTGGAAAACTTAGGACATTTTACAGAGAGGCGTTTAAAGTTTGTAATATTCTGTATGAGAAATGTAAATGCCTACAAGTCTGACACTCTATACATACTGTAATGAGTAGTAGTATGCAAAAAAGAGACCTCTAAGGCTTTAAATATGTTGTACATGTAAATAAAAGACCAACAATGCTTAAAATGCACTGATGTGACCGAGAGACCTGACAGGTTTGTAACGATCAGTGTAGGTAAAAATGTGACTTCCAAGGCTTGTAATAGCTTGTATGCACAAGTATTAAAAACCTAACTATGCACAGCTTGGAGCAGAGAATAACAGCCTTACATATATCTAAACGGATTTAAGAAAGCACACGCTAGAACAAAAGGATAGTAAAATGAAGATGGCGGGAGGGATATTTCATAGTAATGCCATGTAATATTTTTTTTTACAGATTGAATTGCATAGTGTAGTCTTCCATGAGAAGTGGCAGATAGAAACATGGTGCAAGAAGATCAAGGAGGCTTGGTATTGGTGAACAATAAGATTGGTGCATTGGTTGCTTCTGTAATTGCATTCATGTTTGTGCTGATATCATAACCCCATGCCAATTTAACATATCAAAGTGTTTCTGTCACATCAAACCTGCCTTTATCCTATTGGTTCCTTTCTCCTCCTCTTTCAGAAAATGTTCTTTTGTTGTTAATTTCTGATCTATTTCTCTTTAAAACATAAGACAAAGTAATTATGGCTTTCAGGATGGGCAGGATGGGGACATCCCCAGCTGGACAATGGCTGATCAGTTGGGCCCCTGACAGCCTCGGATTCTCAGTCCATGACTGATCTGCCCCAGTGGTCAGCCCGCCCCTGGTAACACACATACATTTAAAAGAAAACATGGGCAGTTATACATGTTTTCATAACTTCAAAACAGTGAAATGTATGTGTTGGGTTGGTGGAGCGCGAAATGCTTCACCAACCCAACACATACATTTAAAAGAAACCTGCTCCTTTAGGCTAGTTAAATTATAGGAGACTTAATCCACAAACCTATTTAGAGCCAATGATTGACATATATTTATTGGTATGCTAACAGTTGCCAATGAGCCATTAACAATGCTGAATCAGAATCACATTGCTGCAATACATTTCAACATTACTGTCAGGGTTGGATATACAAAACCCGAGATGCAGAACTTGTACTTGCAAAAGTAACAAACAAAAGTCCAAGGCAAATAAATCAATTAGGACAAAGGATAGGCAAAGTCAGGCAATCCAAAATCCAGGCAGCAAAGGTTCAGCAACAGAGCCAATCCAATGTCGGGTAACATGTATTTAGGAACACAGCTAGCAGCAGGAAGTAGCACAGAACAACTGAGCAATGACAACTCACCTGTTAACAGTTTAAATAGGGTGCCAAACTAAAGACACACCTAATCTGACATGCCTCCATCTCCGTCTATCGTTGCTTGGGAGACGTGGCATGATCGGAGTTCGGAGGTTGTGACCTGCCCCTAGCATTCGCTGCTCATACACATTCGTGTCGTCACGGCTCAGAGGTGCCGCTGGAGCAGCGAGGAACGGAGGAGGTAAGTTTTGCCAATCACTTTCATTATTTTGACATCTGTAAAAAAGTTGGAGATCACAATCTGCCGAAAAATAGTTATCAAAACTATGAGAGAACAATTGGAATCTTAACAGCTGAAAGGATTTGAAAAAAACAAACATTTCTAACAAATGACCAATAGTGTTAGTGCACAAGGGAAATGAACTTCAAGAACAATTATCTTGTTTTTATGTATGTTATAAGCTTACTCAACATTTTTTAAACTTTGTTTATTTTATCTTTAAATGTTCTAATTAGTCCTTTCCACTTTGCACCCCCCTGTTTTTTTGCAAGTAAACCCCCATATTGTTTAAGTAGCGTAGCACTGCTGTACCTTGTGCGCATGCATGACCCACCAATTAGCTTCTTCTGATAGAGAAGCACTGAATCCAACGCGTCTCTATTGGAAGCAGTGGAACACATTCAAGATTGGCGAGATTAACCCACCAGAAGTCCCCAAGGCAGAGATGACCAGAGCAGAGAAAGGAAGGAAGGAGTATAGAGAAGCACAGGCGGCGGTTTGGTGGACAAGGGGAGAGAAAAATAATACATGATTAAAAAATATAACGAATGAGGGAAGGACACAGAGAGATGTTATGGGCATTACAGAGGGAGAGTGAATTTTAAAATTTACCAACAGGTTCCTATTTGCAGACAGCACTGCCGCAAGAGAGGGAGCTCATTATGCCTATCACCAGTGCGCAGTGCAAGCTGACAATGGACATTTTTTTTTTGTTGCACAGAGTTCTGGGCTGACTAAGTCACGTGTGCTGTAGGTGTATCTACACCCTGGCACAAAATCACAAAATCCTCTCTATAGGCAGTATTTCAAGTTGAAGCATTGCACAAACAGATTTCTTGCACCATGACCACTTCTCAAAGAGTAAAGTCTAAGAGAGGTTGGGGTAACTCTTTTTTATTTAAATTCTTAATTTTTAGTTGTGCATAGATTAGACATAAACATTTGCATTGCCACAATAGCAGATGCGGATTCAAGCAATAAACACATGGAAACAGTTGCTGGGATTTGAGGGTACTGCACATTTTGTTCAAGGGGGTAACTCTGTAACTAACAATTCCTTGTTAATCAATTAGTCCGATTAAACCACAAATTAGCAGAGTAACTGAAATATGATGTAGCAACACGATTACATAACAAATACACTTGGAATACTTGTAAAGACATATATACACACTGCAATATCCATATGGAATGTAATGGGTTAATAACATACTTGTCACCTGTTTTTCAATGCACATGTCAGTCTGTAACCTACAATCTTTGTTGTAACTTAAAACCCCACACATGCACCCATTGTTTTCCTTTTTTATTAACCTAGCTATAAGGACGTATAAAGCTTAAGATTGCGAGTTTAGTGAGGAATTAATTAATTAGGTTTGGTTTAAGATGATAATGGTCTCTGACTGCAGCAGCATTAAACAGTTAAATATTCTTTGAAATTTGGATTGTAATATATTGTGATAACTGTGATATCAGACGGAATTCCGAACATGATATTGATCTGTAACAAACAACGGATTGTAATGTACCCCTTTATAGTGAAGAATGGTAAGGTATTCATCTTTCGCAACCATAAACATGTAAAATAGGTAACTAGTATATTCATTTGGAATAACTGGGAAATGAAAACACAGTGCCAATCTCCTCTCAGTATTATGTCAGGCTAGTAAAAGTTTAGCATTTACATTGTTTGTCTTCTCATTTTAGGATCAGGAACCGCAAATGTTAGAATGGAGTTGGTGACTACCCGTTTCTTTTATCTTCCTCAGTGTTTCTCCCCCAGGGTAAGAACAGCAGTTTGGATCTTCTTACCAGATGTGCACCTTATACATCAACCAGTCCCCTTCAGCGTAAAACACAGCTTGCATTTGTTACATTTGCATCCTCTAATAGACAACACCGTAACATACACAAGCATGAATCACAAAACACAGATCATGTTAATACACAAACATGTAATGTGAAGTATATATTGATTAATGGCTGATTTGATAAAAATCTATGTTTTCCTGCCTTGTCAGTATCTTCAAGTTACTATATAAAGAAAAGAATATAAGCATAAAATAAAATTAAGCTGTGAAAATGAAAATACTTCAAGGATTAATGCTTTTTAGAATGATGATGTTTCAACAGCAGTAACTTTGAGATAAGTACCGAGGATAGCTCAGGTGTTCACATAATTAATATAGGTATACAAGGCAGTGTAGGGTCACTGATTAAAGTAGATCAATCATTTTAATCAAGCGATGGGGGCAAATAAAGCGATAAACAGAAATAAGGGTTTGATATGTTTTTCACCTCCTAATTACACAAAGTCTTAGGTCAGGGGTGCCCAAAAGGCAGATCCCCAGATGTTTTAAAAATACAGCTTCCATGATACTTTGCAATTCTAAAGGCATTCTGAAGGCATGCAAAGCATCATGGGAGTTGCAGTTTTACAACATCTGGGGATCTACCGTTTGGGTAACCCTGTAGTCCAATAGAAAAAAAATGCCTGACAGTTTCGGCCCACCACTATGTGTTGCTTAGTTGTTTGATGCCCAACACACCAAAAAGTATTTGATGTTCACGACCCCTGTACTTATTAAGAGGTTGTATACATTCTCTGCAGTTGACATTGTAATCCAGCGAGTATTGTCTGACTTTGTCAGAATTGTATATAGTGGAAACTACAAATAGGAGGACAGGTACGGATTCAGAGCACCCTGGGGTACTAGCTACACATTTTGGACAGTAATGCACGGTCATACTTAAAGATGGGTGGTTTTAAGACTCCTATTTATAAAGGGACAGATACTCTCCTTATATTAAAATAAGACACATTTTTTTTACTACTTATTCACTACGACATTCTATCAAAAAACAGACACTATATTTTAAAAAGAAGTCAGTCTCTTTTTGTTGAGTAGAAAGAGATTCCCTTCTAAATGAAAAGATATTATGAAGTAAAAACGCACCTAAATAAATTGCTGGGAGAAAATATCCTTCTAAGTACTGGATAAAAACTGCTATCCTACAGACCACATAATGGAAAATTCTTTTACACTGAGCATAGGATACAGATTTCCATTGTGGTGAGAAGGAGGCAAAGACTTTATGGTTAGGAAATAAATCCCTCTTGCCCCAAGTGAGTATAGAAGAGAATCCCCCTTTCAGTAGAGCAAAGTACAGAAATCCCTTATAGAACAAAGGACGTAGGCCCCTTATAGAACATGGGATTCTTGTTTTCCACACAGAGTAGTGAATATAGATTTAATCTCTATAATATAAAGAACACATAAACTGACTGTAGAACATAGAATTGTTTATCTTTACCTGTAGAACACCGGTGAGAGATTTAAAATCTATAAAACACAGAAAATGATACAATCCCTATAAATAGATGGCAAATATTATGCCCTGTAAAACCACCGTATAGAATAGATGAGTGCTTCTCGAATTTTCTTATTTGCAGGACTGGTAATTATTTGGACTGGCATTTGGCAAAAGATAAATGTAAAACAGTGACTGTAAAACAGTTGTTAGCCTTAAGTGTGCCACAAAACATGGCAAATAGAGCGAAGCTAAAACTTAATTCTGTCATGTTTTGGCATTCTCCATCAGAGATCCAAACTGAAAATGCATATTTTTAGTGGTCACAACAGACGATTTGTAAAGTATTTTGTAGTCCAGATTCCTTGTCCAGAACCCTGTTTTTTGTACTTTTACACAAAGGTGAAGTAACATGTATTGCATGTAAAGTCTGGCTTTGGTTAATGGCATCTGTGTTCCACTGCAAAATAACACCAACATGGTCCATCGAGGAGAATTTGAGAGGCTGTTTTAAAGCTCCTATAAAGCTCATAAAGCTGTGGAAATCCATTGTGGATTAAGTGGTAGAAGTGAATTTGGCATGTGCCACTCATTCTACACTGAATACAGTTCACAGAATACTGATACTCTTCAATATTTTGATGAGTATGATGAGAACTGCGACAGTTTCCTATCCCCAACACCTCCATGTTATCAAATACCACAAAACCTCCCTCTCCCACTCTCTAGCAAAAAAAAATATGACTGCAACTCCCACCTTGCTTAGCAAACACTGAAGCAGTGTAATGTGGCATATCATTCTTATAGATTGTGTGTGAGAGCTTCTTGATGCTTAATCTACAGTAGACCCCAGCCCCTATCATGATCCCTCACCAAACGAACAAACGAAGACTGTTTTTGTTTGTAGCCTACTCTAGACTGTATGTGAAAAAACTAGTTTTGGACTAACATAAAGAGAGTTGCAGCCCATTGTTTTATCCCAGGTTTATGCAGCTAAAGATTTCAAGCTTACACTCCCCTTTTCCATACCACTGAAAAATTGTTGTGGTCATTCATAGGTCCCTCATACTCACAAATGCCACATTCCCCAACTATTAAAATGGGGTTATCACAATCACAATCAGCACACACTAGTAATATTGAAGGGTTTCATTTAATGCACAATCATCTGTTACTCCCTTTCACACATGCAGTATATTTTCTCATATTGGAAATATAACCAGCTAAGTTTGGTGCATGACAAGCAGGGGTATGACAATAAATATATATATATATATATATATATATATATATATATTATAGAATCCATCCCAAAGTGTTAATGTATAATACTTTTCTACCAGATCTGTAGAACACCTTTACCTACTTTACACAGGGCTCAGGAAAGGGCACATCCTGAACATGGGAGGTCTGCTCCAAATCAAAGAGACAATCAGCTAATCTTAGGATCAAAGGTAGAAACTCTGAGTCACCAAGTCTGCTTCAGACAAAAAACAAAACAAAAAAAAACTGAGAAATTAGGAACTGCAAAACACAGACGTGTAGGAAGGGGAACACATCAGAAGGGTGTGGGAGAGAAATGACCCTCAGTAGCAGTGGGTGACACCATAAGGGGAAGGTGGGACAGAGAAAAGAAAAAAAGTCACTTGGATTAACAGTACAGAATAATAGCAAGAAAGCATACACAGAGCGTAGGTATTAGGAACAGATGAAATGGAGTACGAGTTGTGCTGTGTGTATGAGATAACATCCTACACATAACATAATTAAAAGGCAGGAAATACCACCTGTGTAACCACAGCACAATTACATTAATTTATAGGATGTCTTACCAGGTTATTCTGCATGTGTGATGGTGTTGATAGAAGTTGGAAGGAAAACGTGTTTAGATGTTTCATATCCTGCAGAGCAAAATTTAACAGTACATGAGGCCAATTTTGTTGTGTGTCACACTGATGATAACACAGAGGCTTTTTGTGTCACTAGGACTGAGTGATGATGGAAATGTATCTATGTCAATATCTTAAACTTGCTCATTCATTCTGACAAACCTGAACATGAGTTCTGTTAATGTTCTGTTTCTAAAGGATACACTGTACATTTCTCTCCAGGCACAATAGAGTCATAAACGAGAGCCCCATCTTTGTTGCTTAGATGGTGAGCTCACCTGGAAATAAAGTCTGCAGGATAGACAATTATCTCAGTGTGTGACATTGTAGCTGATCCAAACACTTCAGAGAGTGTTCTTTTTACAAGAATCGTGAGTGTCTGAGTCACGGGGATAGGACGTGCACTGGCAGCTGCCCAAACTTCAGAGTTTAATGTGTTCCCACCCTGCAGCGATACATGAAATCAGTGAGGTGGGTGCCAATTGTTTGTGTAGGAAACGCTGACCTAATACTTTATACACACCTCTGGGGATCCCCTCCTTAAAAGCCTCATGAGGATACCCTCCCTTAAACAGCAGGAACTCTCTGCCCACTTATGAAGGGATCTCTCCTCCATAAAATGCAGGGATCCCCAATAAACTTTTGGGGATCACCTCTTGTAAATTTAATTTGTTCTCTAAGAAAAAGTTTTCTTATCTGTATTGACAGTGTGTCACCACAATCTTAATTTGCTAACAAAGGCCTGCTGAAGTGCATAATGTGGCTAAGGCTGCTTATCTTTATCCTAGTAAAGACAAAAAGGGAATTGGGGGGCATACCCGGAACATGCATTCTGCAGTAATGGTGCTGCTGTAGAGACCAAAATTTATATATAATAGAAACATAGAATGTGACGGCAGATAAGAACCATTCGGCCCATCTAGTCTGCCCAATTTTCTAAATACTTTCATTAGTCCCTGGCCTTATGTTATAGTTAGGATAGCTTTATGCCTATCCCACGCATGATTAAACTCCTTAACTGTGTTAACCTCTACCACTTCAGCTGGAAGGCTATTCCATGCATCCACTACTCTCAGTAAAGTAATACTTCCGGATATTATTTTTAAACCTTTGTCCCTCTAATTTAAGACTATGTCCTCTTGTTGTGGTAGTTTTTCTTCTTTTAAATATAGTCTCCTCCTTTACTGTGTTGATTCCCTTTATGTATTTAAATGTTTCTATCATATCCCCCCTGTCTCGTCTTTCCGCCAATCCATACATGTTAAGATCCTTTAACCTTTCCTGGTAAGTTTTATCCTGCAACCCATAAACTATCAATATCCTTTTGCAGATACCGTTTCCAGTACTGCGTACAATATTCCAAGTGAGGTCTCACCAGTTTTCTGTACAATGGCATGAGCACTTCCCTCTTTCTACTGCTAATACCTCTCCTTATACAACCAAGCATTCTGCTAGCATTTCCTGCTGCTCTATTACATTGTCTGCCTACCTTTATCAGAAATAATCACTCCTAAATATTAGGACTCTATCAAATATTCTATACTCTGCCCTTGGGTTTTTACATCCAAGATGCATTATCTTGCACTTATCAACATTAAATGTCAGCTGCCATAACTCTGTCTATTTTTCTAGTTTACCTAAATCATTTGCCATTTGGCTTATCCCTCCTGGAACATCAACCCTGTTACATGCTTTGAATATACTCCATTGACTACAACCCTCTGGTCATATTGTTGGTCATATTGGAATCCAAACTCAAAGATTGCAGTTTATTGATAAGCCTTCTATGTGCAACAGTGTCAAAAGCCTTACTGAAATCTAGGTAAGCAATGTCTACTACACCACCCTGATCTCTGTTACCAAAACAAAAAAATCAATAAGATTAGTTTGGCATGATCTCCCTGAAGTAAACCCATGTTGTCTCTGGTCTTGAAATCCATGTGTTTTTTGATGTTAAACAATCCTATACTTTAACATGGTTCCCATTATTTCCCCACTACTGAAGTAAGGCTCACTGGCCTGTAGTTGCCCGACTCCTCCCACTACCTTTCTTGTGAATGGGCACAACATTTGCTAACTTCCAATCTTCTGAGACTAATATATATATATATATATATATATATTTATATATATATATATATATATATATATATATATATATATATGTATATATATATGCATATATATATATATATATATATATATATATATATGTATATAATACAGCATTGTCCCTTAATCTGTATTATGCATTTCTTTCATAGTCCTCGATAGATATATTGATGCATTTTAATAGACAGCTTTATTTTCATGCTTTATTAATGTTTCGGTATGATGCTACATATCTAGTTGATACTGACATTTATCAACATTAACTGACTGAAGATGACCAGCAAGAAGAGAGTTAAGTCAGGATTTGACAGGTGCTTGTATGGTTTAGGAAGAAAGGGGGATGTTTGAAATCATGGATCCCTGGGATAGGAAGATTGTATGTAACTAGTGTGTAACTAGTGATCTTGAATCCGTGTGGTAGCAAGAATTGGCATAACAGATTATCTTAAATCTCTAGGTTACAAAGATAGGTGTAATAGAAGAATCTGAATCCTTGGGTAAGACAAAAGAGGATAGTTTGAGTGCCTGAATAAATCCCTAGCTTGGAAGGAATGGGTGTAATAGGGGTGCCTAAATGTATATGTTAGGACGAATAGGTGCAGGGCTGGCCTTAGGGGTGTGCGAGCTGTGCGCCCGCACAGGGCGCCATGCCAACAGGGGCGCTGGGCAACCGACACAGCTCGCACAACCATATCCTGGGGCGCCCTGGTGGGTGAAATATTGTTCCCCGGCTGGCCGACCCTTAGAGAGTGAGCTCTGCTTTGGTATTGGCCGGTGAGGAGATTGGGGACCTCCCTCACTGGCCCGCTGTTTGCATAATTGGGAGGAGCGAGCAGTGAGCACTTTGATTCTGCCCTTCTCTCGCGAGCTCGGCAATCGGAGTGTTGCCGCGGTGTTACCACGGCAACGCTCTCATACTATCAACGCGGAGCTCGCGAAAGGAGGGCTCCTATTCTGCAAGGTGCAGAACTTCAAGAAATGGCAGAGACCACTGGACCACCAGGCAATTAGTATTCTCCCATCCCTGTCCAAAGGTATGCAAGAGGGAGGGAAGTAGAAGGGGGGAATCAACATTAATTAATTTAAGAAAACCAGGCATGAATTTACCTCCCAGAAGCTGCAGTTAACCGCAGCTTAGTTGACGAATACTGGGTGGCCTTTGTTCATTTACCGAACAAGTGGCGGCGGCCATTTTAAAGTCCCGAACGGCCAGCGGTGTTCGGCGCCCAAACTATGGAACTGGAAACGGACACTTATTTGCGCGAACACCGCTGAGCCGTCAGCCTCCTTGCTACTATTCGTGCTGGTTTAGTTGAATGCCGGATGAATAGGGACTTTTACTAAGTGAATGCATTGAACCCAGATAGCACAGCCATGGAGCCTATTCGTGTAATTAAAGACTTTGGCTCCATGGCAGATGAACTGTGTGTATAGGATCTGAGCGCTATTCGGTAGTTATGTGCGCTCAGATCTCAGCTATCTGGGGATATGTGACATGTATGTATTTTATGTAGTAAAAGTAACTTTGTATATTTTAAAGTATTTCACTGTTTTGTGTCCCCACGTGTATAATGGAGCTTTGCCTCTGTCCTGGGAGATAATTGGATTAATTCCCAATTATCTCCAGGATAGAGGGAGGGAAATCAGGATGCATTGTGGGGATGTTTTACTTCTGTGTGTCTGAAATGTGTTATATGTCTCTCTGTGTTACAGTCTTCCATCTGGTCCCTTAGGGGAGTGTCCACCAGGTGGGAGACCTCCATAAATACTGGGCAGGTAGCCCTGAATAAACCAGACCACTGCTTGACCGTCAACACAGAGCTCTGTCTCGTCTTTGGGGGGGATTTACTGTATGCTGATAGAGACTGATTGCTAGGAGTGTAAGCCGCTTGGACGCTTTTCCTATTCGTCTGCTAGCAGCTATTTGTGAGGTTCTGGTTCGGGAGTTTGGAGTGCTATTTTGTATGCAGTTCGGGAGTTTGGAGCATTCTGGTGTTCTGCAGTAGCTGTGCCTGTGTCTCTGGAAGGGGAAGATCTACTAAACGGCGGTTTAACCCCTTTGATGCCTGGGGTGCCGTTACAATTGGTGGCAAGTGGCAGGATCGTTCCTACAGCCAGAAGGACAGCAACAGGAGACACCATTTCTTTGGATTCTACAATTTAAGGGCAACGCATGTCCCAGTACAGCTACCCTGACAGCACCAGGATGGAACCAGCATTGGAGTACAGATACTCTCTGAGAGAGTATGACCGTATGGTGTGGTTCCACCTAAGCTTCTCCGGACCCGATCCACTGGAGAGATCTGTGCGGTTCGTGATTCTGCTAGACAGAGCAGAGAGAGAGGGCCAGCTGGCACGTTGGGAGGAACTCCAGCGGCAGGTACAGTTACGGGAAGAGGAGAGCCCAGTCTCCATTCCCCAGCGGCAGTGTGATATGCAGGCAATCGGGAGCCCATTCTCCAGCGGCCGTGTGATTTATTGGGAATTGGGAGCCCAGTCTCCATTCCTCAGTGGCAGAGTGATGTGCAGGGAATTGGGAACCCAGTCTCTATTCCCCAGCAGCAGAGTGAATTCCAGGGAATTGGGAGCCCAGTCTCCATTCCCCAGCGGGAGATACAGCAGGGAATTGGGAGCCCAGTCTCCATTCCCCAGCGGCAGAGTGTCCTACAGGGAATAGAGAGCCCAGTCTCCTTTCCCCAGCAGCAGGACTCTATATTGGGAGCGGAGACAGTCGGTCTCCCTCCCCCGCGGCTGGAAGTATATCTGGGAGAGGAGCTTGTTACCCCCTATGCCCAGCAGCAGCTTAACGTACCAGGGGGAGACAGTAAGCCCCACAACCGTGCAGAGGGGACCGTGGTCTCTGCACTTACAGCACAGGGGGTAGGGACGGTTGGTCCTGCCCCCCAGCGACAGGGCTGTTTAGCCAAAGGGGAGACAGTCGGTCTCCCCCTTCAGCAGCAAAGCTGTGTATCTAAAGGGGAGACAGTCGGTCTCCCCCTTCAGCAGCAGAGCTGTGTATCTAAAGGGGAGACAGTCGGTCTCCCCCTACAGCAACCAGGCTCCAACCCGGGCTCCCGTGGTAGTGCTGGCACCAGGGCAGAGTACCCACTCAGCAACCCAACAAGTCAGCTTACCAGTCACCCACACAGCCATGGTGAGGCACCTGGACCTGGACAACGTTCTCCTCTACCCAGGTGTAGTAACCAGTTATTGTGGGTGGGCTGTATTACTGATTGTGTTTTGTGGGTGGGCTGCTGGACTAACAAGGGCACTGACCGGCAGGAGGTCATATACCCTGTTAGTCTGTTTGGAAAAGGGGAGAGATGTGACAAGACCAATCTCGCCACATTGCATTGGAGGAGCCTGGTTGCCCGCCTGTTACCTCTGGACTATAGCCCCATGTTTAAAAATCTTCGTTTCACCTGCAGAAAAGGCTTGTTCGTGCCTTTCTGCCCGGCGGTCAGTAGATTCAATCTACCGACCTAACGCACGAATGACTGGACCACCTGGGAGCTGGAGTGTGTCGGCAATTTACCTCCCAGAAGCTGCGGTTAACCACAGCTTAATTGACGAATACTGGGTGGCCTTTGTTCGTTTACCGAACACGTGGCGGCGGCCATTTTAAAGTCCCGAACGGCCAGCGGTGTTCAGCCCCCAAACTATGGAACTGGAAACGGACACGTATTTGCGCGAACACCGCTGAGCCGTCAGCCTCCTTGCTACTATTCGTGCTAGCTTAGTCGAACGCCGGATGAATAGGGACTTTTACTAAGTGAATGCATTGAACCCAGATAGCACAGCCATGGAGCCTATTTGTGTAATTAAAGACTTTGGCTCCATGGCAATTGAACTGTGTGTATAGGATCCGAGCGCTATTCGGTAGTTATGTGCGCTCAGATCCCAGCTATCTGGAGCTATAATGGAGTTTTGCCTCTGTCCTGGGAGATAATTGGATTACTTCCCAATTATCTCCAGGATAGAGGGAGGGAAATCAGGATGCATTGTGGGGATGTTTTACTTCTGTGTGTCTGAAATGTGATATATGTCTGTCTGTGTTACAGTCTTCCATCTGGTCCCCTAGGGGAGTGTCCACCAGGTGGGAGACCTGCATAAATACTGGGCAGGTAGCCCTGAATAAACCAGACCACTGCTTGACCCTCAACACGGAGCTCTGTCTCGTCTTTGGGGGGATTTACTGTATGCTGATAGAGACTGATTGCTAGGAGTGTACACACTAGATAACTCACAAACACTACAAAACGTACAGACACACTATGCTCCCTATACATTCACACTACGTAACTTACACCCATACACACGACATTCCCTATACACACATACTATGTTCCCTAAACACATACACCCTACATCCCCTATACACACACTGTTTCCTACACACATACATATTACATAACCTACACAAACACACACACTACATAACCTACACACATACACACTACATCCCCTATACACACATACACACACACACACACACACACATTACATCCCTATCCCACACCACACTGTTTTCCCTACACACACTGCATCCCTATTCCACACACAACATAATGGCATGGCAACTTCAGGGAGACAGAACACTCTTGTTAGAAATACGTTTTTACTCCTAATGGTAGAGTGTTCATTCACATAGGTTTGTTTTTCCCAAATCTATACACGTGGGAGGAATTCTTCTAGCCCATATATATCTAAAAATTTCTGCTCTTTCAAAAGACCAGAAATTGTGTGTACCATAATAAGTACAATTTAACATGATTTCTAAAAGTAATATTTATATATACATGTATATTAATATGGGTGTATTATATGCGTTATTACACCGGTAATATTTACAAATGTATTAATATGCGTGTATATGCATGATATGCCCAGAAATCACATTAATACATAACTTAGCACTTTTTACAAGATGGACGAGGGCATGTGACTATGGAGGGGCGCTGTGAATATTTTTCGCACAGGGCGCCTAAGGGCCTAAGGCCGGCCCTGAATATGTTTTACCAAGTATCTAAATAGTTTGTGGTCCTGAATCCCTGGGTTAGGAAGAACTGAATACCTAGGTCAGAATGAATGAAGATTGTGAACCTGTATTCTCAGGTTAGGAAGAACTAGGGTCATTTGCGTGCCTGAATTAGTGGGTTAGGAATAATTGGTGTAACAGTCGAGCATTACCTGTGAAGTTGATCTGAGATTAGTGCACGAAGCACTTCCAAGAACAAGCAACATTGAGGGGTTATTTAATATAATGTGACTAAAAAACCCAAAATGTGATCATTCACTAAAAGTGTGTGGGAGTTTTTTTTTATTGGTTTTATTTTTTGAAGGCTATTTTTGTCCACATTTTAAAAAAAATATTGTTGTCTAATCAGCACATTTCACTATTTAATGATAAAAAAATCCTTACTTACTTAAAACAGTTTGAAGGTGTAAAAATTACCTTTTGAATTGCTAGAATTGGTACAGCAGCACTAGTATTTGTTACAACAGCTTTTTGCAAATCCATGTTAGTAAGCTATTATTTTATAATTATATGTCAATTGAACTTGACATAAGAAGGCTTATTCCTGGTGAAGAGAGCAACATGCGTTTTGCACAACCCATCCCATGGCACCCAGTGGGTTAACTGGAGTCTTTATGAATACATGGCTCATGAAACCAGCTGTAAGTCTCCTGCCAAAGATTCTTGGCCTAAGCCAATCAAGTAGTAACAAAAACCGTCTCAAAAATCTCTCCAAAGTCATCGGCTGGTGAGAAACATACTCCAATAATGCTTCCAAAGTTATATAAGTAAAATATCTTCCTGCTTGATAAATAGTCTCCATAAAATAACATGGGATTTGGTGGGAAGGGCAGTGAGTTTTCTCACTACTTTATAAATATGGACTAAAAAGTGTTTTGGGAGAATCCCAAATATATATTGTTATATCTTTTACATTTTGATAGCTAACCTGTTGAAACATGAATCACTTGCTCCTTTAGCACCTTTGCAGAATAATTCTAATAGAGTAAAAGTTGTGTACAAAATGCAGTTCTGGGACAAAGCTAAAATATAGGCCAATCAACAGCAACATTCCATTTGTTTCCATGGTGATGGTTTCACTGTTAGAACTCTAACCTAAAAAGTATATCTTTATATATTCTTGAGTCATTTTTTAAAGGGACACTATAGTCGCCAAAGCAACTTTAGGTTAATGAAGCAGCTTTGATGTATAAATCATACCCCGGCAGTCTCACTGCTCAATTCTCTGCCATTTAGGAGTTAAATCACTTTGTTTAGGCACACCTCCGTGCATGTGACTTACACAGCGTTGTAATCACTTCCTGTAAAGAGAAATCTAATGTTAAACAGTTCTTTATTGCACATTAAGTTTCATCTACACTTTTTATCTCCTGATCTGTTAATAGCCTTTTAGACTTTTCAAGAGCCTCCTGGGTGTGATTAACCCCTTCCCGACCAATGACGTACCAGGTAGGTCCAGCAAAAAACAGTCGGTAATATATATATATATATATATATATATATATACATATATATATATATATATATATAAATTGTAATGAAAATAATTTATTTCATTAATTTAAAATGATCAAAATTTCAGTCCCTCCTGGGACTTTTCTCAGGATCAAAAATACACAATACATATAAATTACAGGATATTAGAATATATACCTGTAGTTAAATTAGTAAATTGACTGACCCAAGCTGCCGTGCATCACCTCCAGCGTCCCACTGTGTGAACCGTGCACGCTTGAACGTGCTCCACTCATTTTGAATACCATGGTTTGTCTACATTTCCAAATGGTATGTCATGGTGGGGTTAGTTTTAATTTCTGGACTGCCATACCGTCTCAAAGGCAACATAGCCAATCTGGCAGATTTTCATTCCTGGGCGGCTATACAGTCTCAAAGGCAACATAGGCCCAGCAAATCAATCTGGCAAATTTCAATGTGCAAACATGGAAAAGGGAAAGCCCTACATTTGACCCCTGTAAGTTTGCAAAAACCCATAAAACCTGTACATTGGGGGCATTGTTGTACTCAGGACATGTTGTTGCACACATATTGGGGTGTTCTTTGTCAGTAACACATAACAGCAACTGAGAATCCATGCCTAAAGTACAATGTGAGAAAAAAATAACACAAAAAAATGACTACCCAAAAGTTTGACAAAGACTGGTGGTAGAATTAGTGCATGGAAAGTGTTAAAATACCACCATTTGAAATACCCCAGGGTGTCTACTTTTAAAAAATATATGGTTTGATGGGGGTAAATTAAATTGTCCGGCTATAAAAATGTCCGAAATAGGACATGGGTGCATGATGACCAGCTGTGAAAATTCCAAGTTGGAAAACTGGAATGCGCAGCCTCCAAATAAGGTCTTTTAGCCCTCAGAGAACCCAACACACCTATACATGGGTGGTATCACTGTACTCAGGAGATGTTGGTGAACACATGTTGGGGTGTTCTTTGGCGGTGACCCTTAAAGTTCTCGGTACATGTATTCTTAAATTGCTGTGTGTGTCAAAAAAAATCACCAATTATTTTGATTTGTTTTAAATTTGGCATAGATTGGTGGTAAAATGGTTGCATGAAAAGAGTCAAAATACCCCAAGTTTAATAATACCTTAGGTTGTCTTCTTTTAAAAAGTATATACATGTAAAGGGTTATTCAGGGATTCCTGACAGATATGTGTAACAGTGATACTGTGTTACAGTTTAATTTTGGAAAAAAAAATGGTTTGGAAATAGCAAAGTGCTGCTTGTACTTATTGCCCTATAACTTGCAAAAAAAAAAAAAAAAAGAAGCTAAGAACATGTTAGCATTGGGTATTTCTAAACTTAGGACAAAATTTAGAAACTATTTAGCATGTTTTTTTTGGGCAGTTGTAGATGCGTAACAGATTTTGGGGGTCAAAGTTAGAAGAAGTGTGTTTTTTAAAAAAAATCAATCATATTTTATAATTTTTTTATAGTAAATTATATGACATGATATGATGAAAATAATGGTATATTTAGAAAGACCATTTAATGGCAAGAAAAACAGTATATAATATGTGTGGGTACAGTAAAATGAGTAAGAGGAAAATAACAGCTAAACACAAACACCGCAGAAATGTAAAAACAGCCCTGGTCCCAAACGGTAAGAAAATTGAAAAGCAGTCTGGTCACTAAGGGGTTAAAGTTCATTTTACAGAGCAGGAGACAACATCTTTTAAAGCAAGATAAGGTCTGATTGAAAATGAAACCATCCTTTTTTTCAATGAAGGCTGTATCAGTCACAGCCAGGGGAGGTGTGGCTAGGGCTGCATAAACAGAAACAAAAAGTGATTTAACTCATACATTTCAGAGAATGATGCCTATAGTACCCCTTTAAGTAAATTGTAACTCATTGGATTTCCTATGAATCTGACATTTTAGGTTTATGTAATTGACATTTCCACAGTGTTTTCATTTCACTGATCAGTGTTTTTTATTTTATAATACAAGTATTTTTTTTTTTTTTAATAAATTCTTTATTTTTGAAAGATTTTTTGTTTTATGGGGTGGGGGTACAGAAAAGAAAACGGGAGGTCAAGGTTTAAAATACACATTTCACAGAACAAACGAGTGTTTTTTACAGTATGCAAACAGTTCAAACCTATATATCATTTCGGTGTACAATTTGAGCTGCTTTGTGTGTTTTGATGGGGTTTCAAGGTTACAGAATGGAAGCGGGGGGGTAAGCGATTGGTTAAATAAGAGTAAAAGATATACAATACGTTTACATATAGTCATTTCGTTGGTTTATACATATGAACAGTAGCTCGGTTTTGTTCGTTGTCGGTAATATTCTCCGAGTTAATATTCAAGTCTCATGTGATGCATCTTGTTCTGGTGGTCTGGGTAGCGTATTTGAGACTGAGGGGTATGGGAGAGGATGCCCTGTCCTACTGCTGGTTTGTGGCAGAGGAGAGGCTTCAGTTTATGTTGTGGTATCTTGGGGGTTCTGTTGTGCCCCTCGTGTTTGCATACTGAGGTAGTCGGGTCGGTTCGTTGGGTTGGGGTGGGTGTTTGTCCGTGTCGTTCTGGTCTATGTCAGATGTTCTTCGTGCTCTATGCAGTTCGTTGTCTGTCATATGACGTCGGTTTGGGTGCAGTTTGGGTAACCTTTCGGTGTTGCTTGCGATGTGGTGTGGAGTGCGTATCTCAGGTGTGTTGGTGTTTAATTGGGCATTGGTAGGTGTTCGTGTGTGCCCTAGGTGTCCAGTGTGGTGCTGTCTCTTGGTTATGTGGGACCTTCATCTTTGGGTTGGCATTTGGTTTTGGTCCGCGCAGCGGCTTGGACAGTGGGGGAGTGTGGGGGGGGGGTTAGGGGGGGTGTGTGGGTGGTCTTCAGGTTCAGGGGGGAGGGGGGTTGGGAGGGTTAGGGTTATGGTCTTAGGGTGTGTGTGGTTATTGTGTTTGTGAGGTGTTGTTTTATGTTGGTGCTGACTGGTGGCTAGGTTGTTAATGGGAATGCATAGAACCACGGGTCCCAATTTTTTTTGAAATGTTTAGTTGTGTCGTGGATCAGTGCGGACAATTCGTCCATTTTAATTGTGTCCTTAATTTTTCTCTTCACTGTGTCCAGTGTGGGTGTGTCTGGGCTACCCCATTTTTCAGCAATGGCTCTTCTGGTGGCGAGCGCGATTTTGGCTATCAGTTTGTTGTGGGATCTTGGTGTGTTGGCCATGGGTTTGGATAGGAGCCATATCCATGGGTCGTGTGGGATGTCGGTGTGGAGAATCTGTGAAACCATCATTTCTGTTTGGTTCCATACTTGTGTGGTGTGGACACAATCCCACCACATGTGTATGTAAGTGCCTCTGTGTCCACAGCCTTTCCAGCATAGGTCAGTGTTTGACCTGCCCATCTGTTTAAGTTTTAGAGGGGTGACGTACCATCTCAATAACGTCTTGTACGCTTGTTCCTTGTGATTTACACATATGGATATGGAGGCCGTGGCCTCCCATATGTCTGCCCAATCTGATGGGTCCTCGGCCTGCCCTATATCCCTCTCCCAAGCCGACACGTATGTGAGTGCACCATCCTTAACATTTTGGATTATGTGGGTGTATAGCTGGGAGATTTGTCCTTTATGCGTCGGGTTTTGTAGGCAGTGTTTTTCGAAGGGCGTGAGTGGTTTTGTGCCGGCCTGTGTAATTGTTGGTGTTTCTAGGAAGCTTCTAAGTTGTAGGTGGCGGAACATGTCAAAGGTGCGGAATGGTGTGGTTTGCGGAAGATCTGCGAATGGTATCGGTTGTCGCTTTCTGTAGAAGTGGTGTAGTCGTGTGTGGTCGTTTTCTTCGAAGCGGGCGAAGTCTTTCGGTGTCATGCCGGGTGGGAAGTGCGTGTTGCGAAGTATCGGCGTTAGTGGTGAGGGTTGCGAAGTCAAGCCGCTTTTTGGGGTTACTTTGTCCCAAATGTTGATTGTGTTGAGGATTGCAGGTGATGTTTGGGGTAGGTGGGGTCTCGCTGCTCTGGGGAGCCAAATATACAGTGAGGGGAAGTCTCTACCAAAGATATCATGCTCTAGGTCTACCCATCGCTTGGTACCGCAGGGGGCGTGCCAGTGTTGTGCTTGCGTTAGCTGAGCTGCCTGATAGTAGTGGATGAGATGTGGGAGGCCTAGACCCCCTGCTTTGTTGGGGACGTATAGGGTCTGTCTTTTGATCCTGGTACGTCTGTTAGCCCATATGAATTTATCGATGGTAGTTTGTAGTTGTTTGAAATCTGCGTGATTGATCGGGATTGGTAGGGTTTGGAATAAGTATAAAAGTCTTGGTAGGACGTTCATCTTAATCGATGTCAGCCTGCCCAGCCATGATATCGGCATGTTTTGCCATTTGTCTATGTCTTGTTTGATTTTTTGGATCGTGGGGGCGTAGTTTAGTTCATAGCTGCGGGAGAGGTCAGCTGGTATGGCAATACCTAGGTATTTGATATATGTGGGTGTGAAGTCAAAGGGGTAAGTTTGGCGTATGGCTGTTTTAGTGGGGGTGTCTATGTGGATGGCAAGGACTTCGGTCTTGTCGATGTTTAGTTTGTATCCGGATACTTTGGCGTAGGTCTCTAGGGTTTGAAGGAGCGGTGGGAGGGATGTTATTGGTTCTGTTATTGTAATGAGTAGGTCGTCTGCATATGCAGCCGTTTTATATTCCTCATCGCGGATTCTCAGGCCTTGTATGTTTTCGTTTGTTCTGAGTGATTGCAGGAGTGGCTCTAGAGAGAGCGCAAAGAGGAGTGGGGATAAAGGGCATCCCTGACGTGTGCCGTTATATATTGTGAAGGAAGGGGGGTGTGTTAATGGTAGTAGGAGATGGGCTTGCGGGGTGGCGTATAATACTTGGAGAGCGGTTATGAATGTTTGTGGGAATCCGAATTTGAGTAGGGTAGCGAATAGGAAGGGCCATAACAGTCTGTCAAAGGCTTTTTCTGCGTCAAGTGATAGAAAGAGGGTTGGTATGTGTCTAGTTTGTGCCGTCCAGATGAGGTCGTATGTCCGTCTCGTGTTGTCACTGGCCTGTCGCGTCGGTATGAAGCCTACTTGGTCTGGATTTATCAGTTTGGGTATGAGGGGGTTCAGTCGGTCGGCGAGGATTTTGGTGAACAGTTTTATGTCAACGTTGAGGAGGGAGATCGGTCGGTAGTGTCCTGGTTCTAGGTGAGATTTGTTGGGTTTTGGGAGGAGGCATATGTTGGCTTGTAGCATGTCTTTCGGTAGGGGGTCGCCTTTTAATATGGCGTTGTACAGGTTGCATAGGTGTGGGATCAGGGTGGGGGCGTACGTTTTGTAGTAGTGCCCGGTGAATCCGTCTGGGCCCGGGCTCTTGTTGGGTGTCAGGGCTTTTATGGCCCTTGCAATTTCTACTGTCGATATGGGGTTGGCCAGCGATTGTGCTGTTTCTCCATTAAGGGTGGGTAATGTTACGTGGTTGAGGTAGTGTTCTGTGAGTGTTTCGATAGGTGTTGGGTTGTGGCGTGCTTCTGGTGAGTGGTCGTATAGAGCCTCGTAGTATTTTTGAAAGACGCTGGCGATTTCGTTTGGGGCCTCTGTGACTGACCCGTCCGGGGTGCGTATCTTGTGTATCTGTTTGTTTTCGGTTCTCTGTTTGAGTTTTCGTGCGAGTAAGGTGTCGGCTTTGTTGGCTTTATCGTAAAAGAGTTGCTTTGACCAGAGTAAGGCTTTTGTGGAGTCTTTTGCCATATGTGTTTTGATATCTATTTGGCATTTTTTTATTTGTTCGGTTAGCTCCTGCGTTGGGTCGATTTTGTGTTTTGCTTCGAGGGTTCTGAGGGTTTTGAGTGCGCATTCTAGTTGTGCAACCTGTTGTTTTTTGTGGATTGTTGCCTGGTTTATTAGGACTCCCCTGATTACTGCCTTATGGGCTGCCCATAGGGTCCCTTCCGAAGTGTCCGCGTCTGTGTTTAATTGAAAGTATTCTGTGAGGGCTCTATCTACCTCTTGTCTGATTCGTGGGTTATGAAGCAGGTGGGGATTTAGTCTCCAAGACAACGGTCTGACCGTGCATGGCAGGTTGATTGTGAGCGTTATTTCTGCGTGGTCGGACCATGTAATGGGGCCTATGGATGTGGCGTTGACTAACGGTGCTAGTGCTGGGGAGATGAGAAAGAGATCGATACGGGAGTATGAGTGGTGTGGGTGCGAAAAGAAGGTGTAGTCCAGAGATGTTGGGTGTTGTGATCTCCAAGCGTCTAGTAGGTGGGTGCGTGAGATGAATGCTGAGAGCAGTTTGTCGGCTTTGGCCGTTGGTTGTTTGTGTTGGGTGTGCGTGCGGTGTCTGTCTACTGAGGGTGATGGGGTGGCGTTGAAGTCCCCACCAAGTATGGAGTGGTGGGAAGGAAAAAGGGCTAAGTGCGCTTGTAACGTTTGCCAGAATGTGCTAGAGGGTATGTTTGGGGCGTATACGGAGGTGAAGGCGTACGAGTGCGTGCCTATTTTGCCTGTGACTGTGAGGTATCGGCCTTGTGGGTCTGCTATTGTGCGTTGGATGGCGAGTGGGCACGATTTTCGTATGACGATAGCTACTCCGTTGTGTTTGTCGTGAGGGGAACTGGCGAAATGATTGATTCGGTAATGTCGGCTTAGGAGAGGGAACTGTTTGGCTTCGGTATAGTGCGTCTCCTGGAGGAGGAGGACGTCCGCCTTAGATCTGTTTGCCCATCTCATTAGTTGATGTCGTTTGGCCGGGTTGTTTAGCCCTTTGCAATTTATTGATAGGCAGGTCAGTGTGATGCCAGCCATGCCAGCTGGGAGTCGCTGTGTTGTGTCTGTTGTGTGTGTTGTCTGGTTTCTTTTGTTCGCGTTATGGGTACGTGCGGGATTATTGGTAAACTGGGGGGGGGGCGAGAGTTCGGGGGGGGGGGTTGGTGAGGGGTGGCAGTTTGGGGGGGGGAGGGGTGTGTGGGTGTCGGGTGTCCCGGGTGGGACTGGGTCTAGGGGAGTTTGTTGAATCCTGGTCTTACTACCGAGTTGCCAGGCGTCGTGTGGGCGGTTGGGTTTGCGCGGGTGGGTATTTGTAGGTTGCGTGCTATGGAGGGTTCGGGTGTTCTTAATGTAGCTCAGTGGTCGGGTGGTTCTGGTGGTATACGGTTGGTTGGGGTTTTGAGGCAGGAGGTGGGTCGGTGCTTCGCCTCTCCCTCTCTATCCCCGGGTGTTTTGTATTGGTTCCAATGGTGCATCTCGGGTAAGGTGGTTTAAGTGAGGGTGTCTAATGTTTCAGTGTTTTGTCTTGCGTTGTGTGAGAGTGGGTATGTTGGGGGTTCAGCTGTTCGGTTGTTGTGTTATGAGGTTGTGGGTGGCTGATATTTGTCTAGTGAGTAGTAGGGTTGTGAGGGTGTTTTTCGTGGTTATGGTGTGTGGTTCTTTTCCCAGTTGGGTGTGGGAGTGGTTCCTAGGTTGCGCGTGCTTGTCGCGGTATCTTAGGAGGGTGATGCAGGGGTTGATGTTAGTTTGGTGGTATGGTGGCTGTGGTTCATGGGTCTGAACAGCTAGCCAGTATACGTGTGGGTTTCAGTGGGTGCAAGGTGTGTAACTGTTTACTTGCCGTTGAGTAGGCAGTCGTGGTTGCTCAGGCAAAGCTTGCAGTCTCGCCTCCACGGTTCGGGTGTTGGGGATGGTTTTGCTGGAGGACAGGGGTGCGTGTGGAGGCGGGGTGTTCAGTCTCAGTTGCATGTCTCTAATTGTTTGCTAGTCAGGATATGGTGTCCATATGGGAATGTTGGGATGCTTGTTGATTCCAGGGGATTACTGGTCTCTCTGGGGTTGTATGAGCTTGGTGGGGTGGTTATGTAGGTCGATGAGCCCGTATGGGAATCTGGTCTGGTGTGTCAAATTGTGTCCTATTCTCTAGGCACTAGGGGGTGGTGTCCTGTGTCTGTCCCCCTTCACCCCATGTTATTCTCTGGTGGGTTTCGCAGAGGTGCGTCGTTGTTGTAGTGTCATCGAGTGGGGGTGGTACTAACGGAGTTAGGGAAGCCTTCATGTCAGGTGTCGGGGCGCATTCTGAGAGATGTATAAACATAAGCGGAGCGGCGCCATGTTGTCTAGGGATAATGGGTGGTGTGTCATCCAATGGGGTGCTATATATAGCCAACTGGTAGTGCCTCCATGTGAAAAATAACTCAAAACATTCCTATATATACAATACATAATAGAAAAAGTAGATTATGTTGGACTTTTGCAAACATAAATATATACATAAGTAGTGCTTCAGGGTGAGACAAATTTTGCAATAACGTTTTTAGAGTAGCATCCGAGTGTGGGACCCTGCGATTCCCCCTAGGTGCTCTGTGATCGTGTCGGCCGATTCGATCCGGTTATGAGGCCTTGCGAGTTCTGTGGACCTCTACAGTATAAACCTTCCCCCCCCCGTTCCCCCCCCCTCCCCCCCCAAACCATTTATTGCAAGAGGGAGATAAAGGGAGAAGGGTAGCAGGGGCTGAGGGAGAGAAGCTGGCCATTGACTCCGGTTTGTGGTCTTAGTGTGTCTCGTTTCTTAGTGTACCGTGTTGGGTTGCGTATGAGTCGGTCTGATGAAGTTGGTCTTAAGGGGACCGGGGAGGCCCTCTGCCTTCTGCTTTTAGTGCTGGGAGTGGGGAAGAGAGACCGTCCGTTGGCACCGGTTTGTGGCCTTAATGTGACTCGTCTCTCGAAGTACTGGGTTGGGTTGCGCAGGGATCGGGTTGATGTAATTGGACTTAAGGAGACCGGGGAGGCCTTCTGCTTAGCCTCGCGGCCTGTTAGGACCCGAGGCGAGTTGTTAGTGCGGTTGGGAGGCGGTTATACCTCTTCCCTTCCCGATCAGGGTCTGGGGTTTGGGGGATTCATGCATTGCCCCCTGCGCTCGTGAGTTTTTGCTATATGTTTGGGGTTTTGGGCTTAGCAGGCCTAGGCCTTGTGAGGAGCGGGTATAGAGCCCTGAGGTGCCAAGGTCTGGCGGTTAACTACAACATTTGTGATAAACCATCATAACAACCAAAAACATTAACTGGGGTGTAACCTGTCGTAGAATATACTACCAGAGTAATAGTGTCCTTGGACCGTGTTCGCGGAGTGGGTCTGTCCGCCTTGAGTGGGTCTGCCAGGGTAGTACTGGCGGCTGTTTGTGGAGCCGTTCAAGTGTCCGTTTGGGTAGAGTCCTGTGAGGCAGGTGTCGGATTTCGCCTTGCTTGCGTGCGGTTCGCGTTAATGCGGGATCTGTCTTTACGGCTGTTATCTCCGGGAGTGGGGCGGATGGGGTCTGTCGGAGGATATCGCAGGGGAATTCCCAGATGTGCTGCGAAGTCTTGCATGTCCGTGACCTGATGGAGGGTAAAGGTTTGTTCTCCTTTTTTTACGGTCAGTCTAAAGGGGTGCCCCCACATGTAGCGCCATCCGGTTTCTAGTAGTGCGGTGGTGAGGGGTTTCAGCTCTCGGCGTTTCCGCAATGTAGTGGGTGCCAGGTCTTGATAAAAGTGTAGCTGTTGCCCTTGGTATAGTGGTGGATGACTTCTGGCCGCATTCATTAGTTTTTCTTTTATCGGGAAGTGTAGGAGCTTCACGATTATATCTCTGGGGATGTTAGTGTTGAACATCGGTGGCCTCAGCGCCCGGTGTGCCCTCTCTATGTAGATGTCCTGCTCTGGGATATCCGGTAATAGGGAGTGGAATACTGCAGTAATGGTCGGCAGTATTGCGTCTGGTAAGACTGTTTCTGGTAGGCCCCTTATGCGGATATTTTGCCTGCGGGATCTGTTGTTTAAATCTTCTAGGCCATCTTCCAGAAAGTGTACCCTGTCCGTCAGATTTTCAATTGTTTTGCCTTGGGAGGCTGTTTGCGTCTGGGTTTCTTTTATGAGGCGTTCCGTGGCGCCCGTGCGGGAGGCCAGAGCCTCCATGTCTTCTTTGAGGCCTGATATTTGCTTTTCAAGTGCCGCGGTAGTGTAGGCCTTGATGTCGGCTGATGTTTCTCGGAGCATTCTCCGGAGGTCATCTTTGGTAAGTGGAGATGTGTCTGAGGTTTCTCGGCCACTCTCGTCGGAGTCTGAGCCTGTGTCAGCCTGACTCTGGGCCCAAGATGGCGGTTTGTCTTCTTTGGCGCGGAACATTGTGGCCACTGACGGCATGGATTCTTTTCTTTTTTTAGTTCCCCCCATCTGGTTGTGTAGTGGCGGGGTTGCTGTGGGTCTTCAGTCGGTTTTGGGGGTGAGATGCACCTTTGTGGAGGCTGATGGATGCTGATTGTATGCCCGGGGTAGGAGAGCTAGGAGAGCACACGTCTTACTCCATTGAAGGTTAGGCTCCGCCCCAAGTATTTTTTTTTTAATATCCATTTTTTCATAACGACAGGGAGTCACAACCCAAAATGATGTCTGTGTCTGACCTCCAGATGAAGAATAACACACTTTACCACGTACCTTATAATCCTATTTTCTTAAATGTTACAATTGTAACAACTCAACAGTAAATTTATGTTGGAAGTGATAGATACATTTTCACGTTTTGTAATCAAGCATCTCAATATCAATATTTTTTTGTTTGCACAAAAAATTTAGACACGTGCGTTTTAGGTGTTTAATGTAGAAATTCTCCTGGGAGGCAAAAGATACCAGTGTTGTATGTCTAATTTTTTGGCTTGAAAATTCACCCTTATTCACCCATGAATAAGGAGTAAATCAATTTTGCAGAGAGACAGTAAAAAATTGGAATAACCTATCATAATGTAGAAGAGATTGTCTTAAATGGAAAGCTTATTGTTTTGGGTTTCGTCTTTTCTGCATTAACTTATGAATACGTTTGAAAATATTTTAAGGATTTCCGCAATATTTGGTAACTATTTCATTTCAATTTATGATGATATTTTGTGGAACAAATAAAACGGTTTAAGGTTGTATTGAATTATTTTTACACATATTGCATCATATATGAACTAGGTATTGCTATGAACTAGGAAATAATGTTTCCTGTGTGGTAGCAATTATAACATTTAATATCATGTTATTACTTTGTGTCAGCAACTGTCTCCAAATATCATGGAGACTCTGGGACATGGAGTTTAGTCAGCTTTTTATCCAGCCTCAATCACATATCTGCTTCACTAGCTGATTCCTCAGTAACTACTCATGATGGTTTCCAACTATAATACCGACAACTAGACATTAAAGGGGGTGTCTTACTATTCCTACAGTTGTACTCACTGCAACACCCATTTTTTTCCCCCACAAAAAATAAGGATAAAATAACAACAATAAAAGAGTTTGGAAAACAATGTAACATTACATGGAAATATACATAAAACAGTAAACCATAAACTTGAAATAGATTTCATCTGTATAGTTAAAATTCATAAGTTCCAGGGCATGGTACAGATTTACATGGACATCTGGAGGAGTCTCTTCTTTACCTAGATCAGGGGTTCTCAACCCAGTCCATAGGAACCCCTACCAGTCCAGGATTTAGGTATTACCTGGGTGTGTCTAAGATATTTAAAAAAAGAAAAAAAACACCTTAGACTCTAAGGTGTTTTTTTTCTTTCTTTTTCTAAACACCTTACACACCCAGGTAATCCCTAAATCCTGGACTGGTAGGGGGTCCTTAAGGACTGGGTTGAGTACCCCTGGCCTAGATGGTAGCGTGAGCAGTAGCCAACTGTTGTAGATCAACGGTAACATTTTGTTGCTGATGGTTCTGATGTTCCTCTGTGTAATTTTCAGGCACAGTATTTTCATCTCCGGGACACATAGGTGGATACCATACTCCATGCCAGATATCCTCTTTATCTGAATCCTTGGCTTGTAGTTCAATTGGTGTAAATCTATATCTCCCCTGTTCTACATGATGGCAAACTGTACCACCTGCTTGTAATTGAACTTTGAACATTGTCTTGCCCATGTTTTGTATTATAATGACTGGAATCTATTTGTCCTGCTCACTGTAATCTAATCCATACTCTGTCATGAATATTAAACTCTGGAACACTAGAAGTGCTCATCTCCTGTTAAGGAATCATACAATAGGTGGTAGGTCAGTTGTGGAATGTGGTGTGTTCCGATAGTTAAATAAAACGTTTGAAAGTATATGTGGATTACTTTTTGTTTTGTTCAGACAAATATGGTGGATATTATTTGAAGCCAGAAAGTTTTAAATTCCTATAATATGAATTGTGGACCTCAGTCTGAAACCAATTTTTTAGGCTGCTGAAATCTTGCAAATACACTGGAAAGTACGACAATGGTTTGTTCTGCCATAGTAGCTGCCATTCAAACTACTTCTGGCCACTTAGAATGAGCATCCACAACTTCTAAATACATTCATCTATCCACTGGTCCTGCAAAATCAATATGGACTTATGTCCATGTTTTAGTGGATCATGGACAAGTCATGGAGGAATCATTGGTCGGATTTCCCTAGGTCTATAGATATTTGTATCCAATGTAGCCATCAAATATATTCCCATGTTATTTGCTTTATTTTTACTACACCCTGATGTGAGCTGTGTAGTAACTTCATTGCTAATTTTTGCACAAAGTAGGAATTATTACTTGTGACTCCCAGAAAACACAGCCCGAGTCATGCACAATTTCAATCCTCCTTGTAAAATATGGCTGAAGGTCAGGGCAAGCAAATTTAGGCTACCCACGTTGAACAAAAGACTTTAACTCCTAAATTCTATAACCTAGAATCAGAGCATGTCCAGGTAGCCATCAAACAATCATGTTAGAATTTAATTCAGCATTTGAGGGACAATTTCTATTGTTTGAGAAGGTAAAAGGTCTCCTATAACAAAAAATGTGGAATTTCTTCATGTCGGTATCAGTCATTTGCTAGAGGTTCCAGATAAATGTAGGCAAAAATTTTATCAGCCAGAGATTCAACGCAAAAGATACTGGACATTCGAAACCATCAGGCATAGTGTGTGAAAGCACTGCACCCAAACCATATAGCGAAACATCACAGGCTAGTACCAAAGGCTTCTTAAAGTCATAGTGGTCAAGGGCCCTGATTCCAGAAGAAGTTGCTTGGAGAGTTCAAATGCCTTTGCACACAACTAACTCCAGGCCCACTGTGTTTTACTATCTAAAAGAATGTGCACATTATATATGTACACATTATGTTAAGAAACTATGATACTGAGCAAACCCAAAATCAGAGCATAGCTGGCATACATTGACAGGAGTGGGGGCATGAACAATAATTCCTGTAAGAGTT
This sequence comes from Pelobates fuscus, assembly GCF_036172605.1. NCBI lineage: Eukaryota > Metazoa > Chordata > Amphibia > Anura > Pelobatidae > Pelobates > Pelobates fuscus. The sequence continues at coordinate 173,373,724 of NC_086319.1, forward strand.
TTAAAATAGCTTCAACATATACTTTATGAGTGGTATCATCTTCACCAGTAGTAAGCATGTCATCTCACATTCAAAGGGTTTGTGGAATACCTGCCCGGATCTCATCCATTATCTGTTACCACAGTACAGACACTGAGGCAGTTCCAAACACAATCCGTTTACGTTGAAAAAATCATTTATAAACATTGATAGTTAAAAAGTGTCTGCGGTCTGGATGTATCTCCAACAGTGTCAGCAAATGCTGTTGAAACTTTTGGGTTAGCCCATTTACTGCTGTAAAACAGAATAATAATACCTTAATGCTGCAATCATTCCAGTTCTGTTTTAGTTTTAGGTTGCAATGCAAAAAGTACAACTCTTTGCAACATTTTAGAATAGCATTTGCTTTTAAATGAAGCTGAATTTGCTTGACTTTGACTAAGCCTAGTGTCCCATCAAATACAGTTTTAGATTTTTGGTTTAGTGTTTAAATCCAAGTACAATTCAAACTGTTATTGTGGTCTATTGGGTTATTAAGAGTAACATTGGTAAGATTGGCATGCCCAGAGCTTCAATCCAGGATCTAGCTAAACAATTCTTGTCCTCCTATAGGTACAATGTAGAGTCATAGTGGTTTAGTCATACCATAAATGTAATGTTAGGTGATACACACCCAGTAGGTTTTATTATCTCATTTGAATATGTTTGCATGATGACAGCTGTTGAAACAATTGGGTGTATTAGTCCCAGTCTGTCCAAGTCATCAGGCATGATGACAGAGACTGCTGCTTCTCTATCTACTTACATAATAAGAGCTATATTATTTATATAAATCTTTGCTTGCAGTTATGGCATTTTCTTTTCAAGACTGTAGGTTTGTAATTTGTGTAATCGTATGTCTTCATCAGAATTTGTTTGCCATTTATCCACTTTTACATGAAAAGTTAAACATGACTTGCCTTTCTTAGTTTTATTTCAGTCTGATGGACTTATGCATACTCTTTTTGTATCACCAGTCATCCCACAACCATAGCCGGTGATATTCCTAAACTTGCAGGTATTTGTCATGTGGCTTTTGTCACCACATCTATAACACACTGTCTGAGGCATGTGTTGTCAAGTTAGGTACATACTGGTGGGAAATATATCCACTTCTTCCTTATCACATGCTATTTGAACTAAGGCATGAAGCATTTTTGTATCATTAGTAGCAAGTTACATCACTGTAGCTATATCTATAGCACACTTTAATGTTAAATCATCCTTTGTTAACAATCTCTTTTGAACTTTAGAGTTCAGCAGTCCAATCACAAACATATCACGCAAGACAGTGTTTAAATAATCTCAAAATCTGCATGTACCAACTAGTTTATTTAAATTTATGACATACGTTTTGATGTTCTCATTCTACAGTTGTTTGCATGTATCAAATGTTATATGCTCTGCTATCTCTAGTGGTTTAGATTGGCAATGATCAGATAACAGAAGAATCAGATCAGCCAGTCAGGAAAACTGGCACTTCTATGCTATTTGCTGTACAGTTTAACTCAAATAGTTAAACCCACGTGTCCAATTTTACACAGTCTGTTACAATACACAGGCAAAGTGCCACATGCATCATTCTCTATGAGCCTTCAGTGTCTTCTTTGCTGGTAATACCTCTACCCCTCATCTTGTCTTGGCTGGAGTCCTCCAAGGCTCTCTCCATGGCCATTCTATCATCTTTCTGTGCTGCCTCTCTTGGCAAAATTACTAATTATTTTGGTTTCCAAATCCACCCTAATGCCGATGCAACCTAGATATACCTCTTATCTCCCAATCTTTCTCCCACTGTCCTAGAATAAGTGTCCAGTTGCCTCTCTTTCATCTCCCATTGGATATCCTCCCACTTTTTAAAACTCAATCTGTCTTAAATTGAGCTTCTTATATTTCCTCCTTGTAATAACAATCCTCCTCTGTCACCCACCCTACATCAGCTCACCCTTGCAAGCTTGCTGACTTAGTGTTATCTTTGATTCTGGCATTTACTTTACATCTCATCCCAAGTCTATGGCCCAATCCTGCCAATTCCACCTTAAGAACATTGCCCGCATTCACCTCTTTCTAATGCAAAATGCTACTAAGAAGCTTGTTCATGCTCCCATAACTACTGTAATTTTCTCCTAATTGGTCTCTGAGACACCATACTGCCTCTTCAAAGTTAATAATGAATGTGGCTGCCATGTTGATTTTTCTTTCCTGTCGCTCCTGACACATGTCACTCCTCTGTCAATTGTTACACTGGATAGGATTCAATTCAAAATATTAACTCTAACCTACAAAGCTCTCAACATCTCTACCCCCAGTAACATTTCCTCACTAACTCATATGTAGCCCCTTCTTGGTTGCCCCGTTCTGCCGGCAACCTTCTTTTATCTGCTGCTCATAACTGTACTGCTAACTCATGCTTACAGGATCTCTTTCAGAGAGCTGCATTCCCCCTAGTCTCCAATCCTTTATGAAGTCACTAGAAACTCACATTTGCATAATAGCCTATGTGTCACGTATTCATCCGCTTATAAAAATGTGGTTAATGGCATTTACTGTCCACACAGGAAAAGTTGTGCGAGCAGCAACCAAATCCACAGAAGGGTTAATGCTGAGCAGCAATTATGCAAATGGAAACCTGGTAACTGCCTTTGGGGTCAAAGGCCGGTTACAGCCTATCAGATCTAGAGGAGGGGTATTTAGGCCCAGTTCTCATCCTGCTCAGTGCCCTGTCGTGGTTTCCCTTGTGGTTGTCCGAGAGCGCGTTATTGATTTTGGTTATTCTGGTTATTTGACTTTGGCATTGTTTTTGACTTCCCTGTTTTCTGGCTTCCCTGACTCCTGGCTTTTCCTTATAGTTGTGTCTCTTTCTGTATCCCTTGACCTCGGCTATTCCTGACTATTCTTTGGTACGTTATTCCGGCCATTCTAAGGTCCGGTATACGTTACCTTTCAGTCCTCTGTGTTACACAATTCTACGTGCTGGATCATTCTGTAATCCTGACACTATGGACTCTAAGGGCACCTGTTATAAGTGGGTCCATTATCCACGTTCAACCTAATTAGGGGGTCTCTTGTCCACTTCATTCTCACCTTCTAACTCTGCAACTTTTACACCCTGTTACCTGGTTGCTATCCCCCGTGCTACCTTTCTTAATGTGTTTTTATACCTCACCTCCTCTAGATTGTAGGCTTGTTTGAGCAGGGCCCTCATCAACCTATACAATTATAAAACTTAACAGGACTGTGCTCCACAGTTCCAAATGCAATCATATAATTCTAGATAATGTAAAAGTGTCACCACACCAAAAATGAGGAAGAATTATTTACTTTTATTTACTTCTTTATACTATACTATTTTTTATGCAGTTCCCAGCTCATCCTCTTTAGTAGTATATCTTATAATGCCTTGTTTCTTATTCCCAGCAAATGCATGACAAAAAATAGAGGTGGGAAAGACAGTACATAAACTGCACATAGAGTAGTATGTAAAACAAAAGAAATATCTATTACAATAAAAAAAATGTGCAGTCAAAGAGATGTCTAAAATAATCCAACGCATTTTGTCCGGTCAGGATTTCATCAGGGATTAAATCTCTGATGAAGTCCTGACCAGACAAAACACGTTGGATCACATTCCGCACAAAGTCCTGACTGGACAAACGCATTGGATTGTTTTAATCTTTTTGACTGTACAGTTTTGTATTTGATTGGTGTTTGGTTTATGTTTATTTTTTTGCATTGGCTTCTATTTTATTCCTGCCTGAATATTCAATGGTTGGATGTCCTTTCTTGGCAAAGACCAGCTTTTCCCATGTGGTCCACATGCAGTGGAGAAATATTGGTTTTCTCTATTTCCTTGTAAGTGAAAAATATATACCTCACCTGAGTAGGGGAGACAATCTTGGAGTCGTTCTCATTTTGTGAGGGCTCTCCCATCCCCTCCCTATCTCTTTCTCTAGCAGTTTGTTTTATATTACACCATATGCAGTTTTAGGTTTATCTCTTAGATATTCATATCTGGTTTAAGACACTCCAGTCTCATTTTACCATTTATCCTGTTAACATGTTGTATTATTTTTTATCCTTTTGACACTTTTGTATACCCTAGAAGTTGTATATAAATTGTATTGGATTCCTCAACTTTTCCATATTTGTTCACAGAGAAAGAGTATATACTGATCCTTGATCAATTCAATTAAATTCAATTCAAAATATGAGCCATGGACCGCAAATTCAGCCTTGCAGGTCTTATTAGCATAGCACTGGTTCTACTCTGGAAGTCTCTCTTTGAGCATACAGCTATGTATGCAAAAGACTGGCGTAAGAACAAACATGATTAAACTCCCCACAGGGCAAATACAACAATTACTATTATGCATCACCTGCATATCTCAATTTGGACTTAGAGACGTTCTTCTTGGGCACAGAAACTTGAGAAATATTTTTTGCATAACTATCTTAGAATTCCCAGCTTGACATGCAAATGAGCACAGGCAGGCATCTTGTTTCACACTTCTTGCTGAATTTCTGCAGGTACCCGTAGCAGTAGACACTGTTGTATACAAAGCTTTTTTTTATAAAAAAAGAAAATCATGAGTTATGATCCAAAAGGATCAATAACCAGAAACCATGGGCGTCAGTTTTGACTTTGTGGGTCTCATCAGTATGGCACTGGTTCTGGTCTGGAAGTTGAAGAGAAGTTGCAGAAATGTAGCATGAAGTATGAACTATTATGCCTGTCAGTGTTAATTTGGATGTCAGCTGTGAACTCTTGGATAGTTATAGAAACATGATTTCTTGAGTATCAGTTGCCAAGAAGGATTTCTAAAAGTCCAAATTGAGGTTTGCAGGTGAAGCATAAGAATACTTTTTGTATATGCACTGTGTGGAGTTTTATCATGTTTGCTCTCACCACAATCTTTTTGGTACCTAGCTTATATAATTTAAAAATAAATCTTACCAGGGGCATGGCCTGGACACGGAGCGAGCTGGACGTGTTTGAGTAGAGCTCTGCTCCGACTACACCGCAGAAAGCTACTAACAGCGTGCTAAAACTGTTAAACAAACCTGGCAACATGGAAAAACGGCCTGCAAAAAAACACCCCAAAAAGAACCCAGAGGTCTCCATGGTCGAGTTATTTGCTGCTTCGTGCGCCGGACCTGCGGGCTCGGAAGATGGCGGCGACACGCACATGGAGGCCTCAGGCTCACCGACTAGATATGCACCCGCGGCTGGGGTAGTCTCACAGGCATTGGAAACAGCGCAATTCCTGGCAAAACTGGCGGAGGTTAAAACTTACCTGGTGGGGGAGATTGAACGTTCCACACATGTCTTACACAGTGAAATGCAATCCATCAGTGACCGCACCATGAGACTGGAACAATGCCTGGAAACCACGACGATAGCACACAACAGGGCTATACACCAGGTGAACCTTCTCTCCGCCAGGATGGTATCCGCCGAACTGGCAACAGAAGATATGGTGAACAGATGTCACTGCAACACAGTTCATCACGGAACTAGTAACCGCAGTCCTTAGACCCCTACTGCCGGACCTGCCAGACCACCTTTGGCATATAGAACGAGCCCATAGCGTCCTACGCACGAAAAGGATTAATCCGAATACACCATGAGATATAGTGATCAGATTCCTACATTTCCAGACCAAAGTGCAAGTGGAAACCCATCACGGGCTACTAGCTTTCCAAGATGGCAAGACACACATCCTGCAACCAGGAGAAGATGCAGCGACCCTCTTCACAAACCTGGGGATCCAGGCACCACTACATGTTCCGTCCATGACGATCAGCTCAGGAGAGCTTTAAAGTCTACCAGGGGAGTGGCAGACCGCTGGTGAATAAGGTACTCAGGGTACACCACTAAAAGCTGGTCAGGCCCGCACGAGCACTTACGGCTCGCAAAACTGCCACAGGGTGAGGGACCCTCATGGAATGGGGTGGGGGGACAAGAGGGGACATGGGGACACAGGGAATGGGACTGGGGAATCCACGGCAATATTAATGACCAGACAGCCCTCCATTACTCATATACTGTCAATCTGCAATATGCAGGGCTATCGGAAGCTTGGGGGGGGTGAGGGAAAGGATGGGGGACATGAGTGCATCGGGTCTTAGGTCTGGCTCACACAGAGCTCAATATTGTACCCGGACCGAACCAAGCAGACCACGCACACAGACCATTTTTCCCAGGGACTGGTCTGAAACCACTGGAATTTACTGGCTGCTGACATGACAGCAATGTTTATGATTATGTTCACAGGTTCCTTTTTTTGTTTATTATTTTATTTATTCACTGCTACTGGGATCAGCAGGGCTCCATAGGCGGTTTACGGGGACGGGCAAACCTAGGCACAGGGTGAAGTCATGGTCACGAATGCTGACCCACTGGCTATAGGGACAGGCACACGCAGTGCACATCCGAGCAGTCAATTAACATCAAACAAGGGCTGCGACTTACACAAGGGCCGCGACTCACAGGGGCCAGTCCATGACCACAGGGTTTCCACTTGCACTTTGGTCTGGAAATGTAGGAATCTGATCACTATATCTCATGGTGTATTCAGAATAATCCTTCTCGTGCGTAGGACCCTATGGGCTCGTTGGTGAGCTGATCATGGGCAGTTAGCCAAACTAACCCTCACAGGTACCCTTACTTAAAATCCACGAGCTCACTCTCAAGGGGACTAGACAAGCGCTACAAACGGCCTGATAGACAGGGGGGTGACCATCAGAGGCGGGACATGGAGAAAGCAGGAGAAGGGGACATGCAGAGAGGAGTGACCCCAACACACCGAGCCCACACTAGGGCCCGAGACGATCACACGACCACCAACTGCAGAATAACCAATGACCTACTCTGGCACGGTTTTAACCAGATATAACAACCTGTACCGTGTCATTAAACCTCTGAATATGTCAGGAAATAGAGAGATTACATGACACATCAGGAGACTAATTCAAACCAATTGAGAAGTAGTTCAGTTACCAGAAAAAGGGTAGCAACAAAACCCAACAACCCAAATAAGTAGATCTGGGTGGTGCACTGATTAGATACCAATATTAACTGAAGAAGGGTTTGCCTTTCTGTTACTTAAACATATGCATATAGGATTACAAAATGAGATGTTAATAATTATCATGGTATGAAGACTGGTTCTAAACATGTCTGTACATTTGCACACCAGCAGAACAATGTCCTGTAAACTGTAATGAAACTCTGCTTCTCGTCCCTGCACGCTCCTACAAATTGCCGTTAATAGTACCGACTACCAATTTTTTATAGCAGAGCTTAATTTGTTGTCTGATAAGTCCCTAAAACTGTATGACCCCCACTGGAGGTTGCTCTCTTCTATCCTGGGGAATTTTTTGCTGCCTCGTAAATGTATGTATGTAAATCTCCGGGCTCGGCCAAATGTTTAATGTGGTAACGGCATTAAAGATTGACAACGAATAAGGGCCAGAGAGGGACAGGGAGACCAAATCACACCGCCTCACTAGAAAAACCAAGGCTCTAGATTATGGTACAGAAAGGGCCGGTGCAAGGATTTTTGCCGCCCTAGGCAAAAGTTAAGTTTGCCGCCCCCTCCCGCCATGTGACATCACAATGCCCCACCATATGATCTGCCATGTTAACTAACGCCAGTGCTGCAGTGCCGCCGTGTTTATATTAGAAGGCCTGCAGGGACAGGCTATAGACACCAGAACCACTATATTAAGCTGCAGTGGTTCTGGGGACTATAGTGTTTCTTTAATGTGAGGTTAATTAGAGATTAGAATATACTAGATTGCCTACTTACAACCAGATGAGGATGATGATGGGCTCTAGCTGCAGTTTGGCTCCACTAATCTGGTGTAGAACAGGCTCTCTGGAGGCTGTTTGTAACTGTGGTCACAAAAATCAATGTTCTGGGAGAACGGGAAGCAGCTCCATTTTATTGGGGCCCTTTACACAGCTCAAGGTCTGGGTCCCAGGGTCCACCTTCATGTTCCACCTATGAGTTTGTTCACAGGGGGTGGAGTGTGTAGGGGATGTCCTGATATGTGTGTAAGGAATGCATTGTGTGAATCTGTGTTTGTATGTGTAAGGGCTTCAAGGTGTGTTTCTGTGTATGTACGGGATGCAGTGTGTGCGTCTGTAAGGGGTACATTGAGTGTGTGTAAGGAATGCATTGTGTTTCTGTGTGTTAGGGATGCATTGCTTGTTTGTGTGTGTCTGTGTGTGTAATGCATTGTGTGTGTAATGCATTGTGTATTTTTCTGTGTGCAAGGGGTGCATTGTCTTTGTGTGTAAGGGGTGCATTGTGTGTGATTGTGTGTGTGTGTGATGGATGGATGTCAATCTCTCCCCCCCCTGTCACTCTCTTCCCCCCTCTACCTCCCTTGTCACTCTCTTCTCCCCCGTCCCTCTCTTCTCCCCCTCCCTTGTCACTCTCTTCTCCCCCCTCCCTTGTCACTCTCTTCTCCCCTCCACCTCCCCACTCTCATTCCCCCTCTCTACCCTGTCACTCTCACCCCCCTGCCAATTTCTTTCTCTCCCCCGTCAATTCCCCTCCCTGTCAATTTCTTTCTCTCCCCCCTGTCAATTTCTTTCTCTCCCCCTCCCTTGTCAATTTCTTTCTCTCCTCCCTCCCTTTTCAATTTCTTTCTCCCCCTGTCAATTTCTTTCTCTCCCCCTCCCTTGTCAATTTCTTTCTCTCCCCCTCTCAATTTCTTTCTCTCCCCCCCTCAATTTCTTTCTCTCCCCCTCTCCATTTCTTTCTCTCCCCCCTCTCAATTTCTTTCTCTCCCCCTCTCAATTTCTTTCTCTCCCCCTCTCAATTTCTTTCTCTCCCCCTCTCAATTTCCTTTTCTCCCCCCCTGTCAATTTCTTTCTCTCCCCCCTCCCTGTCAATTTCTTTCTCCCCCCCTAAAGGTCAATTCCTCCCCCCCCCCATACTGTCAATTTCTCCCCTCCCCTACCTCTGCTGTAGCGTGGCCAAGCTCAGTATGATCCGCGGGTACAGGGAGCTCGGCCACGCTACAGTGAGGGAGTGACAGGAGGGAAGCACCACTGAACGCTTCCCTCCTGTCAGCCCCTCTCCTCATGCTGCGCCAGGGCAGTGCGCCCTCATGGATGCATGAGCCCGGGCAAAGCTACAGCCTCCCGAGGGTGCATTGTCTTTGTGTGTAAGGGGTGCATTGTGTGTGATTGTGTGTGTGTGTGATGGATGGATGTCAATCTCTCCCCCCCCTGTCACTCTCTTCCCCCCTCTACCTCCCTTGTCACTCTCTTCTCCCCCGTCCCTCTCTTCTCCCCCTCCCTTGTCACTCTCTTCTCCCCCCTCCCTTGTCACTCTCTTCTCCCCTCCACCTCCCCACTCTCATTCCCCCTCTCTACCCTGTCACTCTCACCCCCCTGCCAATTTCTTTCTCTCCCCCGTCAATTCCCCTCCCTGTCAATTTCTTTCTCTCCCCCCTGTCAATTTCTTTCTCTACCCCTCCCTTGTCAATTTCTTTCTCTCCTCCCTCCCTTTTCAATTTCTTTCTCCCCCTGTCAATTTCTTTCTCTCCCCCTCCCTTGTCAATTTCTTTCTCTCCCCCTCTCAATTTCTTTCTCCCCCCCCTCAATTTCTTTCTCTCCCCCTCTCAATTTCTTTCTCTCCCCCCTCTCAATTTCTTTCTCTCCCCCCTCTCAATTTCTTTCTCTCCCCCCTCTCAATTTCTTTCTCTCCCCCTCTCAATTTCTTTCTCTCCCCCCTCTCAATTTCTTTCTCTCCCCCTCTCAATTTCCTTTTCTCCCCCCCTGTCAATTTCTTTCTCTCCCCCCTCCCTGTCAATTTCTTTCTCCCCCCTAAAGGTCAATTCCTCCCCCCCCCCCCATACTGTCAATTTCTCCCCTCCCCTACCTCTGCTGTAGCGTGGCCGAGCTCAATATGATCCGCGGGTACAGGGAGCTCGGCCACGCTACAGTGAGGGAGTGACAGGAGGGAAGTACCACTGAACGCTTCCCTCCTGTCAGCCCCTCTCCTCATGCTGCGCCAGGGCAGTGCGCCCTCATGGATGCATGAGCCCGGGCAAAGCTACAGCCTCCCGAGGCTCTCTGCAGAGCGCTTGGGCGGCTGCAGCATGAGGGGGGCCGGCGTTCCTGGCGGCACCCATTCCCAAGGGGCACCCTAGGCGGCTGCCTAGTCCACCTAACAGGTATCGCCGGCCCTGGGTACAGACATACCCTCCGGAACCCCCTGACGTCCATAAGTGACCAATACCGATCTAGGCTATGGACTCCCTCAAGAGGCGACGCCTACAGAACACTATAAAGAGCTTGGGACTGGGACAGCTCCATTTTGGACACAGAGTACCCCTGATAGACCACACCCGTAACGGATGACATAAAGCCCCTATACCCACAACAAGATGCACTCTTCCTCTTTGCAACGCTAAAGCATCCCCAACCCGACTGACAAATGAGGCCGGCAAGAAAGGTCTATCTCACAGGAGTTAACTTCCGACATGGAGGTCCCCTGAAAAGGGAAACTTATCTGGGCCCGGTGCCGATTACTGTTACCTAAATTAATTTCGAGTTAGCTCTGGATATAGTTCTAAAAGCGGTGGAGTCAACTCCTTGTATATGTATCCACATCTTCTCTGCTCCCCGTACGGTAGGACGAGACAGGGAGCTACACTCCGCATTGGTCTGGCGGCTAGTAAGTCCAGACGTAGTTCTGACATCTCTTTCTTCTCTGCTCTCTTTAACCTTTCCCCTTCTCTTACATTTTGGTCTCTTTCATCAGGTTCAGAGGGTGCTGGTTGACAAGGGACGAAGGCAACAGGACACTCTAATAGGGACCCGACGCAACTGGGAGGGCGACAGGTAACTACAGAGTGACATACTATCCAACTAAGGGTATGGCTCTAAAACTGACTTTTATAAACGTGAAAGGCCTGAATGCTCCCCAAAAAAGGCACTTAATGTCAGGGAAGTAAAAAGGATGGGTTTGGACATAGCCTTTCTACAGGAGACCCACATCTCAAAACGCACAGCATTCCAGCTAAGGTACCGCACCTATTCCACATCCTATGAGGCTAGATCACACCGTAAGGGTAATGGGGTAGCCATACTGTAGAATATTGCATATTCTACGTTTCAATTGATTATTTATGGATGTCTGGATTGACATAAGTAACAGATGGTATAAGTCAGAAGATTTTCTTGTATGAGAACTCTGGAATGTGGTTTGGGGGTCTTGTCCTTATATGGCTAGAGTTACACTCTGACGTCAATATGGGCACATCTATATAGTAACAAAGGGACACAAGGTCTCTCTGTCTCTCTCTCTCTTGATACAACGATGTAACTCTCCCTTCAGGAGTCCAGCAATTACCATCTGCTGTTGAATATCCATTATCCTGTAACATCCTTTGTTGTTTTATTATGTATCAGTAACTAAGAATAAACATGAAGAAACCATAAGTCAGATTGAGTATTAGTACTTTTCATTAATATAGATATATATTAATGTTGCAAGCCTTTGACCCAAGAGATCTGGAGAAATTACTGGAAAATTACAGAAGAAGCAGAATTTATTACACATACTCATACATAACACTTGCCTTATTAGCATCCTAAACAATGACCTAGACCCAGAGGGGAGGTACATTATCCTGACGGGAACCTTGTATTCCCATCCTATCCATCTGATCAACATATATGCTCCCAATACTCCCGACACCGATTTCTGGGGGATTTTAACCACCAAAATCAAATCCTTGCCATACGGCATGCTCATTGTGTGAGGCGATTTCAACGCAGTGCCATGTCCAGCCACAGACAGGAGCACCAAAGGGGGACAGCCGAGGTCCCAGGGCAGGGGGAGACATTTTAATTTACTTCACGATTTCATCCAATCCATAGGATTGGTGGATGTGTGGCGCGTACAACACCCCAGTGATGTCGACCACAGGTTCTACTCTGCCCCACACGGGACATACTCCAGGATTGATTGCTTTCTGGTTAACAATGTAGGAATGGCTAGGGTAGTAGACACGTCGATAGGGCCCATTACGTGGTCGGATCATGCAGACGTCTCGTTAACACTTGGGAACCTATGCGCAGCTTCAACATGGAATTGGAGAATGAACCCCGCCCTGTTGTGAGATCATAAGACACAAGCGGCAATTCGGAAGGACATACAAGAATACTTCCTCACCAACGAAGCGGAGGACCTGTTCCCGGGTACCATATGTGCAGTACACAAAGCGGTGATTAGGGGCACATGCATACGGCTTGCCACTAGGAAGAAGAAACAAAAAAAACAGAGGCTACTTCAATTGTTAGACGTTGGTTGGAAATGAAACACAAAACGGCACCCCCCCCATAACTTCTAGAACAATTGAGGGAGGTAAGAAAATCCATCAAAGAGCTGCTTCTAGATGACACAGCCAAAGCTATCACGTGGTCCAAAAGGACATACTATGAAAAAGGCAAACAAGGTGGACACACTGCTGGCCAGATCATTAAGACTGAGACAGAGACAGCCTCACATCACGACAATCAAGAACAAGGACGGCTCTGTCAAAAATACCCCGTCCGACATAGCACAAATCTTTACAGATTACTACAAAACACTCTACAACCACACGCCAAGAGACCAAGCAATGCAAGAAGAAACAGATGAACGTACGTGCTCCTTTTTAAAAGACCTAGACCTACCAAAACTGAACACGGAAACAGTACAACACTTGACCAATACTATCACCAACGATGAAGTGGATAAAGCAGTAGCTGTTCTCAAGGGAAACAAGGCCCCGGGCCCAGATGGCTTCGATGGGGGGAATTATAAGACATTTCGGGAAGACCTATTGCCCTGGCTGGAGCAGCTCTTCAATTACTTAATGGAGGGACTCTGGAGAAAGGGATGTCCTTAGTGAACATACTCTACTCCTGAAGCTAGGAAAAACTACAGACCCATTTCACTCATAAACCACAACATCAAAATATTGGCAAACACTTTAGCAAACCGACTGAAACCCATATTGAAGACACTGGTACACCCAGACCAAGTGGACTTCATACCCGACCGACAACTTTTTGAAAGAGGAACATCGACCTCATCTGAAGACAAACGGCCCCCAGCTCCCCTACCTTAGTGGTTTCCATAGACGCGGAGAAAGCATTCGACAGGGTCGAATGGCCCTATCTCTTTAAAATATTGGCTTTCCTAGGATTCCCTGAAAAATACGTGGCATCCATACAAGCGATGTACAGCCGTGTTACGGCACAAGTCAAGATAGCCGGAACCTGGCCCCAACCATTTAGACTGGGAAACGGGACACGGCAAGGATTCCCTCTGTCCCCGCTACTGTTAGTGCTAACACTGGAACCACTTTTTCTTTCAGCCCTTAAAAAGGCCAAATAAAAATCCATAATAACCAGGGGGTGACTAGGGGTTTGGGGACCCCTAGTCACCTGGGGGGGTTACATTTTTATTTAGGGCACCACCTACCGCTTAGAGGTGGGGGCCGGGGGGAGGACAATAGGTTCCCCCTCCCCCCGTTTTTCTGATTTAGGGCCGCCCCCCACGCCCCCGCCCAGGTAATTTTTATTTTTAGTATTAGTAAATTTGCCTGAAAGACCAATTTCGGTCTTTCAGCCTTTTGGTGGATAACTCCCTAATACCATGGGAATTAAGGAGTTATCTACTAAGCAGCTGCAAGAGAAGTCCCTAGTGCCGAAGTCCCGAAATTCCGAAATGCTGTAGTTCCGAAATTCCAAAGTGCCGAAGTTCCGAAGTTCCGAATTGCCGGAGTCCTGAATTTCGGAATGGCAAAACGAACCGAAAATGTTCCCCATGCACATCCCTATCAGATGCTAACAGCACTATAACTATACCTATACAGATGCAAGAATGACAATTCCTTATACAATAGTTATCTATATACGTACAGTATATTTATAAAGTACTACAACCCCCAAGAGTCCTGTAGCCCTATAACTTACCTCATACCAGGGTTGGGACAAACAACATAAGATGGGGAAAATACTCGCCTCCTGTCATTATTAAAATTAAGATTATTAATACACTATGCTAGTATAATATTCAATTTTACCATATGACTGGAGGCTTCATATGTTGCAATTTTAATGCTTAGTAAGAAGAGAAAACGCAGCGTTAGACGATGGACGGAAATAGAATGTCCTGAACGTGGATTCAGGTGACTAGTCCGCCGCTTGTAAGATATCCGAAAGAGACGTGCCTGCCATAAAAGCTGCTATGCCATGGCACCGCAAATGGAGTGGGCACCAAAAGATGGGTCTATCCCTGCCAATGTAAGTAGCCATCTAATCCATCTGAACAAAGTGTTGACTGAAACCGGACTGTGGGGACTGACATATGAAACCAGCAATTGTCGGTATGATGGTGTGCGTAACGACTCCATCTACGTCACGCAAAGTTGAGGGTCCGAGGCAAAGAATGGGTAAAGGACCGATGACGAATCTGATTTGGTGCGTTGTGAGATATGAAACGTGACTCCCTCCGGAGCAACCGAGAAAGCATCCACGTTAAAAGCGTGCACATCCGAGACAAGACACAGTAGAAAGGTCAATTTGGTCGTCAATTGTCATAAGGATAAAAGTACGTTAGATGGCTATCCTCTTAAGAACTGGAGCACTACCTCCACATCCCACAGATGGTGATATTTGGGGACCGGAGGATGTCTAAGTCTGATGCCTAGTAGCAGTTGACATATCAGAGGGTCTTGACCCATGGCTTTCCCTTGAACCAGTACATAGGCTGCCAATATAGCAGACCTGATGACGTTGATGGTACGGTATGACTTACCTTTCTCGAAGAGTGAAGAGAGGAAGTTCATGATCGCAGTAATAGGTGCTGTAAAGGGACCAAGGTCCCTTCCCACCACACCAACTGGTCCAAGATCGTCAGGCAGATAGGTAACTTTCCTTGTTCCTGGGGTCCAGGAGTCCCACAGCAGATCTCTAATTGCTGGCGATAAGTTGTTGGTACACCATGCACTCCTGAAAGAGTCCAGGCCACTTAGGATAGGCCTCCGTCCAGGAGCATAGGATGTGGGTTCCCCACTGGGTCCCGGAGTAGCGTCGGGTTGTCCGTCAGGAGAATTGGATCCTCGCAAGACATGTCCAGTAGGTCTGGGAACCAGGGTTGACTCGGCCATAATGGTGTCAGGAGGAGAATTGTCACTTGTCGTCTCCAAATTTGGTGGAGGATTCAATCTTTGCTAATGGAGAAAGAGCATATGCTGAAGGAGTCCACCGGGAGCCAGCTGTAAAACTCTGGCAGTTAATGGTTGTTGCGTGATTTAAACAGGTCCAATAGGAGTGGACCCCTCCGGTCGTTCAGGATTGGAAATTTCTGAGTGTTTAACTGCTTGTCGCAGGCATCTCTCCAGTGGCGGGAGTACCAATCTGCTGAAAGGTTGACTCCCCCGGTAAGTGTTCTGCCTTGATCGTGATGTTGCGAGCGAGGCAATAATCAAAATTTTCTTTGTTAGCTCCGTCAGTGTTTGTGAGCGAGTGCCTCCCAGGTGGTTGATGTAACGTACGGCAGAGAGGAGAAAACTTGGATAGCACCTTTGCCAGGCTGCGGATGGCGAAGGATCCGGCCAATAATTCCAGGCAGTTGATGCGCCCCCGTCGGTAGCTTCTCATCCTCACCTGCTGGTGTCCGACTCTAGTATGAAGTCCAGATGGCTGCCAAAGATGGCTCGACCATTCCATGCTTGCATGCAATTAAGCCACCATTCGTGTTCTTGACGAACCTCGTTTGTCAGTGGAACCGGCTGGTTGAATGTGGGGTTTCGTCTGAGGAAGCGGGCCTTCAGCCTTTGCATGGCACGATACTGCAGAGGGCCTGGAAATATGGCTTGAATTGAGAAGGATAGCAGGCCCATGATCCAGGCGAGTTGCCTGAGCGGGATGGAGTCAAGCTTGAGGACCTTGCGGATTTCCTTCCGAATGGCCGTCACTTTTGTAGACGGAAGGTGCAGAGGGCAGGACCTGGAGTCTATCTCGAAGCCCAGGAATTTAATTGTCTGAGCGGGGGTCAGTGCCGACTTGGCCCTGTTGACTATGAACCGTATATTCGGTATGTTGTAATAGTAGGTCGCTCGTCCTGCAGAACAGTAAAATGTCGTCCAAGTATAAAATGCATCGGATCCCCCATGCTCTGAGATGGACCACCACCGGTATTGCGGAAACCGGAATTGCAAATACAAATTCCGCTCAGCAGCACTCTGGGTATTACCCAAATGGGGGCTAACCCCTTGCCAGAATACTAAGATAAACCTGACTGGCAGTCCCACTTACTAGGGGTATAACACCAAACTGAACAGGTCCCTGACAGTATGCACAGTGCAGCTGGACAGCAAAAATTACCAAGAGGCTCTTCATGATGGGAGCAAAATCCGCGACTAACAACACCAATGCCGCGGGTATCGCGAGAACCGGGTGCTAAAATTGTGTTAGCAAGCCTGCGAAACGCTTTTGCAGGAAATCCTACGAAATTACAAGTGAATGTAATCAGATGTAAACGGGAATCTGTGAACGGTCCATTCGCGTAAACTACCGAACGCCGATAGATGGCAGTTTGTGCACAAATGCCACAAACGCCTATGTACAGGAAAAGGGTCGAACGGGAAAAACACGAATGGCACGTTCTTGTTTATATGCCCGAATCAATAGAATTCCTTGCTCAAATGCATTGGAGTCAATGCGAGCGGCACGGGAAACCCGAGGAGTGTGGTGAACATGGGGAGGGTGTGAGGCCGCCTCAGGAAAGAGAGAGCCTGGGGAGAGAGGGGACAGAAACCCAAAGAAAAGAGAAATACATAGAAGTGGGGATAAAGGATAGTCCCCTGCCCCCCCACCGGAAATTAAACATAAGAATCACATACAATAGATTCAGTTTAAACCTAAACAGTGAACCAGTACACTGACCTGACTTGACAAAGAAAAAGAGGAAGTGATGTGGATATGCTTTCCCTTATATACACTCTGACTGTATTCTGATTGGTTCTTTATTTCATCTGTTTTTTCTATGCTGCTATGGAGTTAGTAAAGAAAGTTAAAGGGACTCTATAGTCACCATATAAAAGCAAGAAAGACAGGTCCCCCAGCCTTCCTTCTTGCTTTTATATGTACTTTCATTTATTTAAAATAATTTTTGAGGTGGTTTTATATTAAAAACTTACCTCCGTTCCAGCGCCGAGCTCCCAGCCATGCCGCGCCCCCTTTTTCGTCAAAATGACGAAATCGCGGGGCCCAATAGGACGCTTCTCACAGAGAAGCGTCATCGCGATGTGGTGCGCATGCGCAGCTTCGC
Source organism: Pelobates fuscus (assembly GCF_036172605.1). Lineage (NCBI taxonomy): Eukaryota > Metazoa > Chordata > Amphibia > Anura > Pelobatidae > Pelobates > Pelobates fuscus. The sequence continues at coordinate 173,391,090 of NC_086319.1, forward strand.
GCTGCACCAATCGCGTTCTTCATAGAGCGGCATTGACAGCCGACCTATGAAGAACCTCAGCGCTTTACCGCGCATGTGCGCGGAATGCGCGTTCGCAAGCTGAGCTGTCTGACTGACAGCTCAGCTCGCTTTCTAAAATTATCAATAAGGGGGGGGACCTACTGTCCCCCCCGGCCCCCACCCCTGACCGGTGGGTGGGGGCCCTAAAATTATCAATAAGGGGGGGGACCTATTGTCCCCCCCCGGCCCCCACCCCTGAGCGGCGGGTGGGGGCCCTAAAATTATCAATAAGGGGGGGGACCTACTGTCCCCCCCCGGCCCCCACCCCTGAGCGGTGGGTGGGGGCCCTAAAATTATCAATAAGGGGGGGGAGCTACAGTCCCCCCTCGGCCCCCACCCCTTAGCGGCGGGTGGGGGCCCTAAAATTATCAATAAGGGGGGGACCTACTGGCCCCCCCCGGCCCCCACCCCTGAGCAGTGGGTGGGGGCCCTAAAATTATCAATAAGGGGGGGACCTACTGTCCCCCCCCCGGCCCCCACCCCTGAGCCGCGGGTGGGGGCCCTAAAATTATCAATAAGGGGGGGACCTACTGTCCCCCCCCCGGCCCCCACCCCTGAGCGGCGGGTGGGGGCCCTAAAATTATCAGTAAGGGGGGGACCTACAGTCCCCCCCCGGCCCCCACCCCTGAGTGGCGGGTGGGGGCCCTAAATACAAAGGGGGGGACCCTAGTTAACCCTCCCCCCCCCCAAAAAAAAATTATCTCCCTACCTACCCCCCTCACCCTAAAAATAATGAGGGGGGGACCATTAACTAAAAACCTGTAAAAAAAAAAATGAGATAAAAACAACTTACCATTCGATGTTTTCTTTCTTCTAAAATCTTCTTTCTTCAGCCCCAAAAAAGGCCAAATAAAAAGCCATAATAACCGACCCAATAAAAAAAAAAAAACGAGCGCCAAAAAAACAATCCATGTTCACCCATGGAGGGCTCCGCGCAGACTGAGCTCCGCAGGGCGGGGGAAGGCTTATAAAGCCTTGCCCCGCCCTGCAATTAGGCTAAGAACACTCTGATTGGTGGGTTTAAGCCAATCAGAGTGCTCTTTGTCATTTTACAAGCGTGGGAAAGTTCTTTTGAATTTTTCCACGCTTGTAAAATGACACAGAGCACTGTGATTGGATGGATTTCAAGCCATCCAATCACAGTGCTCTGTGTCATTTTACAAGCGTGGGAAAGTTATTTGGAATTTTCCCACGCTTGTAAAATGACACAGAGCACTGTGATTGGATGGCTTGAAATCCATCCAATCACAGTGCTCTGTGTCATTTTACAAGCGTGGGAAAATTCCAAACAACTTTCCCACGCTTGTAAAATGACACAGAGCACTGTGATTGGATGGCTTGAAATCCATCCAATCACAGTGCTCTGTGTCCTTTTACAAGTGTGGGAAAATTCCAAAGAACTTTCCCACGCTTGTAAAATGACACAGAGCACTGTGATTGGATGGCTTGAAATCCATCCAATCACAGTGCTCTGTCTCATTTTACAAGCGTGGGAAAGTTCTTTGGAATTTTCCCACACTTGTAAAAGGACACAGAGCACTGTGATTGGATGGATTTCAAGCCATCCAATCACAGTGCTCTGTGTCATTTTACAAGCGTGTGAAAGTTCTTTGGAATTTTCCCACGCTTGTAAAATGACACAGAGCACTGTGATTGGATGGATTTCAAGCCATCCAATCACAGTGCTCTGTGTCATTTTACAAGCGTGGGAAAATTCCAAAGAACTTTCCCACGCTTGTAAAATGACAAAGAGCACTCTGATTGGCTTAAAACCACCAATCAGAGTGTTCTTAGCCTAATTGCAGGGCGGGGCAAGGCTTTATAAGCCTTCCCCCGCCCTGCGGAGCTCAGTCTGCGCGGAGCCCTCCATGGGTGAACATGGATTGGTTTTTTTGCGCTCGTTTTTTTTTTTTTTTTATTGTGGCGGTTATTATGGCTTTTTATTTGGCCTTTTTGGGGGCTGAAGAAAGAAGATTTTAGAAGAAAGAAAACATCGAATGGTAAGTTGTTTTTATCTCATTTGTTTTTTTTACAGGTTTTTAGTTAATGGTCCCCCCTCATTATTTTTAGGGTGAGGGGGGTAGGTAGGGAGATAATTTTTTTTTGGGGGGGGAGGGTTAACTAGGGTCCCCCCCCTTTGTATTTAGGGCCCCCACCCACCGCTCAGTGGTGGGGGCCGGGGGGGACAATAGGTCCCACCCCCTATTGATAATTTTAGGGCCCCCACCCGCCGCACAGGGGTGGGGGCCGGGGGGGACAATCGGTCCCCCCCTTATTGATAATTTTAGGGCCCCCACCCGCCGCTCAGTGGTGGGGGCCAGGGGGGGGCAGTAGGTCCCCCCCTTATTGATAATTTTAGGGCCCCCACCCGCCGCACAGGGGTGGGGGCCGGGGGGGCCAGTAGGTCCCCCCCCTTATCGATAATTTTAGGGCCCCCACCCGCCGCATAGGGGTGGGGGCCGGGGGGGGACAGTAGGTCCCCCCCCTTATTGATCATTTTAGGGCCCCCACCCGCCGCACAGGGGTGGGGGCCGGGGGGGGAAGGAGAGTAGGTCTCCCCCCCCCCCCCTTCAACCACAATTGTGGACAGACAGCATCCCTGTGGGTTCGGGCTTCAGCTGTCAGCTGAAGCCACGCCCACAGCAGTGCTGACAGGCTATCAGCACACAAAGCGCGTTCACAGTGCTTTGTGTGCTGATAGCCCGTCTGAAGTATTCACCCAGAATGCATCAGACGAGAGGCCTTTTTAGGGCCTCTGAACTCGGAAGTCCCTCTGGTGGCCGTCTGATTGACTGCAACAAGAGGTGTTCCAAGCTTCCAATGTAAACACTGCATTTTCTCAGAAAATACAGTGCTTACAAGAAAAAGGCTCCGGGTAGCTGTAGCACTCACCTGAACAACCTCATTAAGCTGAAGTTGTTCAGGTGACTATAGTGTCCCTTTAATGCAAAAATGAAGCCTCCTGTCATGTGGTAAAATTGTACACCTAACTGTTTATAATCATCTTAATATTTAGAAAAATATAAATACACACACACATATACAAACAATATATATATATATATATATATTTGTGGTCAAGGCATAAAGCCGTAGAGTTAGTAACTTAAAACAATAAGATATGAAAAGTCAGTTGTGGTGTGCCGTAACTGACGATGTAGTAGGCCTGAAATAAAAGAGGGCCTACCTCAAGAATTGCTTTAAAGGAGGAGAGGTGGGTGGGACAAATCTCAAGACCTGAGCTGGTAGCAGGTGAAGGGCTGGAGCTCCTCAAGCCCCTCCCACAACTTCAGGCCCTGCCTTCCATATATCTATATATATAAAACCCCTTAAGGACGGAGGACGGTTCAGGACCGTCATCGGCATTTTTGCGTTGCCGACCGGTGACGGTCCTGAACCGTCCTAACCGTACAATGTACTTACCCGATTGCCGTCGTTCCCCCGCGGCGATCGGCGGTGCTCCCGTTGTGGGGAGACTGCCTGCAGCCCAGACAGTCTCCCCATGGCGGTTTAGGACCCCTGTGGCCATGTGATCGCCCAACAGGGCGACCACATGGTCACAATAGGTGTCCATGTGTCTGCCTGCAGGGGGACTGTCTGTGCTGACAGGCAGTCTCCCTGCCAGTGTAAAATCAGAAAAAAAATTAAAGTGAAAGTTAATAAAAAAAAAAATTATTATTATATATGTGTATATATATGATATATAGACATATATTATAGCTATATAATATATGTCTATATATCATATATATAATGTCATGCTAAGTGTATTTTTATATTAATATGTACATATATTAATATAAAAATACACTTATAATTAAATTACACACGTATATATATAATATATATAATAACTATATATATTGTATATATATATATTATAAAATACAAATAATAAGTAAATTAAATTAAATTAAAAAAATTTAAAATAATAAAAATTAAAAAAAATTACATATCTATATGCAATTTTATTCTAACTGTATTTTGATATTAATATATATTTATTTATATCAAAATACACTTAGAATGAAATTGTATATATATCTATGTATATATAAATAAATAAAAAAGAATGCAAACTATTCATATGTCCATATACAAAATTACATAAATAATTATATAAATATACACGTAGACTTCAAATATATGAATATGCATATATATTTAAATTCTACGTGCGTATTTATGTAATATTTTTACATAATTAAGTTATTTTATTGATTGCAATTTAAGGGACCTGCCTGCCAACCCAGGCCGAAAGTCCAGAGAATTTAATTTGCTATCACTGTATTTTACCCTGTAACGTTCTACGACACCCTAAAACCTGTACGTGGGGGGCACTGTTTTACTCGGGAGACTTCGCTGAACACAAATATTAGTGATTCAAAACAGTAAAACATATCACAGCGATGATATTGTCAGTGAAAGTGACTTTTTTGCATTTTTCACACACACACACAGCACTTTTACTGATGATATAATTGTTGTGATACATTTTCCAGTTTTGAAACACTAATATTTGTGTTCAGCAAAGTCTCCTGAGTAGAACAGGACCCCCCATGTACAGGTTTTATAGCGTTTTTGAAAGTTACAGGGTCAAATATATGGGTCAAATATTTTTACATTGAAAATGGCCAGGTTGGTTACGTTGCCTTTGAGAGCGTATGGTAGCCCAGGAATGAGAATTACCCCCATGATGGCATACCATTTGCAAAAGAAGACAACCCAAGGTATTGCAAATGGGGTATGTCCAGTCTTTTTTAGTAACCACTTAGTCACAAACACTGGCCAAAATTAGCGTTCAATTTAGTTTTTTACTTTTTTCACACACAAACAAATATGAACGCTAACTTTGGCCAGTGTTTGCGACTAAGTGGCTACTAAAAAAGTCTGGACATACCCCATATTGAATACTCTGGGTTGTCTACTTTTAAAAAAATATGTACATGTGGGGTGTTATTTAGCGATTTATGACAGATAATAGTGCTACAATGTCACTATTGATACATTTTAAAAATGTATGTTTTGAAACCGCAATATCCTACTTGTACTTATAGCCCTATAACATGCAAAAAATAGCAAAAAGCATGTAAACACTGGGTATTTTTGAACTCAGGACAACATTTTGAATCTATTTAGCAGTTTTTTTCAGTCGCTTTTGTAGATGAGTAAAAGATTTTTTAACATAAAAGTTAAAAAATATGTATTTTTTTCCATTTTTCATCATATTTTTTTCATTTTTTTTAAATTAAATTACATGAGATTATATAAATAATGGTATGTAAAGAAAGCCCCTTTTGTCCTGAAAAAAACAATATATAATTTGTATGGGAACAGTAAATGAGAGAGCGGAAAATTACAGCTAAACACAAACACCACAAAAGTGTAAAAAGATGCCTGGTCGCAAATGTACAACATCGCAAAAACAGTCCGGTCCTTAAGGGGTTAAAAATCTTCTTAATATATCCAAAACATATCCCACAAATACCGTATATACTCGAGTATAAGTCGACCCGAATATAAGCCGAGGCCCCTAATTTTACCCCAAAAAACTGGGAAAACTTATTGACTCGAGTATAAGACTAGGGTGGGAAATGCAGCAGCTACTGGTACATTTCTAAATAAAATTAGATCCTAAAAAAATTATATTAACTGAATATTTATTTACAGTGTGTGTATATAATTAATGCAGTGTGTATATGAATGCAGTGTGTGTATGCAGTGTGTGTATGAGTGCAGTGTGTATATAATGAATGGAGTGCAGTGTGTGTGTGTGTGTGTATGAGTGCAGTGTGTGTATAATGAATGCAGTGCAGTGTGTGTGTATGAGTGCAGTGTGTGTGTATGAGTGCAGTGTGTGTGTGTGTATGAATGCAGTGTGTATGAATGCAGTGTGTATATAATGAATGCAGTGCAGTGTGTGTATGCAGTGTGTGTATGAGTGCAGTGTGTATGCAGTGTGTGTATAATGAATGCAGTGCAGTGTGTGTATATGAGTGCAGTGTGTATGAGTGCAGTGTGTATGAGTGCAGTGTGTATGTATGAGTGCAGTGTGTATGCAGTGTGTGTATAATGAGTGCAGTGTGTATATGAGTGCAGTGTGTATGTATGAGTGCAGTGTGTATGTATGAGTGCAGTGTGTATGCAGTGTGTGTATAATGAATGCAGTGCAGTGTGTGTATATGAGTGCAGTGTGTATGTATGAGTGCAGTGTGTATGCAGTGTGTGTGTATAATGAATGCAGTGCAGTGTGTGTATATGAGTGCAGTGTGTGTATGAGTGCAGTGTGTATGCAGTGTGTGTATAATGAATGCAATGCAGTGCAGTGTGTGTATATGAGTGCAGTGTGTATATGAGTGCAGTGTGTATGCAGTGTGTGTATAATGAATGCAGTGCAGTGTGTGTATATGAGTGCAGTGTGTATATGAGTGCAGTGTATGTATGAGTGCAGTGTGTGTGTATGAATGCAGTGTGTATGAATGCAGTGTGTATATAATGAATGCAGTGCAGTGTGTGTATGCAGTGTGTGTATGAGTGCAGTGTGTATGCAGTGTGTGTATAATGAATGCAGTGCAGTGTGTGTATATGAGTGCAGTGTGTATGAGTGCAGTGTGTATATGAGTGCAGTGTGTATGCAGTGTGTGTATTATGAGTGCAGTGTGTATGTATGAGTGCAGTGTGTATGTATGAGTGCAGTGTGTATGTATGAGTGCAGTGTGTGTGAGTGCAGTGTGTGTGAGTGCAGTGTGTATGAATGCAGTGTGTTTATAATGAATGCAGTGCAGTGTATGTATGAATGCAGTGTGTGTATGTGCAATGTGTGTGTGTGAGTGCAGAGCATTGGTGGGGTATTTAATTATTATTTTAATATTTTTTTTGTTATTTTTTTTTTAGGTAACTATTTTTTTTTATTTTATTATTATTTGTATTATTATTTTTATGTTATTATTTTAATAATTTTTTCCTTATTATTATTTGTTTTATTATTAATATTTTAATTTTTTCGTCCCCCCTCCCTGCTTGTTAGCTGGCCAGGGAGGGGGGCTCTCACTCCCTGGTGGTCCAGTGGATGGGCTGTAGGAGGGGGCTGTCAGGAAGCTGTAACTTACCTTCACAGCAGCTCCTGTCAGCTCCCTTCTCTCTTCTCCGGTGCGTGCAGCTCCCAGGTCAGCTCCCTCTGCAACTCTCGCGGCCGCGCGGAGCGTTGCCACGGTAACCCGTGGCAACGCTCTGACCCCGCGGCTCTCGCGAGAGTTGCAGAGGAAGCTGACCTGGGAGCTGCACGCACCGGAGAAGAGAGAAGGGAGCTGACAGGAGCTGCTGTGAAGGTAAGTTACAGCTTCCTGACAGCCCCCGGTCCTTGTCTGTATTATGGCAATGAAAATTGCCATAATACAGACAACTGACTCGAGTATAAGACGAGTGGGGGTTTTTCAGCACAAAAAATGTGCTGAAAAACTCGTCTTATACTCGAGTATATACGGTAACCATCTCTGTCCTTCTGGGTGCCTTGATGAAATCTCCCCCTCTCCACTCTTTCCCTAGTACACAAATAATTACAGATTCAAAAGGCTTCAATCCACACTGTGATAGAGTGAAAAATAAGTGGAGATGCTATGTTTTAGAATTTTGTTAAAGGTATTTCTCATGTACCCTTACCAATAATTTCCTTGTAGTCCATCCAACATACTGTAAACGACATGGGCACTGCAGTCCATATAACACATTTTTATAGCCACCTGTGATGAAATTTAAGGTAAAAATAGATGCTTGGAAAAATTATCTTAGTCAGCTATGCTTTTAGCAGTACTCTGGTCTTTGAAATTATCTTTGAATTTAATTTGAATTCTCACTTTAGTGAATAACCCTGCAAATGCCCTTGTTCTCTAACAGGGCAGGATTTCCATGATTCCATTACTGGTTTTACTTTTACTGGTTCTGCAAGCAAGGCAGAAACAAGTTGCATCTAAAAAGTCCCTTTTTGAGCTAAAAAAAAAAGTTCTAGATGTACATTTTTTTTTTTTTTTTTTAAAGCTCTGCATAATTTTCCTTCTTATATTAGGGGCACCCTAAACACAATTATATGTCTTTTAGGTAACAGGTCTGCTGACATCTTGTCTTTCTTAAGTATAATAAAGTGTTTTCTAATGTCTTTTTTTGAACATTCTCTCTTATAATTTAAAATTCTTGGATGTTTGTTTGTTTACTTCTTCTAAAGTGATCTTACTCATTGCACATAGCAGTTCTAACCAGTTCTAGTCTCATAATGTGTATATTCAAATCTCCCTCATAGTTTTTCTTAATCAAGTTATACATTTTCTTTTGTTTATCAATGCTTGTTCTATGTATTTTTCGATCCACTTAAGGGGGTGGATATTAATAGTTTTATTCTAAGAGTTGTCATCATACATCCTTGTTGAAGAACGTACAATTTAACAAATTCATAAATTGCAGTTGAGTTAGAAAATATAAAGAACAGGCATTAATTTTTGTTTACAAAAAACTATAATGAGGAAGACTTGAATACACAGTTGATGAGATTAGATAGGATGGATGGGGTAGACCTACTATGTGAAATGAGTAAGACCACTTTAGAAAGAACAAACATTCCCCTGATAATTTTAGAGTATAATAGAGATAATGTTCAAATTAAAAAAGCCAATTGAAAACACTGAAATATACTTAAGGAAGACAAATGACAAAGACCTGTTACCTGAAAGAATTGTATTTAGGGGGCTTTTAATATTAGAAGGAAAATGTGAATAGCTGTCACGGTACTTACATCTTCTCTGCGTCATATGCCCACTTGTTCTGATGCAGTGCGACACTCAAGCATCAATTTTGTCACAGCAACCTCTGCTCCTTGAATTGGTTCTGGAAATCATACTAACGTCACTTTTGATGCAAAGCCATGAAGTCGTCTATATGAAAAGGATGCTCTGCAACATTCCTGCATGGAAAATGACGCAAATGTCCTTCAATCGATCTGTCACACGATAATGACACTGTTTGTCTTTCCTGCACCAAAGATTATACAGAATGACAATACTTGTGTATAATTGGACACAAGAAGAGGTGGTTTTGCGCACACAATGGATAGCTGATGAGATAATCTGTAATATAAACAACTATCATAGGTCAATATGCATAAAACCAATGTCTAGTATAAAAATAATTGGGAGCACTCACACTTTAGAGAGCCACATAAGTCGGCTCTCTACTATAATAGCATGTAGAATACTCTACCAACAATACTGTAGTTAGAATGGTCCCCCGGGAACAAGAATCAAATTCCGTCTGCCGGGCTTCTCTCCCTTCCACTGCTATAAACTACAGGAAAGCTAGCTATGATAGTTGTTTATATTACAGATTATCTCATCAGCTATCCATTGTGTGCGCAAAACCACCTCTTCTTGTATCCAATTGTACCCATGTAAGTGTTTTAAGGGTGACTAAAACACTGGTTTGGTTTTAGACGCACTGGGATTTATCAATTTTTTCATATTCGTATACTGTTTAGCGCCACTTACCCTATTAATTGTGCTTGAATACTTGTGTATATATAGCCAACATGATGCAAGTGCGGCATTGATGACACATGTTGTTCTGGTGTCGTTCTGATGACATCAGATGCAAGGCCTGTATAAACTCGGACCACTAGGAGGTGTGTGCCCTGTTGTGATCTGTAAGAGCCCAAGAGTGTAGACGTATGGCTTGTCTTGACTATTCTGACTCTCCAATCCTGATCTTGGCTTGTTTATCTAATATATGTTTTATGATGTTAAACTCAACCTTTCTAAGGGCCCATAAGATATACTGTCCTGTTTAGTGTTCTATATTTTTATGTTGGGAACCTGTACTATGCTGACAAGAGCTTTATAAAACCTACCGCTAGAAAAGGGTATTTATTTTTTCTCAGCTGGGGATCGTTATATGCAACATTTTCAAATTTATTAAACAAACATGATTTAGGTTGTCACAGTGCCATAGCAAAATGTCTACCATCTGACGCATATCATTTTAAACTATGATAAAGTACAGTGTACAATAGTGTGAGAATTCACTTAATTATAATGGAACATTTTTCTATACTTAAAGGAACACTATAGTGTCAGTTCCTAAACTGACTGTTTAGGTTACCGACCACTATTAGAATGCAGTAAAAAGAAGTTCATACTTACCTATTTTTCCTGTCTCGCTGTGGCTGGCTCAACTTGGCTCCACCTCCATGGCTGAGATCATCAATCTTGCCATAGAAAAACATTAGAGGTTGGATTATGATTGGGATTAAAGGGTGGAATAAGGCCTGGATTTATAGTTAGGAGTATGGGTAGAATTATAGGTTAGATTATGGGTAGGATTAAAGGTTTGATTAGGGTAGGGATAGGGGATAGGTTATGGGTAGGGTTATAGGTTGGAATATGGGTTTGATTAGGGACAATATTAGGGGCAGGATTAGGGGAAAATTTATACATATCATTCTACTCGAGAATATAATCAGAATACAAATATGCTGTGTTTACAGTAGTGGGGAACATATGGTCTGTGATAATCCACAAAATAAAACAAGACATATTGAACTAATTTGGCCTACGTTTGTGATAAAATGGATAAATGAAAAGTGTCAAAATTATATTAAAGGGATCCTATAGTGCCAGGAAAACAAATCCGTTTTCCTGGCACTATAGGCTCCTGGAGTGCCCCCCACACTCGGGGCCCACCTCCCACGGGGCTGAAGCCACTTACCTGAATCCAGCGCCGATGTCCCTCGGCGCTGGGTCAGGCTCCACCCACGCCCCTCCCCCACATACCTCAGCCGGCGGGTGAGACCTAATGTGCATGGCCGCGCGCATGAGACCTCCCCTTAGGAAAGCATTATTCATTGCTTTCCTATGGGGAAAATCTGACGCTTGAGATCCGTGAGGATGCCCAGTGTCAGATAACGGACCAAAAGTCTGTTTGGATTCCGGAAGCCCTCTAGTGACTGTCCTGGTAGACAGCCACTAGAGCTGCAATGTAAACAATTAGCTGAAGTGATCTGGGTGCCTACAGTGTCCCTTTAATTATATAGCCGGGGGGATGTACTTTCTACAAATATATACTTTTGTGTAGAGATTTTGGATTATATGACTACTTGTAAAATCAGCATGCCAAAGTTTACAATGTTTAAGCTTTAAGTCTCTAATTCACTCCTTCAAATATTTATTTTGTAACTTCTAAAAATTAAGTTTATTGAATTTGTTCTGGTGAGTAGAATCATTACATTCAGGCTTTTTGCTGTAAACACTGTCTTTTCAGAGAAAATGCAGTGTTTACATTACAGCCTAGTGAAAACGTCATTAGCCACTCCTCAGATAGCTGTTAGAGAGCCTTCCTGGGCCATGGCTGCCTAAAATGCATCCAAACATTCAGTGTCTCCTCCCTCTGCATGCAGACACTGAACTTTCCTCATAGAAATTCATTGATTCAATTCATCTCTATGAGGAGATGCTGATTGGCCAGGGCTGTGTTTGAATTGTGCTGGCTCTGCCCCTGATCTGCCTCCTTGTCAGTCTCAGCCAATCCTATGGGGAAGCATTGTGATTGGGTCAGGCTACCACTTCTGCTGATGTAAGCAGGCAGTGAGCAGGTCTAAAGGAAACAGGGACAAAGCATGTAGCTGCAGACTTGAATACAAGTAAGATTTTACTATTTTTTATGGAGGCATGAGGGGACCAGGGTGGCTAGATGGTGGTTTTAACCCTATTGCATTTATTCCTGACCCTATAGTGCTCTTTTAATTGAAATTTAAAACACATTGGGCATTTTTACTATCAGAACTAATTTGTGAATCTAATTTGAGTTAGTTTACTTTACTTGCATTTGGTGTTTAGAAAATAATTGGGGGTAAAACTGAGAAAAGATTGTTTTCTCTCCATTTTTTACAATTTAGTTTTGTGCTATGTATGCATATAGTGCATTAGAAATCCCTATTCCTCCTTTATAAATTATATATAATAAGTATGTGTACATTTAATCAGAAAGGAGAAACTGTGGTAGAATGAATGCATGGCAAAAGTGCAAAAAAGGCCTTGGACACAATATTATTCACTTCACCTGTCTGTGGTTTTAATATTGTGGCTGATCAGTCTATATAGACTAGCTTGGGCACTCCATTGCCCAAACTGGCAAAAAAAATGTTTTAAAACAAATGACTGTTTTGTAGTTATTCCCCTAATAAATACATGCATGGATATTCATTGGGGTATAATTTAAAAGAGCTTGCAAAGGCTACCAATCTGATGAACTGCAGCCTTAGCAAGCCCTTCCCTTTTTTCCTGGAAGAGACGTTCAGTCTCTTCACAGGAAAATAACCAATTCTTAATTAGTGCCCACGTTCTGAGAAGCTGGTCTGAGGTCTGTGTGGGTGGAGGTGCTCAGCATCTCCTCATCAGTTCTTAAGATTTTTGTCCAATTTAATGGTACTCATGAATAAGCATTGTTGAGATCCGGTGCATGAAAGACAATCTTTGTACTCCACTAATCAGATGCTTCTCAGAGAGAAGAGTTGAATTCAATACTGTGAGAAACACTGGATGTATTTGACATTGGCATCAGCATGCTGTTTGTGATGATGCCAACCATAGCTACCTTCAAAAAATTGAAGAAGCATTGTTTAGTTTAGGAACAATGTAAACATTGTTTACAGTGTTCTAGATTCTTAAACAAAAGAGGTGCTATCTATACAAAACCGCTCAGGTTTAGGTGCATGTATGTCCCCCCTCTTGTTTGGCAATGCAGGTATAATGAGTTTTTTGTCAGCCAAAAGTGAAGGGCTCTGGACACTTTGGTGTGCCACAAACTTGTTGGAGTTCAACTTCCATTTCTACAAACAATGGATGTAGGCTTGAGTGTGATGGGCATTCTATTCTAAAAAAAGCAGTGTGTAACTATACGCTACCCCGGCCAGAGATTGATGTCAAATGATTCAAGACTTCAAATAAAATGCATTCATCTTCCATAACATTATTTATTTGTCATTGTTCCCTGGCTGACATTTTATTAGAAAATTTGTCAGTAAGGAATGTCTCAGAATTGTGATATTTTGGTGATCTCTGCGAAATGTTTATGATTTGAGGTGAGTTTGACTCCTATTGCTGCCATTAATAATATTTAATTGTCATTTCCTTTGATTTAAGGGATTCTTTCACCTCGGCCACCTATTCAGAACTGTTAGAAATGTTTCTTTTGTAAGTGTTTTATGCCACAATTGCGATGTTTTCTTTTCTTTTGGAAGTATATCTAAGTATCAGATCTGATATTTTATACCTCTCCTTAGTATTGTTCTGCTTGTTTAACGCTTCAGGGTTGTACAGGGAACGTTCTGTGCTGAAGGTTGTAGCTTAGATAATTATATTTGGGAACCAGGCTTTTGCTGAATGAGACTTCATTAGAAGCGCAGAGTTTTGGGCTGAGGGAAAGCAAGGACCATTGAGAATTAAAACAGCATTTGTTTTTTTGTGGACATTCTATTTTTAGGGAGAAGAAAACCAAGTAATTTTAGAATTTTGACTTCTCAAGTGGAGATGACAAAATAGACATACATAGAAAAGCAGTCCAAACAATTGTATAGTGGTGGGACAATGCTTAGAAAATATATAAATATAATATATTTATATGTTTTAACATACAGAACTAGTTTTAATGAAATTAGCTAAATGTACATCTGTTAACTGAAAGGGAATCACTTTTGAGACAGTTGTTTCATTAAAAAGTTTTAGCTTTGAATTAAATTGTTTAATGTGTCTTGTAATAGTGGAGTGTAAGTAAAATGATAATCAAAGTGCAATTTACTATAAAACCGTATAAAATGTATACATTAAAAATATTAATAAAGCGCTTTTTGTATACTACGTGCTACATTTCTGGGTTTAACAATTAAGGTGCTCAACAATACAGTGCATGCAAAAAAAACTTCAGTGTGTAAGTTTAAATTCTCAATGTAAAAATGTATTTTACAAAAACGTAGTGTTAAATTGATATAATTTTAATTTTTTTTTAAATTCTTTATTTATAGAGTGCAAAGAGATAACACAATGTTTGGTAAGCCACAACAGCTTCCGCAAACAGTCATTCAAAACAGTATTGTGGCATTCGTATAATTGGCACATTTTTTTTATTTTTTATAGTATGCTTAGAGTATAGGCTAAACAGCATATGTCTGGAGTCATTAGTGGCTAAGCTTTGCATAGTAGTAGACATGTTGATAAAACTATGAAAGTAAGTAAAGCCTGAGTAGACACACAAGGCTAATGAAGACATGCTGGACTGTCTTATTAAACAATATTGTTGTCTAGAAAACAGCGTGAAATGAGATTTAGAGAGGATAACATGCTTGGTTAACTATTTCGAGTTAATTAAATTATTGAGATTATATACACTGAGACGTGCTAAAATCATTATTACTGTGCCGTTCCTCTAAAGCTGAACCTGGAATTTAAGGCTAATACAGGTGAACACAAACGTGAAACCAAAGAAAAACAAAAGTGTGCGGCATTGCCCGCTGCATCATCATAATGACATTAGGGAGAAGCATATCTCAGTTCATGAGGCCAAGTTCTGATATAGCCAACCCCCGATAGTGGTCAGAATGTTGGGCAGCTGGAAAAGTTCGGGGGTGTTATGGTCTGGTAGCGTGTTGTCAGAGCCAGATCCAAGGTAATATACTCAGCCCACACCGAGACTTGGAAGCGTGCGAGGGCAGTCCTGATATGGCAGTGGGCAAGGGCATTGTGTGGCAACTTTTCGGCCCCGGGCCAAGTTGTGGGCCTGCATTATTACACCACGGTCCTGGGGGCTCGCGACAGAGTCCAAGTCATGACGGGATGTGACAGAAGCCCCAGGATGGTTGCCTCCGCCGGTGTCTAGGGCAAGTTCCCCTGCTCGGTGGGCTCTGCTTGCGAGACGTTATGGCTTGGTGGGTGCTTGTGCCTGGAGGGGTTACCTGTGCCTCCTGTTCATCTCTTTGTGCTTCCTCCCAGCTTTGAGCCGGTGCTGCCTTTAATTGATATAATTGTGCCGGTTCGTGTTGGTGGAAAAATGTGTACCTCACACAGAAATGCTTTATAATATGCTTAGGTTTCCATAGGGTATTGTGAAGCCTCAGAAAAAAAATAACACGAAAAAAAATTATAGTTCACAAAATCTGAAGTAAATAGAATGTATTTAACAACACTTATAGAAATGCCAATTCACAAGAATGGAGCCTAAATTTTGGCTCCTTTTCTCAAGTCTTTGAATATTCACGAGGGGCCCCGTCTCTTTCATGGACCTCTTTTTCCTTATATAGTGGCAGTGTATGTAAATAAGAGGGAAACGGACATATGTGTCAAGCACGTAGAACTGTATCACACCTAGGACTAAAAGGTAATGTCTTACCGGGCCTTAGAATGGTTGGACTTACCGTACCAAAGAATAGTCAGAATACTTGCCGAGGTCGGGGACACAGAATGAGACACAACGATGAGGGAAAGCCAAAAGTCAGGGATACCAGAATACAGGGAAGTCAAACAAAGCCAAAGTCAAATAACCAGAAATAAACGCTCAGGAACACACTCTCGGACAACCACTAAGGGAAACCACGACAGGGCAATGAGGAGAAGTAAAAATGCATTTAAATAAACCTTTTACAAATCTGATTGGCTGAAATCGGCTTTTCACCCCAGAACATGCGCGGGCGTCTTCCGCGTAACCACATAACCACGCCGTCGTTGTCATCACAGTGGGCGGATGTGGGGCTATAATTTGGCGTGGATCTGAAGCGCAGATACCGCATGGTGAGGATGAATATGTTACAATATGGTGTAGTATATCTATATAAGCAGATATTAAAAGATAATAATTTTAACATACTCACATGATACAGGAAAAGGTTCTGTTGTTTGTGAAAGCTCCTCTATTAGAGCGATGCTACCCGTTGGTGATGAGAGATGTCTTCAATGAGACAGTAGTTTGCATATATTATTTAAGGAAAACAAAAATAAACATTATTAAGCTCTACAGTAATAAATAGAATTGAGATGTAGCAGGGTCTGTCTTCAATGTATATTTCACCACAATTAGCTTCTTCAGTCAGTATCGGTACACTGTAATCCTGCTGTTGAAATACCCTTGAATATCAATCTATCATTGTTTCCATTCCATGCCTCCTAATGACACCTTCTGGGCCTTGTTCTGGTGCACCACTTCCAGTCGCAGAATGTGCATACTTCTCTGTTAGAAGCTTGTATTGGAGTTGATGAGGTACTTTGGTGATGTCAAGTTGAGGCATTGAAGGCAGCACCTGTAAGTAAAAAAACCTTCTGTGAAATGCTATTTCCCCTGTGTTTATTTGCTTGCTATTTATTCAATGGTTTAAATTTGTTGCACTTTTTTTAATTAGGTTTTCCTAAACCTTTGGTAGTAATGGACTATAAAAAACTAGCAATTTAGAAAGCAAGAATAATGTCAAAATGGAATACAATTTTCTTCTAGTTCAATTTTTCTCTAGGTCAAGCTAATTCATAGTTGGTGCAGACAACCAGTTATTCCATTTGCTGTGTACTATATTTCCCTCGATGCACTGCCAGGCAGCTTTATTTTGATCTATTTGAATTGTCTCATAGCGAGCATTGCAAACTTAAAAGGACATTTCAGGCCCCTTAACCACTATTGTTTATTGTAGTGGTTATGGTACAAGGAGTCTCTGAGTGCCCTCCCTCTTATTTTTTTAGGCAGTTTTACAAAAATCATGGCTCTACATGCACCCAAAGTCAAGTCCCTCTACTGTCACTCGGGCAAACCTTAGAAGTTTCACTTCCATATATGTGTTAAAAGCGGCCCAATCTTGAATGGCAATGGTGCCACACAGAAAATGCTTATGGGGCCAGTCATCATCATGGGAATGCACATGGTGTGGTAGAACAGAGGGTTGCAGAGAGGAACAATGGAGGAAGGTAAAAAAAAATAGGGGAGCAGGGGGTGCAGTTAAATGTACCCAGGGTACCAAAAACACTTCAGTTTCTGGAAGTGGTTATGCTTTGTTTTCCTAATATTTTAATACATATTTGGAGTGGTAATATTACCCTTGTGGCTAATCATGCAATTTGAGGAACAAAAAATAAGCTGATATAGTTATGGTGCTTAGAATGCCTCTTAAAAGATTTGTTAAAATAAGTGTTTTTGTTTTTTTTGAATTTCTAATTTTGTTGTGCATTGATACACTCACTAATGGTAATATAATTATATGCATACATGTGATCGAAAAAAACAGTTCACATTATTACAATATAAAGCAGCTGCACTTTTTAAGTATCTACACTTAAGTGACAAATATATGAGAGCAATAGATTTGGTACACAACAGAGTCACACTAAAGGAGCTCAGGTTGCAACTTTGTATCACGAAGGAACACAACATATCTGAGCAATACAAGGTTGCAACAAGCATTTAACCTTTAACCATGCCTGGAGCTTTGCACAGAGCGTGGAGGTGTGGCTAGAGCAGTGGTTGCCTTCAGACCAGAAGAGACATCAGGGAAATGGGGCAGTGGTAACTCTTTATAAAAACTTATTAACATTATCTTTATGTGTGTAAAAGATCTGTGCTATAAAATACAATGTACTTCTCTTTCTGGCACTCATTGGGTTAGTTTATGCATATTTACTTGCAACTCTAAATAGCAGGAAATAGCAAATAATTGAGACACATGGAAAAGGGGTGCAGTGTAAGCCATATTGGTCACAGAAAATTTCCCTAGATTTCTCCTAATAGCGGCAAAAAATGCTGGCGTTCTAAGCGCCTCTGCACATTGCTTCTCACAGTCTTTCTATTTTGGGAATGTATGGTTTCCGGTTATAATTTATGGAGAGTTTGAGTCAGTGTTATATAAACCACACTTAATTTATTTTTGTGGTGTTTTATTTTTTTTTATTTTTACCATTACTGTGCCTTTCAAACAATTTTTATAAGTGTCAAGTAATTTTTTTCAAATACTTATTACATATCCCTTCTGAATTTCTCAAAAGTGTTGATGCTGCTGGATTATACAACTGATTTACTGCTATTCTGTTTAGCATCTTTTTAAGTCTTTTTAGCATATTTTCAAGTCTTTCTACTAGGAGATATCAGGACAACAGAATATAGTTCCTTTGTCTGGGACATGTTAAGTGGGAGTCATTTACAGACACCTATCAAAAATATAGGTTAAGTCTGGCAGCTGAAACTGCTGCCACATTTAATTTATATTGGCGGACATAAAGGGACACTCAAAGTACTATAGCTTAATGTATTAGCTATAGTGTAAGAACTTGGTGGGAGCAGTTCTTCCAGTCTCCCCAGGATCTAAAGATCACCCCGTCAGCCTGGAACATGATATTAAGAGGTTTCTGCTTCCTCATTACACATCCAAAATATTTAATCCACCAAATGAAGAGGTAGAACCATTCATAGAACGGCTTGTGGCTACCTCCTTTTTCTTGTTCCACCCACAGCAAATTCAAGTTAGCTGCCTCCTTCAGAGATGGTTAAATGAGTATTATCATTTACAACCTTATGAGTAATTTATCAAAGTCAGTGCAATAACGATGGAGACCTGGTGAGTGATACAGTGCTTTGGAAGTGTCTAACTATGTTCTGCTAAGCTTAAAGGAAAACTATAGGGTCAGGAACACAAACATGTATTCCTGACCCTGTAGTGTTAAAACCACAATCTAGCCCCCCTGGGCCCCTCATGCCTCCCTATAAATAGTAAAATCTTACTTGTATTCAAGTCTGCAGCTGTAGCTCTGCATGCTGTTTGCTGACATCATCAGAAGTGGAGACAGATCAGGGGCAGAGCCAGCACAGTTTAAACACAGCCCTGGCCAGCATCTCCTCATAGAGATGGATTTAATCAATGAATCTCTATGAAAGTTCAGTGTCTGCATGCAGAGGGATGAGACATGCAATGTTTGGATGCTTTTTAGGCAGCAATGACCCAGGAAGGATCTCTAACAGCCATCTGAGGAGTGGCCAGTGAAGTTATCACTAGGCTGTAATGTAAACACTGCATTTTCTCTGAAAAGACAGGGCTTACAGCAAAAAGCCTGAAGGTAATGATTCTACTCACCAGAACAAATTCAATAAGCTGTAGTTGTTCTGGTGACTATAGTGTCCCTTTAATGGCTATTCACTGGCTACTTTCTTGGCTACTATTTTATTTTATTTTTTTACATTCTTTATTTTGGTGGTGCGTTGATCATATTACAAACATAGGGTAACATAATAATAATAATAGCAAAGTATTTAACCAGGAAAGGTACATTCAGATTACTCTAGTTTCCAAGTACGTCCTGGGGATGTTACCTTAGCCCAACATCCAGGGGTTGTTACTATCACCCAATTTAATGGTACTCATTATAATGGTCATAGTAAAAGAATTAGGTAATATTAAGGAATTGGCAACATTTTATTTTTTTTTGTTAAAAAATATAGTAACATGCTGGAAATTGGCAGCTGAACATAAAAGTATAAAACAGTAGTTATCATCTTCGAGTATGACAGGTCATATAATTATTAGCTTGTAGGCCATCTGCGGGTAAATAGTTTGCCCTTTTGTGGGGGGAGTATGCTGGATGCAACAGGCTTAACTTCAGCTTACGGAGCCAGAATAAGAAACAAAAAACAAAACGAGCAAGCACAGGCAGAGAACCCACCAGATGCCATCCCCACTAGCGGCCCAGACTCCTGGGGGCCAAACACCACAGAGACCTTCCAGGCAGATCCAACCTTGCCTCCCCACTCACCTGATGACTCCGATCCGACAACCAAGCATGATCTAAAGATCCTTCTTGCAGATATACACAAACTGCTTGCAGCTAATGTAACTAAGATTAAAGGGGACATACAACATGTGACAGACCGAGTCAAACATGCAGAAGAACATATAACTGACGTCCAAACGACTATAACAACCCTCCAGGATTCAGTGATGCACCTCCAAACTGAACAACATGTGTTTCCCAAATAATGTCCCTACATGACCGACAGCTCAGAACACACATTAAAATACAGAGAATATTGAATATATAGTTGCCGCACTATACCAGGCGCTTGCTATCTACAATCTTGCCACATGCAATAGCCAAGAAAAATTTTCCTGGATGGGATCTATTGTGCACCTATCACAGCAAACACTCAAAGTAGCGAGAGATGTCATACTGTGCTGTATAACCGTGCACGACAAGATACAAATCATGAGCAAATAACCTCCAGCTATCGTTCTTTCAGGACCTTACCTGAGCCACCTCTATCCGAAGCAAGGCCTTCGGACTGGCGACAACCTCCCTGAGACAAGCAGGAATACCCTACAGATGGGGGCACACTGGATTTCTCTTGGTCCACCATGAGGGGACTGCCCTCTCACTGCCATGTCTGGGGCAACAGCCTTTCTAGAGGCACTAGGACTGCCTACACCACAACCACTGCCTGCTGTGGGTACCATTGTGGGTACCATTGAAGAATCCTGGAACCGAGATGACACCAACCCTGCGGCCCCGAGGAGACACCGCTCAGAAGAACCAGTGACCTGAACCAGATTGGGGACTATTCGGCTCACACATGGCCACTAACAAAAGCCTAGAAGCACAAATGTTTTAATCTCTTTTATGTTTTCTCGTTTTCTTTCCCTTCTGTTGATAAGTATATAATTAAGAGTTGCAGCCTTACTTTAGTTCACAAGTAGGGTAACGACCATAGACATAATTATACGCTGAATATGTGGCGGCACTATGCTGTTAAATGCTAAACTGATGAAATTACATTTAAAACTCTACCTTAAGAATGAAGGCAACTACCATCCCCTCCACGCTTAATGGCATCCTGACCTCCCACACAATTTAGCAAACCACACAACTAGCTTGACTTCATGTTCCACTCTCACCTTGCTGGAACTCCAAGACTATTCTGATACCACTCAGCTTGGAGTATCCCGGGAACATAGCGACCAAGGTTAATAACCTTCCACGCAGCCCCCACCATCTAGTCCTGGGTCAGTAATCACACTTGTACTCTATACAACTGAAATGTGCTGTAACTTTTACTTATCTTGAAATTACCATACGGTTGTTTCCCATTCATGAACATGAAAAATACAGAAATTAAAAAAAACAAAAAAAAGAAACATAGTCTGTAAGATACAACTAATCATAATAAGGTAGGACAAATATAACCCTAAACTTGACCCTTCTACTTCCTCATCTTTGCTGCTGCCTTCAGGTGAGCAACCTCCATTACAGAGATTCCTCTGATTGTGCTTTCTGTTCTTTATTGTTTGATATTTGTATTTGATTTTTGTTCAGTTCATGTGCTTTTTTTTATGTGTATGCCTAACTATATGGTCCTTTTTATATTTTGCTCTTTTTTGCTAGTTTTGATTTAGTTTTTCCCCGCATCCCCTTTGCCTTGGGTTCTCTTAGTTCCACGATCATGGGTGGATAGTTTCTTACGGCCCCCTGATCCCAATGCTCCCAACTCCCATCCCCATGTTTGGTTTCTCTTTGGTGTCCGGCTCCACCATCTGATTCTTTTTCCATTAAATATCAACAGATGCGCATGGATGGCAGCCTATTGCCATGATGGATATTTTGAATTGTAGAAGCTATCCCAGAAGGAGGCCCCTGCGATCTGCTTCAGGCAGTTCCAACCGCTCTTTTAGTGTGGGTACATCCAACAAGACTCCCATCAAATTGGCGAGGCCGGCCAGACAAAAGTTGCCCATAAATCCTTGGTGCACCACAATGAAAAAAGGGAACCTGCCTTTGATATGGTGAACGAGTATTATGCTGGCAGTTCGGGGGCAGAATCCCCAGGGTTGAGCACTTCTGGCTGCTTGGCTTCTAGTAATGTCCAGGAGACTATGGTGGAGGACCATCGCACTGCTCAGATGGCCACTTTGTTCTGACCGACTGATGATCCGGTGGAAATTCTGGATTCGGCAAGATGCCTGCTATTTGACTTCATGGCTCTCCGACATCGCTCTTCTGAGTGAACCCTTCCCTCTCATATTGCAGAGTTCCTGCAATACTGACTTGGATAAGAATGTTAAAAATAAACTTCGGGCAAAATACCCTAGATCGACGCTGAAGGACAAAGTATCCGTCACCCTGGATTTCAACCCAGTCTTCTCACGTTTATGATGAAGTCTGGCAAAGACCCTGTAAGGGTTTGGAATAAGGTCTTTGCTCTGTGCAGGACAAGCTACTGGATGTCAGTGGTCTATTGACACATGCCTTTCTGATAACAGATGTAGCCCTGACCAATGGTATGCCTGTGGATATTTCTCAGCACTGGGACCATTGGCATGACTCTAGCAGTTGGAAACTTTATCTAAAGATTTTTAACCAGCTGGATCTTTGGTGGGGCCCTCTTCGTCTGGATCTGTTTGCTTTTTGGGTGAATCATCAGACAACTGATTTCTTCAGTTGGCTATCGGACCACCCTTAAATGGGTCTACTGGGTCATCTACTGAAGCGGCAGGGTGTGACGATTGTTCTGTTCACGTCACTCTGGTGAGCTCAGCCTTGGTTCCCACTCCTGCTGGAGTTGTCCTGCAACAATTCTCTCATCCTTACTCACTTACTGTATCACCTGCTGGATTTGAACGAGAATCCTCATCTGTTGTTAGTATCTTCTATCCTTGGTAGCCTGGACTGTTTCCAGGGATCGTGGAATGTGTCAAGCCTATGAGCAGCATCTCAGCACTTGATCTGCGATTCCTGGGCTCCAGGCACCAGAAAGTCCTAACTTTAGGCATGGATATCATGGTATAGCTGGTGTCTGGAAAGGGTTCTGGATTCATTCGGGTTTGTCAAAGTAATGCCAAGCTTTGCTTCAGTGCAGTAATCCTTAATCTTGTGGCTGTTGAAGATGTGGGTGGAATTTAATCTTTGGAAGCTGTCACAACAGTAGCCTCTACATTAGCACTTAGTTGACTAATGGTAATGGGAAGGGTGGTAGTTTCACTAATAATCTCACTTAGTGACCTATGTCTGGTGCTAATAAAAGTACTCTTCTTAATAGATGAGGCTCTTCTACTGCAGATAAAGATAATCAGCTCTAATTAAATCAAGACTAATTTTGGAAACAACCCATGAGTTAGGTTTCTGGTCCACGTCTTTTCAGGCCAAAAAGCCTTAAAGCAAGTTATGGAAAGTAGCATGTAACAGCCTTAAAGGGATACAATATAGTGAGTGCCCAATAAGTACAGAAAATAGTAGACTGCTGTGTTTCCTGTCTGGACTCTCCTCTCGTCCTCTGTTTTATTGTCAATTTCTGCCTGGGACAGACTTAAACACATGACTGCAGTGGTGGGAAAAAAAACGTTATCATCAACAATCATTCCTCACCATGGTGTTCAGATGCGCAGAGGCCTTGCTCCTACTGCCGATGAAAGACTGAGGAACACAACCCCTACTCTTTCTCAGTTTTTTATTGGGATTATGACATAATATCAGTAATGATGGGTTTGTTTTTTCTAGGGATATGATTGTGTATTGTGTAAACTAAAACAACTTTATCCTTTATCCTGCAGGGTTATTTACTAAACTGAGAATTCAAAGTGATTTCAAATTTAAGGCCAAAGTAGCTGAACTGAAATTTTTTGCCTTGAATTTAAAATGTACCTTGAATCCTCACTGCCACATCCTGTTCTATTCTGCGGATATGTCTGGCCTTGGCTTCTTGTATCCAGTACTCTTTTTACAATTCTTGTTTAGTTTTTCTTGGTTTTTCTTTTTTTTTTTTTTATATATTTTTATTTCTTCAAAGTTTTCCATATTACAAAATACATACATTTCCTCTAAAGATATTAATACATTAATGGATATGTTTCCATACGAAAAACAGCATTACCAATATAATCCACAATTGGATAACCATATCCATATATCACATATATTGCAAAATGAAGGTATAATAAAAACATAGTACATTACATACACACACACAAATCTTCTGGAGAAACTAGTCCTATACTATCTAGTTATACCTATTCTTACAAATAGGAACAGTATTACTAGTGTTCCTCCAGAATCAGACACACTGCGGGGGGACCCAGACACTCCATATTATAAATTGTCATTGTTAGCAATAAGGTTATCAACCATTATTTCCCATTTGCTAGATTTCTTCAGACCAACAGTTACCTAGGATTATTCCCATTTCCATTCTACATTGGTATATTGCTTGTTTTTTTATTTCACTCCACTCTAATCTTTTGTTACTTTTCCAGTATCTGGCTAAAACTATCTTAACTGCCATTAAAATATGTATTATCAGCATACATTTCTCAGTAGGCGTAGAAGGCCATCCCAGGTGTAACAAGAAACTTTGTGGTGTAAAGGGTATATATATCTGACACAAATTTTTCTTGTTTTTTCTGGTTTTCTATTCTATGTCGGGTTTTCTTTATGCTGGGTTTTCTGGGTTCATTCCTTTACTCTGTTCCTGGAATTCCCAGTCTCCTGGATTCCTTTAAATGTTTTTTTGTTGCCACACCCATTCCTTTGCCATTAATCCTTTTTGTTTCAGTCTGTTCCTGCAGACAGTGGTTTCATTTCATCTGCTCCTTTCTTTGCAGGTAAGTAATGTGTGAGTTTTATTGTTGTTTATTTAGTCATACATATCTAGGCAGTTAGGACCCATCTTACTTGGAGTACTTTGGCGCAGTGGTGGGCTGCATACATCTTGGCCATTTATGTATGTCTAAATCTCCAATTTTTATTATATATATATATATATATATATATGTACTTAGTTATTTCTCCTCTTGTTTTACATTGTATCTCTTGTCTTGTTTTATTTTGTTCCGTATTCCCAGTTCATGTACAGTCCTGTCCTGTCCATGTCTTGTTCATGTTTCCCTCATGTATTGTGTACATGTTCTGGGTTTTGCTTTCTGTCCTTCTCCGGTTTTAGTTTTTTCTAGTCTTGTCTTGCTATCTTGTTTGGTGCATGTTCTAGTCTTACCTTATTTCTG
Source organism: Pelobates fuscus (assembly GCF_036172605.1). NCBI lineage: Eukaryota > Metazoa > Chordata > Amphibia > Anura > Pelobatidae > Pelobates > Pelobates fuscus. The sequence goes on from NC_086319.1 coordinate 173,416,183, forward strand.
TACTGGATACATATCTGCTGCAGAGCCTCCCTATCCAGATCCTGGGAGGTCTGCATATTATCTTCTAGCTCCTGAGATCAGTTGAAGCTGCATCAGGGCCCTGATATGTGGCTGCACAAACGCTGAGGCTCAACACCCAGCACCAGGCCCTGATAGTCCATTTCCACGCTGTGACTCTCATCATCATCAGGCATATAGGTCCCGGTCTTCGGATCGCCATCCGTGACACTCACTTTAATGAAGAAATCTGTAAGTCTCCCACTAGGATCAATGACAACATGGGAATGTTCTATCTCGCACTGAAAGATGTTTCAAGTGCTTAGAAGCAAGCTAAACCTAGTCTCACACTTACATCAATGACCCAGGCCTGAACAAAAATGGAATGCAAAGTATATGTATTGATTTCAATAACTGAACTAATCATTAACGGCTTTTGATAAGCCTTTAACATTGTTAATTTAATTAATTTAATCTTAACCAATATATGGCTTGTCTGCTGATAAAGATAATCAGTTATAATTATATCAAGACTAATTTTGGAAACAAGCCACAAGTTAGGTTTCTTGTCCATGTCTTTTCTGTCCAAACAGCCTTAAAGCAAGCTGTGGAAAGTAGCGACTAACAGCTTTAAAGGGATACTATAGTGCTAGGTAGATAAAGGGTTACAAAACCCTTAAAATGATTACTAGTTTCCAGCGCCAATATCCTTCGGTGCTGGGCCTGTCCTCCACCTCCTCCGATAAAGTGCTAATATGCAGTTGCACGTTGCAAGACTAAGTGTGACAGGGACACTGCACCCAGACCCCTTCAATGAGCTGAAGTGGTCTGGGTGCCTATAGTGTCAAAGTAATTATTCTCTGTGGGAGGTGCTAACTGCTACTTAGGGACTGGTTTTAAATGCAAGAGGTGTCCCCCTTAAGGACTTTGGAGCCGGTGGTTCTTCCATGTTGCCTAATCCAATTTCATGGACAATGTTTGGGTCTTGAGCATCATGTCCTCAGGCTACTACTTTAGCTTTCGCATCTGTCATCTATCCGTTATCTGTCTTAGGTTTCTAGAGACGCTGTTTTGGCCTGAACCTCATTATGGACATGGAGGGCAATTTGGCAATTATTTTAGTCCCAGGCTTCTACTACAACCTTTTTGTAGTCCCAAAGAAAGAATCCTCTTTTCTACTCATCATGGATCTCAATTATTTAAACATTACTCTTCCCACTTTCCGGGTTGAAATGCTGAGTTTGGGGAATGTCTCTCTGCAGTGGTCCTATTTGACCACCGTAAACACACCAAAGACTGTTAATGTATAAGCTCACCTCTCATGGCAAATCAAATGTCTTAGGTGAGTCTTACACTCACAATGCATCTTGCTGCTCTCAGCTAAAAGGCATAATGAGACAGAAAGGGTATTCAGTGCACACTTACAATGCACACTGGCATTCTAAGCCTAAAGTTTCCAGTAACAGCACAGTATATGCCACGATTCAAGCAAGTATCTTTTAAACTGGGGACCAGTCATGGGTGGTGCTATAATAATGTTGTTGTAACGGCACCCCCAGACATAAAAGGGTTAAACCGCCGTTTAGTAGATCTTCCCCTTCCAGAGACACAGGCACAGCTACTGCAGAACCCCCAACTCCCGAATAGGATACCAAGTCGCACTCCAAACTCCCGAACTGGAACCTCACAAATAGCTGCTAGCAGCTGAACAGGAAAAGCACCCAAGCGGCTTACACTCCTGGCAATCAGTCTCTAACAGCATACAGTAAATCTCCCCAAGAACGAGACAAAGCTCCGTGTTGAGGGTCAAGCAGTGAACAGACAGAGCTGTGGGTTTATTGTTCTTATATACACATTAGTACCACCCACAGGGTTTTGGAAAACAACCAATAAACACGTACAATACACTCAGACACTCCCACATAAAATCCTCCCCTCTGCCTGTGATACAATTACCTTACACAATGGGTAATGTAATTATCACAGACAGAGAAATACAGTTTTTCCACATTATTCATAACTTTAAAAAGTATGCATCACATTCACATAAAACTTACATTTTCAGAATCAGCATACTCCAAATACAAACATTTGTCAAAATCAAATTGGTCCAGTGGTTCAAAAGATAGATCGTAGTCCTTTGTGACCAAATGAAGCATGGCTTTTCTGCCCAAAACCAGTTCCACAGAGTCTTCTATCCTGGAGATAATTGGGAAGTAATCCAATTATCTCCAAGGACAGAGGCAAAACTCCATTAAGCACATGGCAGTAAAAAGACAGTAAAATACAATAAAATACACAAGGTTACATTTATTACATAATATACAGACATGCAACATATCCCCAGATAGCTTAGGTCTGAGCACACAGTATTACTGAATGGCGCTCAGACCACACACATACAGTTCAATTGCCATGGAGCCAAAGTCTTTCATTATACGAATGGGCTCCATGGCATAGCTATCTGGGGTATCACTGCTCAAACAGGGCAAGCACCGAATGACCCGGCTTTCATGTCTTTGCAGGGTAAAATCAAGCGTTTCAACATGGGGCCATAGTCTAAAGACAGCAGGCGGGCAACCAGGCTCCTACAATGCACAGTGGCGAGATTGGTCTCGTCACAGTTCTTTTCTTTTATTTTTGCAGCACGATTACTGCATTTCTTAATCAACACTTGCATTTGAAACACAGTAATCAATGATGACATGTTAAATGTCTACACACAAAGTAATGCCTCTTCATCTCTCATCAGTCCATAGAAGTTCAACATTAAAATAAGCCGATTGGCTGCTTTTTAATAATGTTTCCTAACAGGACCTTTATGCAACTGCAGAAGTTAGGCCAATTGCTTCCAATGACGTTATCCTTTTGATCTTTTACAATATTGACAAAATTAATATTGTTAATGTAGAGGTGGGACTATAAAACTAGCAACAGAGGCTATCACATGCTTAATAGGTGCAAAATGGACACGTGCTTAGCTTTTTGTTTTTATGAATAGATATGACTCCTACGATGGTTGAGTTTTCAATATTCTTCTTTAATAAAAAAAATAAAATTTTCAGGAAATAGTGCAAGGTCAAGAATTAGGTGAAAACGTGTGCTATATTTTCAAGATGGAATTGGTAAAATTTAGAGATTGACTAGATGTGAGAGGTAGAACCGGTGTGGGGAGCAGTTAGAGTCAGTAGTAATGCATTAATAGGGTTAATGTTTCAAACATTGTCTTGAACAGAGGCAGTATGCCATTTGAAATTCTAATATTATGTGATTTTTATGACGGAAGGGATGAATTGATACAAACCTCTCTGCACATCATGTATAAACTTTCTTCATTGAACCACATGCAGATCCCACCCTAACTTTTCCTCTCTGTGAGATGCTATCCATCTCTCTGAGTTTGTCATTTGTAATCAAGCTATTTTGACGTAACCTCATAAAAATCCGACCTCACGTCCATTCCTCTCAATGTTTCCCACAGCCACTCACTATGTAAATCTCCAAATTAGCAATTCTCGAATAATAAGTGCTCTGGGGGCATCATAGAAATTGAAATCAAAGTAAAACCACTTCACTTCTCATCCCCTCCTAACCACATAAGCACTCTCTGCTCTTATTAGGGAAAGGTGTTCTCCACAAAATGCTGGAAAACTAGCTGTGAACAGTTTTCACTGTTTTAAGAAAGAAAAAAAAATAGATACAACTAAGGGAGATTGGGAAAAAAAACTGGCTGCACAAAGAAAGTCTCTGTGCACTCATATAATACGTTTGACACTTTACTCTTATGGTTGAATAATTTAAACCTCACTAGCTGCCAAAAATTTCAGCAACGATTTTCATTACACTATATAGCACCAAAAGGTCTGGCCATATACATACTATGAAGACATAGAACAGGAACTCGAGACATGTTAGGAGAAAGGTTATAGTAACTACACTTTTGTTATACTTAAGGCTTATTTTTACTTTACTTTTTGCTACATTGTGAATTATGGATAAGTTACATCCAATTTAGAAAATTCAAACTTTAAAATCTGAGGTGCAAAAAAAAAAAATTCCAAACTTGATTATTTTAACTTACATTTTTCCATTTGAAATAGTTGACTCACCACAAGGCATACACCCTTAGGATGTTCACTAAAACAGGAGCAGTCTGAAATTAACCAAACTGGTCAAATTGAAAACATTCTCTCACTCTACTATGTCCCTCGCTCACCTATTTTGGCCTAATATTTGAAATTCCCCTAGTCAGTTCATAACAAATCATGGTTTGTTGAATAACTCAATCAATATATGCACTTAAACATACATTGGATAGTCCTGACAAACACACAGTAATCATCTTCATAAGAGACTGCTTAGATTTTATCTTAATACTTTGTATTTTGATTTTTCTTGAAACTGAAAAAACTGATTGCTTCTCAAATTTATCAAAAACTAAGGCAAAACTAGTAATGTCTATTACTAGTGATTATGCTTATGAAATGAAAACTCAAAAAAGGTTATTTAATGGAGAATATTACTCATTGTTTATGTGTAATCAGTTTCCGAGGACTGTTCAAAAATGGCATATTATATAAATGTAATCATTTTATGACATAATTACCTCCCAAACCCAACATGCCTGCCTAATCACTCAACAGAAAACATGCTATTGCTCCTTTCTTTTTGCATAGCTTTATTGGACATGTCCCCTGTTGATTTTTAATAAAGACTTTAGCTGAAAGTGAGCTTGTCATGGCAGATTCATCTTAATGGATAACAGCTCTTATAGCAACAAGTATAGTTTATCATTAGGATAAAGAATATGTTAAGTTGATTTGTGTCACGGAGTATAACCCTAACACGCAGAGTTTAGGATAGTAAGGAATGGACTAAAGAAATATAAACGTCTTACCGGGCCTTAGAATGGCCGGACTTCACGTTAGATAGAATAAAGCACAGTCGAAATACGAGCCGAGGTCAGGGTATCAAAGAGACAGTGAAAACGAGAAGTAGCCAGAGTCAGGTACACGGTAATAATCAGAAGGGCAAACAAGATAGGCAAGGGTTAAAGAGAAACTCAGAGTCAGGAAAAGGTACCAGAATACAATACTAATCACAAGGAATGCACTAACGGGTACTGGGAACAGAAACCACAATAGGGCACAGAATCTAGGGCCAGGAAAGTTGAAATGCTTTTATTTTAATTTGATTGGCCCACGTCATGCATGCGCCCCAAAATGTGCGTGAATGGGGGCGCTGGAATTACGTGGGCCAATGGGAGCCGACCGCAAGGTTAGTCTCCTATTTCACCTTTAGGAATATGTTTGCAATGTGAGCAGCGTTCCCAATACTGTACGGGCCACGCGCTTAATCAGACTGTTCGGCGCGCATGGCCCGCCAGGAGCCAGGGGTATTCGAGCCGCACGCGACTCACCTGGAGACAGGAGTGCTCGAGCCACTTGTTGTTCAATCAGAGGACCCCGGCCACCACGCAGACCGGGTAAGTACAGTTACAATTTGGAAGCTTATCTTCTCTCCAGCATGCCAACATCACCGTGAAAGGATATACATCCATGTTAAAATACTCAACACTCTTGTCTGGCACACTTGGTCCTGCTTAAGAATGTTTTCTCCAGCAGCATAGTCATCCTCCATGACATTTAAAGGCTGGATACAGTGATGTCAACACATCAGCATCAGAACAAAGTGACGTGTCGCTCTAAGTTTATATTCTCCCTATCAAGTGCAAAAATGCTTTGCAGAAGAATATCTGTGGTGGAGAGCAGGAAAACTACCTGTGAGGATTCTCCTAAACTCACTTGTCACTCAGTTGTCTTCATTAGGCTTGGAGATACATTTTTTATGAACTGCAATAGGGACGATTGTGTTATTGTCCAAATTCCTAATTTCTGAGCCACCATATAGACTAATCATGAAACAGATTGTGATAAGGACAAATAAATTTGCTTGATTCGTGATTTGGATTTCTGCGGGTGGTGCCAATAACAGAGATGATTGATGGGAACAAAGATGATTGATAGGTAGTGCAGAGCCATTAAATGTTGATTTTTTTTTTCACCGATCACGTGAGACGTGACCAATGCAAGGAAAAAAGGAAGAGCAGTATTCTATCAATCTATATTTATTTATCCTATATTTTATATACTGATCAGCCAAAACATTAAAACCACTGACGTGAAGTGAATAACATTGATTATATTGTTACAATGGCACCGGTGTAGGGGTGGGATATATTATGCAGCAAGTGAACAGTTAGTTCTTAAATTTTATGTGTTGGAAACAGGGCCAAATATTGATGGCTAGACAGCTGGGTCAGTGCATCTCCAAAACGGAAAGTCTTGTTGAGTGTCGAGTGGTGCATTAAAGGACAACTGGTGAATTGGCATCAGAGTCATGGGTACCCAAGGCTCATTGATGCATGTGGGGAGCGAAGGGTAATCCATTTGGTCTAATCACACATAAGATCTACTGCAGTTTAAATTGCTGAGAAATGCAATGCTGTCCATGATAGAAAGGTTTCACGAGTGCATTACAGTTTGCTGTGCATGGGGCTGTGCAGCCGTAGACCGGTCAGAGCACCCGTGGTGTCCCCTGTCCACCACAAAGCGCTTCAATGGGGTCGTGAGCATCACAACTGAACCATGGATCAATGAAAGAAGGTTGCCTGGTCTGATCAAGCACGTTTTCTTTTAGATCATGGTGGATAGCCGGGTTCATGTGCAACATATACCTGGGTAAAAGATGGCAGCAGAATGCACTATTGGAAGAAGACAGACTGCTGGAGGCAGTGGTATGCTCTGGGCAATGTTCTGCTGGGAAATCTTGGGTCCTGGTATTCCTGGTATTCATGTAAATGTTACTTTGACATGTACCACCTATCTAGAGATTGTTGCAGACCACGTACTTCCCTTTATGACAGTGGTGCTCCCTGATGGGAGTGGCATCTTACAACAGGATAATGCACCCTGTCACATGGCACAGATTGTTCAGGAATGGCTTGATGAACATGACAAAGAGTTCAAAGTGTTGCCATGGCCTCCAAATTCCATATATCTCAATCTGATTGAGTATCTGTGGTACACGCTGGAAAAAAAAAATCGGATTCACCTTGCAACTTGCAGGATCTGCTGCTAATGTCTTGGAGCCAGATATCACAGTGGAACCACCATATGCACGAAATTCTGCTGTCCCCAAAAATGTTTTATTTTCAAAGTGATTGATCCAAAACTAATTTTTCCATCAATTTTTTCTAGTCTACATTGTTCTCTATGCTTTTGGCGTAACGGTCCATGCAGAAAATTGACTGACTAGTTGGAAGGTACCACATTTTAAACAGTTTTTACTTAAAATGCATTCATTAAATATCATTTCTGCCAAACAATATTTAGATGAATATTTATGCTTTTTAATTTAGTGCCAAGTTGTGTGACAGGTATACTTTAATGTTTTTATTTATTTGTTTGTAAAACATGGATGCCAGAATTTGCAGGAAAAAGATAGCACCTCGGAGAAGAGAGTTTCTGCTGGCAACTATGTGGTAAGTATAAATATGCAAAAAACATGCAGTTGACAGGTCTGTGATAAGTAATTTTTGTTGAATTATAGACCAAAAGAGCCAAGTTGGAAAAAAAATTCCAATCTAGCTGATTTTGACTCAACTACATTTTTCCACCAAAGAACCGAGTTGTTAAAAAAAAGCTCAGTTTGAGTTTCAAATATTTTCAGTAAAACTATTTTTGGCCAAAAATTTTAAATTCCTTGATTAGTTTATGATTTCTAGTTTATTGAATTAATAACACAGCCTGCTTCTGTGCTTCTAGTAAATAAATATATGAAAATAATAAAAAAAAATTAAAACATTTCTAGAGCTGTCATGATATGTGTGTGTGTATATATATATATATATATAGATCTAGATAGATAGATAGATAGATATAGATATATAGAGATATAGATATTGTAGCGGTACTTACCCTTTCCAGGTGCCGGCCGGGGTCCTCTGTTCAAGCCGCGCGTGGCTCTGCTGCTGCACGAGCCGCGCGCGGCTCATCCGACGGCTGGAACTGGAAGGCGGGCAGTGACCGCGAGAAGCGGTCACGTGTCCCGCCTGACTCTAAGAGCGCGCCGTGAGTCTCGGGCGCGCTCTTAAAGGGACAGTGGAAGCCTAAATTAGAAAAGGCCTCCCATTGGTCCCTGTCATGCCACACTCCCCATACAATTACCTTTTGGGGGCGTGGATATGACAGGGACCAATCAAAATAGATGTTTAGTTATATATACTTACCTCTTTCCCTTAGTTCCTTGCCCTATCGTGGTTTCTGTTACAGTTCCCTTTAGCGCTTGTTGTGTTCATTTGTGTTCCTTCGTATTTGACCTTGGCTTTGTATTCTGACTTTGTTTACTCTTTATCCTTATCTGTTCTGTTTGCCGGCTTGCTGTTTACTGTGTACCAGACCCCGGCTAGTCCTAGTTTATGCTGTCTCTTTGTGCCCTTGACCTCAGATCGTTCCTGACTCTGTACTTCTCCTATATACGTCGAGTCCGGCCACTCTAAAGACCGGTAGACGTATCTCCCCTCTGTGTTGTCTTCTGTTTAGCTGGATCCTGCGTGTTGGGGTATATTCTCGTTACAGATATATAGCTAAAGATTTGTATATAGACATATTATTTGACCATCATCAAGTACTAAATATTAAATGTAGTTAAAATAATAATGTTTTAGCTGGCTTGACTGTGTTTGCGGTTGTTGTCATGCTGTAGAATAAATTTAGGGTCAATCAGATGCCTTTCTGATGGTATTGCATAATGAATAACTCTGCCTGTACTTCTCTGCATTGAGGAGACCATTCATTCTAACCAAATCCCCAACTCTATTTGCAGAAATGCCGCTCCAAACGTAAAAGGTTGCTTCTCTGTTGACTGCTGACACTCATTCTTGTACTTCTCTCCGGTCCTTGAATAAACAATTCTGCTACAGCCAAATATTTCACATTTTTACTCATCAGTCCAGGGCAACTCTGTTCCCATATTTTTGTGCATATTTGAGTCACTTGGCCTGACTTGCCTGGAAAGTAGATGGATGCACCATGGTCCCACTAGTTTCTGCCAATTCTGAGCTAATGCTACTGCTGGACAGTTTGAAGAAATTTGTCTTTCAATTACTGCAATTTTCCTTGGCCCACCACTCTATGGTCTTCAATTTGAGCTTCTTCAAGAGTGTTGGAACAGCACATTTGGAAATCCTGTCTGCCTTGAAATTTCACTCACTGACATTGCCTTGACATCTTGCTGATGCAGAATAACTACATTGCATCTTGTTGATGTGCTCAGTTTTGTAATGGTATAAGTAATTTTTTACGTTAAACTGTTCTCACGAATCTCACCTTGTTAGCGGCATTTGCCTTTTCCTCTCCCAGTTTTATTCCTACTACGTAGCTGTTTCTTTTTAACTTAAAAGGTTATTCCAACAACCACGACCACTTCTGCTTTTAGAAGTGGTCACAGTGGTAGGAATCTGTATGTGCAGTGTTTTAGCTTGAAATGCCGAACACATAGAGATATCGGTACTTTTGTGCATTCATGACACGTGTGACAGAGTTCTGGGCTACCTAAAGTCAATTCTGTGCAAAAATCATGTTTGTAGTCACCGTGCACTAGCCACAGATGTAATCATCTTCTAACCTCACAGGCAGCCTTCCTTCCTCTGTGTGCTCCCTCCTTGCCACCCTGCATCTACTGCTATATTCTTTTTACATTTTCTCCCTCCCTATCTTGTCCTCCCCAAATTCCCTTCCCTTCCCTTCCCTTCCTGGCTTATGCACATGTAGACTGAGATGGGGGACAATAGTCCAATCAAAAGCTTCTCTATAAGAAGCATTTGATTGGATTTTGCATGGCTCGCAGTAAATTCCGATGTGGTATAAAAACCAGCATGGAGAGCTTCACTTGGTGCTGGTATCCAGGTAAGTTTATTGCTTATTTATCAAGCTTTTCTTAAACATGAAGGGAGGTTGATCAAATTACTAATGCCTGACAGGGATTTCTAAATAAAAAATAAAATGTATTAGAAAGATTTGGAGAAACCCTTAAATTGTTTCATTTTAACCTACATATTATATCGATGAACTTAAGCATTATTTCAAATGGGCCTTGCCAGGTAACTAAGAATTTGTTTTCTAATGTGAGGACCAGAAGTAATACCCTTTCTCCATGCTGAAACACTCTGACCCTGGCATTACGGTTATGGCTCTGTTTCTGAGCTTCCTGTGCTTTACTCATATGTTCTCTAACTATGGGCATCACAGCTTCCATACAGTCTTGCATCTCAATTATATTGCAATAGGGGATTGTCTCTTGTTCTATTTAGCTATATCTAGTAACTCCTGAGAATGTCACTCATATATTAATTAACAAGGGGTAAAGCAGTGGAGTCCTGGGGTACCTCTCAAATAGAGAACATTAGAAAGGGTAACAACAAGTCCTATTTTGTTCTATCAATATCAGTTGTCTTTCTTAGCATGCTCTTTAGCATTTTATTGAATATTTTAACTAAATGATCAGTTTGTGATGAGGTTCTAGTTGTTTTATACCCATGTGTTTGCACAATTCTTTTTTGACTTAAGACAAGAAAGTAGTTTGTTAATTTTCACTTGGGAATACCCACTTTTAACATTACCATGATTTTGCTATGGACTTTGCAGAAGTGTTAGGTAGACGATTGACTCAGGGTAGCAGGTTTTATAGTTCTGAGCAGCAAGTATATACCGATGCCCTCTAGCATACTTTACTAAAGGTTCCACCATGTCCATAGCATTGCTCTCAAATGGTACATCAATAATGGGTAAAATCACTAATGGACTATGAGAATATTTTGTTGGGGTTGTGAGATGGCATTTAGAGCAACTCACTACATATTCTTTATAGCAGCAAGTTCCCCCAGCAATTAAAACCTTCTAAGGACTCTGCCATCAGTATTCTCAGCTCCCAAATGTCCTACCAGTATGTGATTATGAGCAAGATTTAGAACAGTGTTTCGAAAGGTTAGAGGTAACAGCAAAAGTCTATATTAGGTCCCTTGTTTTCTACCCTGGAAATAAAATAATCAGTTATTTCAAAGTGAGCAAATTATAATTGACTTTTAAGTTTGTTAGCAACACCAGTTACAACCTGGATGTTTCTAGCTTTCAACAAAGTAGGGTCTTCCCACTGGGTAGCCTTAAAGGACCACTATAGTGCCAGGAAAACATACTCATTTCCTGGCACTATAGTGCCCTCAGGGTGCCCCCACCCTCAGGGACCCCCTCCCGCCGGGCGCTGGGGAGAGTAAAGGGTTAAAACTTACCTTTATTCCAGCGCCGGGCGGGGAGCTCTCCTCCTCCTCTCTGCCTCCGATCCTCCCTTTCGGCTGAATGCGCATGCGCGGCAAGAGCTGCACGCGCATTCAGCCGGTCTCATAGGAAAGCATTTACAATGCTTTCCTATGGACGCTTGCGTGCTCTCACTGTGATTTTCACAGTGAGAATCACACAAGCGCCTCTAGCGGCTGTCAATGAGACAGCCACTAGAGGATTTGGATTAACCCTATTATAAACATAGCAGTTTCTCTGAAACTGCTATGTTTATAAAAAAAAGGGTTAGTCCTAGAGGGACCTGGCACCCAGATCACCTCATTAAGCTGAAGTGGTCTGGGTGCCTAGAGTGGTCCTTTAAGTTTACCAGAACTAACCTGCAAGGAAACAATGGTCAAAAATAAAAGGACTAAATATTTTAGTTCTAGGATTACCAATAGAGTTTACAAGATAGATACATGTATCTCTTGTGACACTAAAAATGCAATATATTTACAGTTGCAAGAAAAAGTATGTGAACCCTTTGGAATGATATGGATTTCTGCACAAATTTGTCATAAAATGTGATCTGATCATCATCTAAGTCACAACAATAGACAATCACAGTCTGCGTAAACAAACAACACACAAACAATGAAATGTTGCCATGTTTTTATTGAACACACCATGTAAACATTCACAGTGCAGGTGGAAAAAGTATGTGGACCCTTGGATTTAATAACTGGTTGAACCTCCTTTGGCAGCAATAACTTCAACCAAACATTTCCTGTAGTTGCAGATCAGACATGCACAACGGTCAGGAGTAATTCTTGACCATTCCTCTTTACAGAACTGTTTCAGTCCAGCAATATTCTTGGGATGTCTGGTGTGAATAGCTTTCTTGAGGTCATGCCACAGCATCTCAATCGGGTTGAGGTCAGTACTCTGACTGGGCCACTTCAGAGGGCATATTTTCTTCTGTTTAAGCCAATCTGTTGTTGATTTACTTCTATGCTTTGGGTCATTGTCCTGTTGCAACACCCATCTTCTGTTGAGCTTCAGCTGGTAGACAGATGGCCTTAAGTTCTCCTGCAAAATGTCTTGATAAACTTGGAAATTCATTTTTCCTTCGATGATAGCAATCCGTCCAGGCCCTGATGCAGCAAAGCAGCCACAAACCATGATGCCCCCACCACCATACTTCACAGTTGGCATGAGGTTTTGATGTTGGTGTGCTGTGCCTCTTTTTCGCCACACATAGTGTTGTGTGTTTCTTCCAAACAACTCAACTTTGGTTTCATCTGTCCACAGAATATTTTGCCAGTACTGCTGTGGAACATCCAGGTGCTCTTGTGCAAACTGTAAACGTGCAGCAATGTTTTGTTTGGACAGCAGTGGCTTCCTCTGTGGTATCCTCCTATGAAATCCATTCTTGTTTAGTGTTTTACGTATTGTAGATTCACTAACAGGGATGTTAGCATTTGCCAGTGACTTTTGTAAGTCTTTAGCTGACACTCTAGGATTCTTCTTCACCTCATTGAGCAGTCTGCGCTGTGCTCTTGCAGTCATCTTTACAGGACGGCCACTCCTATTGAGAATAGCAGCAGTGCTGAACTTTCTCCATTTATAAACAATTTGTCTTACCGTGGACTGATGAACAGCAAGGCTTTTGGAGATACTTTTATAACCCTTTCCAGCTTTATGCAAGTCAACAATTCTTAATCGTAGGTCTTCCGAGAGCTCTTTTGTGCGAGGCATCATTCACATCAGGCAATGCTTCTTGTGAAAAGCGAACCCAGAACTGGTGTGTGTTTTTTATAGGGCTGCTGTTACCAACACCTCCAATCTCATCTCATTGATTGGACTCCAGTTGGCTGACATCTCACTCCAATTAGCTCTTGGAGATGTCATTAGTCTAGGGGTCCACATACTTTTTCACCTGCACTGTGAATGTTTACATGGTGTGTTCAATAAAAACATGGCAACATTTCATTCTTTGTGTGTTATTAGTTTAAGCAGACTGTGATTGTCTATTGTTGTGACTTAGATGATGATGATCAGATCACATTTTATGACCAATTTGTGCAGAAATCCATATCATTACAAAGGGTTCACATACTTGTTCTTGCAACTGTATTAACATGTAAATGCGGCCTCCAGTACATAGTTAGGAACACTAGGTCATTAAGGATTAGAATCTGTGAGCACATCCGGAACATAAAAAATAGTGTGCTCAACCACTCTATGTCTGCGCACTTTGCTCAAACTGACAATGGAGACCCCAAGTACCTTGATATTACTGGGATACAAAAGGTGGAAAAAAATTGGAGGGGGTAACCATCCTGAGAGATGAAACAGTTTGCAGTTATATCTAAGCTCTATCTGTATTACTGTCAGGATTACAAGTTGATCTAGCACACAGAACTGTGTCACAGCTAGGACTCCAGATAACCGGATCTTAGAATGACCGGACTTAACGTACCCAAGAATAGTCAAAATACTAGCCAAGGTTGGGAACACAGAATCAGACACAACAATGAGGGAAAGCCAAAAGTCAAGGATACCAGAATTCAGGGAAGTCAAAACGAAGCCAAAGTCAAATACCAGAAAATCAAGATCAGGAACGCACTCTCAAAATACCATCAGGATTAAACCACGACAGGGCACTGAGCAAAAGGAGAATTGGTTTTAAATACCCCTCCTGTGGATCCGATTGGCTGTAACCGGCCTTTGACCCCAAAAGTAATTACCAGGTTTGCATGTGCATGATTGCTGCTCGCCACAACTTTTCCTGTCAGGATGGTAATGCTGATCGGCACAACTTTTCCTGTCAGGACGGTAAATGCCATTAGCCACATTTTTATGTGCGGATGAATACGTGACAATTACGTTTTGTGTCCTAAGCATGCACTTATAGAAGTGCATGCGTCATCACTAAGGATGTAGCAATGCCGTGATGTTAACCTAATTACATATACACCCTACTGGAAGAGGAAGTAATAGATCCAAGTAAACACCTCCTGAGCACTTGATATATTTTTGTATAATTGCTATACTATTGAATTTTTTAGATCCAATTATTCAAATCTAATTACTTAACTGAATCTCTATATCTAATGATTGCATTCAATTGAGTTAACTTGTACTCTGACTCATGGCACAGCTGTTAGCCTTTACTATCAATGTGACTATACTGGGGGTCTTGTATGGATGTAATTAAATGTATGGTTGTAATTTAACTAATTGTTTGATTGATATAACCTTGTTAATTGTTAATCACTTGTATTACTATAAAAATGAATGTATACATGCACTTAGTAGCTTGACAAAGACCATGTAGGTCAAAACTTTGTGATGGAGTAGGTTCAATAAAATTGCCTGGTTTGTACCTTGGAGTGCCTGGACCTTTCTTCTATTTTTGTTACTCAGGATTTGGTCTCTGGAACTGAGCTGAGTTGCACCCAGCTACACACTACTTAAAGGGACAGAGTGCAGTTCCACACCCTACCATAACTAAGCATGCACTTATGTCACACTTTATAATTATGTATTTTATATTTCTATATATGTAATAATGTATTTCATACTGTTCTGTTTTTCTATACTATGTATATTATATGGATTTTATAAGGATTTTTTATAAACATAGAAGATATATAGGTTCTGTTTTTATCAAGTATATGTTTTGATACATCTAGATCTAACATTATTCTATATTTTTCTTTGTTTTTCCTGTATTCATACAACTCAGTTGTATATATATTGCCATGGAATCATCCAAGGCACGGACTTCTTAATAGACTTTCTAATCTGGACGTTGGCTGAGACATGTTATAGGAAGACGCCCAGCGGAAACACATCACAGGAAGTTCCTGCGACACCATTTTGCACAATGTCAGAAATGCACTAGGACAGATCGAGCATTCCACCAGGTGTATATGTCTGTACTGATTTATGTATTTAGGTCCTGATAGAGGTGGCAGAAAGCACATCCAGCAGGGGATCATATATGGGAAGGAGGGAAGGGCTCTTATCCCACATGCATATGTTTCCGGGGTAATTTAGAAGGGTATATATTTCACAATTGACCGGACAGACTTCCTAACACCTCATCAAGACCTTCTGAGAGGTGGAAACGCATTGTGTTACCAAAGGAATCTGTAGCTGAAGGCTGTGTATTTCCATGTAAGATGTTACATTATTTTTGTTAAATAAATGTTATGTCTACATCTAATCTGGTGCCTTTCCATTTATATATATACTGGGAGAGAGGTAATTTACTAGAGTGAATATTGGATAACCATCACCACTTCAATAATGCTATTACCTGAGCCAGTTCTTACAGGCTTTAATAAATGTGAGTGGGATGTGAATATATCACCTTATAGATATACAGATATACATTATATTGGTTGTTCCTTGACTATACTGCTCTATGTCAAGTTCATTTCTTACAGCCATTTGCCAAGAACAAACCTGATTAGGTATTAATTTATTCTGCACTTGCACTTTTGATTGCATGTAGAGTGCGCCACTCACTCTTTTTTCTGTGTTTTTATTCTGTATTTGGGGAATTGGGTGATTAATTCCCATCTGGGGATTGGCAGCATCTCCTTAGAGCCAGTGTTGCACATTCTCTGTTTTTCTTTACCAGTAATAACCACCTGATCTAATAAATCATCATCACCATCTGTGCTAGTGCCAGGTTCATCATCACCTTGACCCTGTTGATCCCATTCTAACACTGGCACAAGACAGTGGTTTTTACAATTGCCCTTACTACTACAATCACGCTCCAAATCAGAAAAAATAAACACATCATTTTCATCACTTCATTAATTGAGTCCATTTCAGGTGACCTCTAAACTGATTTCTTAGTTAATATCCATAGTTTAAGAAACTTGAGAAAATCTGTTCCCAACACCACCTCATGGGCTAACTTAGGTATTACACCCACATGACGGTTTAAAGTACCACATTTAGTTTCCATACACACTAAACATAAACACAAATAATTCCCATTTTCTGTAAATGATCAACTATAACTCCTTGAACTGTAGATTTGGCCACCAATGTTACCATACCTCCTGAATCAAGCAGTGCTTTACATTTTCTACCATTCACATTTATATAACCCCAGCGACAGTCACTATTACTGACTGGACTTAAAGTTTGACAAAAGAGAATGTGGTCTCACAACACAGTATAGTCCATACTTTCATCTTTAAAGATACAGTCTCTTGCTATGTGAGCAATCTCATTACATTCATAACACCTTGAACCACATTAGTTAAATCCCTTTTATATATATTTTTTTAGTTGGCTATATTTGAAGGTCCGCTTAGTTCCAGGAGGGGAATCTTTAACTGCCCTTATACCTTGAACAGTCTTACTCGTTCTTGTAGAGGTCTAGCACCTAGGACGGCAAGGCTTTTCTGCTGAAACTGGATGCAAAGTTCCTCCTGCTGCTATATATCTCTACCCTTGCGATCAGTTGGTCTGCTGTTTGAGGGTCACCTTGATTCAACCATTGATGCAAAAGAGCAGATCCTATCGGGTCAGAAAATGGTCCATCACCAGTAATTCCACAATTTGCCTTGTTAACCTCCGGTTATATCCATTTTTGGGCAATGTGAATGAGGTCAAATATTTGTGACAATACTGCCAAGAGTGGAAACTTAGAGCTTAGAACATGTGCTGCAGAAGTCACTCCTTGACATTAAAGGATTTTACCCTTTAGCTTAGGATTTCACCCTTCATATTTACTTGCTTTCACTGGCTCCAAGTCATAGTAGGCCTTTTGTGATTTTCCACTCAGGAATGGAGTAAGTATACTTGCCCACTCGACTGCAGGCCATCCTTCTCTTTCCGTTGTACGCGCAAAAGCCAGAAGGTATGTCTCAATGAGGTATGTTGTAATCATCATTTGTAAATAATTACTCAATATCCACCTGCAGAATCAGAGTCCTGCCTGTCTAATATATCATTAATCTCCTGTTGCAAAGTATGTTCTTCATTGGCCTTCCTGAATGTCTCATCTTGTACAGTCAACATCTGTTGAACCAGGATCTCTGTGATCTCCTTCTGTGCTTAAGCCATATCCATAGCATTTTCAGGCTGGGCTAACACTAACTGCTGCAGAGCTGCACAATTTTTAGCAGTTCTCCTATTAGTTTCACACTGCACAGCAGTCCTCCAAACTTTCCTGATTTTGGTGGGACAGTCCTCATTTTTTGGTTCTGTCCTGCTGACCTGACATAATTTCCAGGAGTCCTGCTTTTGAAGACAACCAGGGAGCTGTACCCAACAAGCATTGTTCAAGCACGCCACTAGACATGTCATTGGGCACTAGGACCCTGCAAAGAGCACTGAAAAAGAGCTCTCTGCAGAGTCGGCCCTCAGTGGACTGACCTTAGACGATGGATAGGCAACTAGGCATACATTCACACATGGTTGACCTGCTAGTAATTTTAGCAGAATGACCCTTTCCCAGTTGGGTACACGAGCCGGTAAATCCCTAATAAACAAAAAGAAAGGGGGGTGAGTGGGTGAACGCAATTTGTTTGCTTGTTTTGCACATCTATGGTGCTATTGCCAATATATGGCTTTTATATTGTGATTCCCAATACATTTGTAGTTAAAACTTTCTACCAACTACTCTACTCTTGCATTTCTGTTGGTATCTGCAGGCAGGATCGAGCTGCTCATCTCTACAAGACCACCAGGGCAATGCCCCCCCCTCCCTGAGGAAAAGGTAAGAAGAGAAGAGAGGGGACATACTGTTTATTTATGCTTTTTTTTCTTTAAATGGTAAGAAATTATAATTTTTTTATTAATTACTTCTATTTTCCCCCATATATAGACACACACCCATCACCCACACACTGCACCCCTCACAAACACAGAGAACATCACTCTCACACACACACAGCACCCCCCACAAACACACAGAGCACCCCTCACAAACACATGGAGCACCCCTCACACACACACGGAGCACCCATCACACACACACACACACACACAGCACCCCTCACAAACACCCCTAACACACACACAGAGCATCCCTCACACACACACAGGTTATGTATTTGTGTGTCAGGATAAGTATCTGTGTGTGAGGATGTGTGTCAGTGTCTGTATCTGTGTATCTGTATTTGTGTCAGGGTATGTATCCCTAAGTGTGTTAGTGTATGTATACATGTGTCCGTGTCTCTTCATGTTTTTCTGTATAGGTATCTGTGTGTCAATGTATGTGTCTCTGTGTATCTGCATCTGTGTCAGGGTGTGCATCTGTGTGTCAGATACATACACTGACATACTTAAGGATACATACCCTGACACACAGATGCACACCCTGACACACATGCAGATACACACACAGACATGCATATACACATTGACACACAGATACATATACTGACAAACATGCAGATACAGACACAAATAAAAATACACTGACACACTTAAGGATACATACCCTGACACACATACAAATACACACCCTGAAACACAGATACACACCTTGACAGAAATTCATATACAAAGACACATATGTACATACACCAACACACATAGATACAGACAATTAGACACACATATACACTGACACACAGATACATACAATATCTGTATCTGTATGTCTGTATCTGCATGTGTACCATTGTCTGTATCTGTATGTCTGTCAGTGTTTGTTTATGTGTGTCTGCATGTGTGGCAGTGTGTGTCTGGGGCAGAGGAGTAGCAGGGGGAGCCTAGGGCAGAGGAGAACATGGATAAGCAGGGAGAGCCTGGGGCGGGGGAGAAGCAGGGTGAGTCTAGGGCAGAGAAAAGGGGGATATTGGGCAGAGAAAAAATGTATAAGTTTGAAAGAAATGCAACTATATTAATTACAAACATTTTGTTAATGGGAGGGGAACAATGTATGGAAATGGGCTGCCAAGGGGTACTCAAGTGAAAAATGGTTGGGAACCACTGCTCTAACAGATTAGAACTGTTTCTAATTCTGATTCAAACAAATTAAATTGGGACCTAGATATCTGATGTGAAGAGTTGACATTGATGCAAACAATTAATACAGTTGGCTTTCACAGCATATGAGTGTTACAGGTCAGACAGACATTTTCGACAATATTTTCCTAAAAACTGTTTAAAAAGTACAATAGAAGCTGAGATTGTTTTTAAATACATTTTGGAAAGTACAGCAAGTTACCGTACTTGGACAAGTTATATAAAAGGTAAGTTTATGTTTCCTGCTGCCATGGGTAAATAATGGGGAGTGGAATATAGTATTGTATTCACGTTGAAAGCAGGGCGTCAGCTATGATCTTGTCTTGTTTCATTTTTACCATTGCTTAATTGAAAAATACATAATAAAAAAATTGACAATCAAAAAATGATTTCATGATAAAACACAGGTCAGTTACTCTCTAGTGCACTGGGGTGTTACCCTCGCCTATAAAAGTTTTGTGTGATGTCATCACCCTCATTACATCATTCCTTGGACCATTCATTGCAAATACAGGTTCTGTAGAGGACGCTAAAAGGACAAAGCAATGTGATATCCCGATTAAAGTAAAGTTTATTTCCATCTTAGAATGGAAACAGATAAGCAAATAATGTTTAAAATAAACGTTAAAAACTGATGTAACTGTGTGGCTTTGGTTAAAAAGATGTTCATATAAAGCTGAATTTTTAATTGTGGAATACTTGATAGGTACTTTGTTTTTCTTTTAATTAAAGTTTAACAGGCACATACAAAAGTAACTTGCAACAGGTAGTGATGATTGACGTAATAATATAAGTTGAGAATAACTGGAGAATAATGAGTTGCATACAATGTAAGCAAGATTCTCACTAAAATAGGTATTTTTGCCTCTCATAGTATAATCTGCATATGGTAAAGGAAATATCTAGCAATTTCTGACAAAAGAAATGGTGCTCTAAAATGATACCTGGTCCCTGAACACAACACATGTTATGCCAAGGTCTCTGGTTCAAGAGAAACCCAATAGTATCAAGAAGCTAGATACAGTTCCTAAATATAGCAGACATGGTAATCATCCAATTAAGGAAGATAATTCAGAGGAAAATTGGATAGGATTAGGATAGGTGGGAAGGTGTGTCAAGAGCAAAGAAAAAGGAGACAAAGATGAAAGAGAAGACAACAAAAAACACAAAAACACCACACACTACAAAAATGGAAGTAATGTACTGCCAAGGATCAGGCCAATTAAACATAGGCTGTTACCACCACCCTTATATAAGGTTTGGAATTTCTGTTTAAGATACTATGTGCATCTGCGTCGAAGTCTGCAGAGTAAAATAGTCTCAACCAGTTTAACCATGTGTTTATGTATTTAGTGTGAGATTTATGGATGATGTCTTCCATGGCTTTTACCCACTGAACAAATGATGGTTCCCTACCCTGTATCCAATATTTGGGGAGCATTCTCTCCAGAGCTTCCAGTACGCTGATTGTTTTAAGGTTTTTGTATCTTTTAACTCAGAAATCCATAGTAATAACACGGTTTCCAGTTCAAAAGGAGGTGGATCGCCTGTTAACAGTGTTATAATTCAATGAACTGTTTTCCAAAATGAATTATAATTGGGCAGCTTACCAGACATGCAGGAACATTCCCCCCTCGCCTAAGCATGGCCAACACCTGTCAGATATATCAGGGATTCTGGAATGTAGAAAAGAATGATTCCTGTGCCACAATGGCAGAATTATTAAAGGTTTCTTAGATTTTTGAAGAGACAGAGCATGTATGTTCTAATATTTTTGCTCCTATTCCTCATCCGATATGCCATCTACCATTTCCTCCTACATATAAGGATATAATAGGAGTAGCATATGTACATATTTAATATCTGACTTTATTATATGAAGATTATGCAATTTAATTTGTCACAGCAGGGAAACAGAGGTTTTGTTCAGAATTAATTGTTAATCATCTGTATTTATTTATTTATTTTCCATGCTTTAAGACTTCCAAGCCATTTTTCCACTTTAGAGGCTTAGATCCATTCTGGTTTACTCTATCTACCTCACCTGTACTCACTTCAAACCGTTGAAGTCCTTGATCAGACTCCTTAACCCACTTCATAGCATTTTGCCCTTTACTTTTTTTTTTTTACATTCTTTGCTATGCAAATGAGTACAGACATGAGATGCCACAACAGCAAAAGCAAGTGTTTCAATAACATACATGGTGATATATTGACATGATATATAAATAAATTGCACACATTTTATGAAAATAATAAGAAACAGGCTAGGCAGTGATGTCTAATTGGTTGGCAAAAGAAACGTAAAACATAGGTAGGCTATACTTAATATATATGAAAAACAAAGTTAAAAAATAAATAGTCTTAAAGCTGGCTGAACATGAAAATTATAGTCGGGTATAAGTGCGACTTTAACTTGTTTCACATGAATTAGTAAACATGATCTTTAAAAGTTGTGGGTACTAAATAACATGCTATTTTAACTTTCTGAAGATTAACTTGCATAAAAGTTATGAAATGGAACTTGATACATCATCATACCAGCAGTGCCCTACACCAGGTAGAAGAAAAATAAAAAGAGTAGATAGAAATAAAAAAAAATACGAAGCGTTTATCAAAACTTTTGCAAACAAAATTACATCTGCCATCCACAAAAAAAAGCTTATCTCAGGCAGTGGGCCTATAGTCCGGATCAGCTGATTCCCTGAAGTGGCAAACTTGATGTCCATTTAGGGAAGTTCATGTGAGTATGTGCAGGGTAGAATCAGAACAGGGCATCCCTCCAGCCCCAGGCCTATATGAAAGATAGCATCATTAGTCCACAGACTCGGATACTCTCAGAGGCCAAGTCCTGCCCACACTAGGGTTAGTTTGAAGATCTGGATGATCATTACTGGTTGTGAAGGTTGATCCTCTGACTGCATGGTCGATGCAAAGAGACTAAGCCTTGGGAGGCTCTTGGCACAGCTAGGCGAACAGCGGATTGGCTTGATGCATGCAAGATTGAGTCGCTCTGAGTAGACCGCCCCTCCCATCTCCAGCGACAAACTTCTCTTTTTCTCTTCCTACTGCTTAGTCAGGATGTCTTTAGCACATTCTCATATCCTCAGGACCTCACAAGACCTTGTCTAGCCTGATTCAGTGGAGCCGCGATGTGGGCTCAGGCTCAACAACTCAAGGGCATCCGCCATGTCATATATTGGAAATGCGGCAGTATTGCAGCTCAGAACAAATGGTAAGTACAGCTAAGTTAGCTTGGGGCAGTCCAGTGGGGACTGAGATATTATCCACAGGCCTGAGAGGGGGTTGGACTGCAGCAGAACTTTAGAGGAAACTGAAGGATGAGGAGATCGTCCATCTCACCCCAACTCTGTTTTCAGTAGGCCACAGCAGCTCACATGAGCTTAAAGCCTTGAAGGAGGTCTCAATTTGCTTATCCAGGAACCCCTGACATAAGTACTATTCTTTAGTGGGTATGTCAGCTTGTTGGCCAGAATTAATACCCCCAAATCAGCCACATAAAAGGAGTTCCAGCACCACATGTCTGGTCCACTTGAAGGTCATTCTCAGGCCTCCTTTACCCTCTTCAAAAATTGTCATGATGGTGAAGGTGAAGAGATCTTTTAACTGCACTTGTCTAAATCTGTCAGACATGCTGAATGCACTTTTCCAGTATTCCTAGGGATAGGACACTGATTGGTTAGTTAGACTAATGTCCTCTCTGGAGTAGGTGTGGAAAGCATAAGAAAGAAAAGTAAATACATATAAAAAAAAAAATATTTAACTGCTTTTTTCAGCATGCACATTGAGGTAACTGTCTATTTCAATGCTAAAGCTTTTACATGAGACAGTTGTCTCAAAGTGATTTATGTCCCTTTAGGTGGGCAAATCACTGTGGACTAGTCTGTAACAGGCAAAGTAAGGTGTACATTTAAATTGGTAGACAGAAAAGGTTTGAAATTGACAGACTAATCTGAAGTGGGGGTGAACTGGTCTGGAACAGTTTGAAATCAATATATTATTCAGGATCAGCCTAGATTAGTCACGTTTATCTGTATGTATCACTCTAAAAGGAATAATGTGGCCTGCAGTGGACCTAGGCAAGTGGTGTCATCTAATGCAAATACATAAATGAAGCCTGACTTGACCTTGCCTGACCTTAGAATGTTTTTTTTTTTAACATTTAGCTCAAATCGTAGATTGTAAGATCTTCGGGACATAATTCATATATACGCACTATACGTGTATCTCTTTATATACTTATTAGTGACCACAACCCTTATTTGTGGACTAAAAAGAGCCTTGCTTTTTAATTTGTACAAGGTCAGCGCTATAACATAGTAACAATATTGTAAGGGAAAGAAAAATGCTGGATTGAAAGCGCTGATTTTCTTGCTACACAAGTAAAAATTCTGCTTATTAAGTTAACACAATTTCCACATAACATTTGGAAAAATAAACAGTGTAAAGATGTGACTTTTTTTAGGGAAAAGAAAACAACCCTTGAAGAATATTGGAAGCAGAAAAGGTCTTCAGAGTTTGGGCTCCGTTTCCATGAGAAATTTCAAAACCCTCATCTCATCTCATTGTTTTCTGTGTATTTTATTTCTCTTCCCCAGTGTGGGAGTTTAACTCTTCACATGTTAGAAACCTTTTTCATTCCTGCAAATTTTTGTGATAGGGTCAAACCCAGACAGAGTGAGTCACTCTTATTAATGTTCTTTCAAGGACTAGTAACTTATGCTGACACACCCAACATCAACAACTTTGGATATATAGCATCTCCAAAATTAGAGAACCCATCTCCAATTTCTCCTCGCCTCCATAAGTGAATTTAGAAGAGGGGAAAAGGGAGGATGGTTCTCCGGAAGCAATATTAATAGTGGCCAAAAGCTGAATTTTTTTCTTAAACTCAATATTAAATATGATATTTTTTTTGCACTTTTTTGTTTTGCTTTCTTTAAGCAGCCGTTGTAAGGAAAGAACATTGTTCCTAGGACTTTTAAATAGTTGTTAAAAAAAAAAAATCAAGTGATTTACTAAAACATTCCCCTGTTGCTTAAATGGGGTATTCTTGCTGAATCCAGAAACTTTGCAAAAACATCCGGATATTTCAAAACATTGGCATCTATTCACTAAACAGTGAGTTGGGGGACATTAATTACTGAGTTGTAAAAGTCAAATCAAAAATACGGTATTGGATTTTTCCAACCTTGCATACATTTTGCAAGTAAGCATTTCACTCACCACAACTCACTGTTTAGCGTATAGACCTTTTTACATTTTGATATACCAATATGAAGAAGTGAATAAATATGTAATTTGAGTTTAGAAGCTTTAGGGTAGATTTACTTTAGGTTCTATTTAGGTTTATCTGCCAAGGTTTTGCAAACATGATATTTTTCAACCAATCTATTTTAGCTCAGAAAACAAGTGTCCAACTACAGCCAAAAGCCACCTCCCCTCCCATTTCAGGACATCATTATACCAATTTGATCTCAGGACACTCAGCAGTTAGTGAGTGGTTAGTTCAATAGCACTGTGTGCAAGGACAGCCTTAAGTTGGGCTGGACAGATGGGCAGACAGCCTTGTATATGGATGGGCCATTCTTTGTCGCATTAGTGCGCATATCCTTGTGGTCCAGTGCAAGCCCTTTCCCACATTTATATATCCCAATGTTGGGAGTACCAATTCGTATGTTTATGAAGCCAATAAAATACATATTTTTAGACATATTGGAAGAGTTCTTTTGGTTGGGCAAATTATGTAACTTGTGATTTATAGGTAATGCACAGGAGTATATTTGAGGAATTGTTTTAATCAATGGGCATCTTTTGTTACGTGTTCGTGGGGAGAATTTCAAAACTGATCCAACACCTGTGCTGGGTAAAGATCCCAAATAATGCTGTCAATAACTAGGTATTGTTTCACCGTGGTTCTAAGCTGCGGTTTGCTGAATAAAAGCAACATGTAAATCATCAGGCTTTTGTAAAAGCAATCTACATACATGTGGTACTGTGACAGTATGTATGTCTAGTTCAAATGACTTTCTGAGAGTTGTGGATATGTTACCGTTAAAGTGCAGAAATCAGTTAATGTGCACTGTGACAAACTGCCATATGCCACTGGGCATTGGAGAGGACTGATTGCCAGCCTCCTACCTTCTGACTATGGCACTGGGATATATGGCATTTGAAAACACTATTTGTGTCCTGTGATAAAACTGGAGATTGTGAACAAATATGACTATTGTCCATGATGATTTTTTATGATTCCCTTAGTTTGTTGCACTGTTCCCCATGTGTTTCATCTGTTGGTTCGGCTGGATAGACTACCAGACAAACTGTGGAGTTACTGGGTGGCCACCATTCCATGTATCAGAGGCAAATGGTAAGAACAATGGATGGCGGCCATTTTAACTCACAGACACTGTTTTGACTTTTCTACACGGTGCCATCTCGACGGTATTTGGTGCACAAAGACATCGTTCAGTAGTGTTAAACTACAGAACAGGGGACACATTTAACAGTACTTATTTTTCGTATAGCATGTATATGTTCTGCGGAATCTGCATTAAATCGTATCTTCCAAACTACTGAACGGATCTGGGTGAATTTTGGATATGTGGTTCATATATATTTATTTTTTTATTTGGGTTATTGCATGTTTTAGGGTCCCCGTGATATGTTTTATAATACTGTACTTTCCTGCCTGTGATAATTAAGTTAGTCTATTGTGTTGAGATAATTGTATCACGGCCAGAGGGGAGGATTTCTGATGTAATGAATGGGAGTGTTAGCTGTGTTGTAATGTGTTGATTGGTTGTTCTTCAAAACCCTGTGGGCACTACTATGTTTGTAGAATGCGAATAAAAGAGGCTGTATGTGCCAGTACAGTCAGTTCTTCTTGACCCTCAACACGTAGTCTTGTCTCGTGATTGGAGGGGACAGCTATACTCACACTGGAGATTGCTATGCTCTGCATACTCCCCTGAGCTTTAATCACTTAGCTCTTTTAAGAGCTTGTTCCTGATACGCTCTCCTGGAGGAGAGGTCTTCCCCACACTGTCCTTGAGGACAGACACTGATCCAGGGTGGACAGAAGACGGCGAGACTCCAGTTAAGCTACGGCGGTTGCAGAGTCTGCGGTGGTTGTGGTGTCCGATGAGGTGCTGGTGGTCCTCGGCGCAAGCTGGGAAGCGTCCATTAACGGAAGGTACTCGGTCGGAGTATGGGGAGTTCCGTTACATGCACATTACCTAGGTAATGTGCAGATTAACTAGGCTGATCAGTTAAAGTGCCGAAAATTGTTTCATTTCTCAAATATTTCTCACATTACCTAGATAATCTGCACATTACCTACTAGGCACTAGTTAAAGTGCAAATAAGAGAGACATATCTCAGGTCTCTCCTGGTTATCCCCTTAAAACTCATTATTTCTAGGACTGCATGGAAAGCACCTGGGAGATCCAGGTGATAATACATGGGGCTTCCAGTCTGTCAGCAGGGGCAGATTTAGTGACCACACTGCAAGTATGTCTTCCCAGCATAGGGATCATGAAATCCTTTAATAGGTTTTATGCAGCACACGATACAACATTAAATCAACCAATGTAAACTAAGAGTCATTAGATTCACATGTATGCGCTTTTCGGAGAAATCTGGAAAGTTAACACTTGCACAGATACACAATTCCCATAACAGAACATAACTCAATAAGGAGGGCTGGGGTAATATGGAAACCTTTTATGCTAATTGCAACAATTAAACATGAACCTATAACCCTTTGTCACAGAGCATTGTAAGGTCATAATGCTCACATTTTAAAAAAATTATGAAGAAAATACAGTTTATGTTTACCTGTAATCCAGCGCCAGGGAGGCTCCCAGTGCCGCTTTCCACAACCTCTTTGTGAACAGCAGTGTGAGGTCCAATCAGAGACTTGTCAGCAAGGGAGAAGATCACATGTGTAGCCAGCTCCCCAACGACAGACGCATGTGTAGCCAGCGCCCCAACGACAGACGAAACCAAGGCGAGACGCCAGAGAAACTTTTGCACTTTAACGAGACGGAAGCCGTTAATGTGCACATTACCTAGGCAAAGTGCGGAAAAATCTTGATTCCACACTTTAACGTAGCAAATCAGTTAATTTGCACATTAGTACAGCGCTACGGAATTTGTTGGCGCTATATAAATAATAAAATAATAATAATAATTAGCTAGGTAACATGCACATTAACGGCTATCGCACTTTAGTGGTAACAAATATACAAAATATCGGAGCTGCTGTGTCTGTGTGAGGCCTAATTGCCTTATGATATCTAGACCCTGTACTGCAAAATATATAGTATTTTATTATATGACATGAAGTGGTCTGGGTTCCTATAGTGTCCCTCTAAGGCGATTTAATTTTTTTTTTTTTTTTTTTAAATATACTTAAATATGTTGCTTATTTATTATTGGAACCCTCTGCTGTTTATGTAATGTTTATATAATGATTATGAATATGAAAGAAGTCTTAAGACATAAATGCATTGCTGTCAAAATTCAACAAATACAGAATGTATGCACTCTTGGATATTACTAGGGAAGCCATGACAAAGCAAATAACTGTCCGTGGAGAGGGTACATATTGCCATAGAAAGTCTTTCATTGGCCAGTGTATTATTATTATTAAGTGATAGTGATTCCAAGCCAGTGGAAAATTGGATTGACCTGTATCACCGCTAGAGATACCCTTTCCCTTAGTGTTATAGCCCCTCCAAGTAGAAATAGTGTTATAGCTTTACCCCTATACATTAACCGAGACTTACTATTAGGAGTAGATCTGATTTTATTCGCACAAGCATAGTCATTTATACACGGACCCCCCACATGGGGTCCGTGTTTGACAACAAATCATCCCGCCCTGGTGCCTCTGTGTCTGGGGGCCAATTGAGTTACTGTTCGCTAAATCACTTATCTCCCGGATACAGAGGCCCCAACACAAAAATACCCCCCAAAACATAATAAAACCATACTTATAGTATATCCCCGGATAGGTCTGATCCAAGTGCCTATGTTGGCAAAATAGTGCATGGGTCCATGCAGAATTGACAAATCGCCACCAGGGTAAAGATTTGAGCGGCCGCTAGCAATGGTCATGGTCAAAAAAGTTCCATGATGAACTGGGCTTTGGCTGGTCAACTGTCAGGAGCTCCAGCTCTATACAGTTCAATCTCCTGGCTGACCGGGAAGTGGGGGAAAATGGAGGTGAAAGATGACAAGGAGATGGGGTCAGGCGCGGGTGGGCCGGAGTGCTACAGGAGTTGTAGCTAAGTACTGCTACACTCTTGACGGCTCTCTGACTTTTTGGATGGTCAGAGGAAGGGGCATTTTCGGCTGATGGGCTTGGAGGGGAAGAGGATGAGTAGTGAAAATAGTCTTTTGGGAAAACATAGGGGATAACAACGGGTATGTAGATGGTGACTACGATGGTTTGTCACAGACCTTAATAAAATGTTGTGTCCTCCGGAGGCCTGGTCCAGGTTTTGATCTCACTCAGAAAAGGAAGCACTGTTGTGAAAATTGCAGTCCACATTTGACATCCATCCCAGTTGAGAACAGAGCTAACAAACACTATTTCCCCAAATTACATTCTAACATTGTTTGCAAAGCTAGGACATATTTTACATTTATATGTAAATAAATATTATACATTTAAAGCATTGTCTTTAAAGGGACACTATAGTCACCTGAACAACTTTAGCATAATGAAGCAGTTTTGGTGTATAGAACATGCCCCTGCAGCCTCACTGCTCAATCCTTTGCCATTTAGGAGTTAAATCCCTTTGTTTATGAACCCTAGTCACACCTCCCTGCATGTGACTTGCACAGCCTTCCATAAACACTTTCTGTAAAGAGAGCCCTATTTAGGCTTTCTTTATTGCAAGTTCTGTTTAATTAAGATTTTCTTATCCCCTGCTATGTTAATAGCTTTCTAGACCCTGCAAGAGCCTCTGTATGTGATTAAAGTTCAATTTAAAGATTGAGATACAATTATTTAAGGTAAATTACATCTGTTTGAAAGTGAAACCAGTTTTTTTTTTCATGCAGGCTCTGTCTATCATAGCCAGGGGAGGTGTGGCTAGGGCTGCATAAACAGAAACAAAGTGATTTAACTCCTAAATGACAGAGAATTGAGCAGTGAAATCGCAGGGGAATGATCTATACACTAAAACTGCTTTATTTAGCTAAAGTAATTTAGGTGACTATAGTGTTCCTTTAAAATGTGTGTTTCAAATGTTCCTAATAAATATGACAATGCAATAATAATGCTGTGGTTGTTGGACTGCAAAGTCATTAAAGCTCTGCAGTAAAAATATGCATTATCCAAATACTATACTTTTATATATTAAGACCATTTGACTCCGCTTTTTAACTCTGTAGCCACCATCTTCTGGCCTGTAGCATGTATCCATGTACTTAAAGGACCACTATAGTGCCAGGAAAACATACTCGTTTTCTTGGCTCTATAGGGTCCCCATCATCCTCAGGGCCCCCCTCCCGCCAGGCTCTAGGGGGAGGAAGGGGTTAATCCTTTACCTTTTTTCCAGCGCCTGCGCTGGGGACTCTCCTCCTCCTTTCCCCGTCATTGGCTGACTGCGCATGCATGGCATGAGCCGCGCGCGCATTCATCCAGTCCATAGGAAAGCATGTGCTTTCCTATGGATGCAAGCATGCTTTCCTATGGACGCAAGCGTCTTCTCACTGTGAAAATCACAGTGAGAAGCGCGGAAGCACCTCTAGCAGCTGTCAATGAGACAGCCACTAGAGGCTGGATTAACCCATTTGTAAACATAGCAGTTTCTCTGAAACTGCTATGTTTACAGCAGAAAGGGTTAATCCTAGATGGACCTGGCACCCAGACCACTTCATTAAGCTGAAGTGGTCTGGGTGCCTATAGTGGTCCTTTAACCTTTAATGGCAGTGACCATTCAATACAGAGTTACCCACAGCATTTTAAAAACTAGTCATAATACAGAGATATCCGATGTCTCTATGCACTATACACAATAATAATGGACAGCTGATCCTACAGTATGCAAAATGCAGTAGGAGTTATTAAAACTATTAGTTAGAGACAGCATAGTGCTGACAGAAATGTAACGGACCGCCTGGCATCCCGACCGGGTACCTCCGTCAATCGCTGCTTCCCAGTACTTGCGAGCAACATAAGCACTGTACTGGAACACCATAACAACCGTAGACCTCACAAACCGCCGCAGCTTGGTTGGGTCTCGCTGTCCTCCACCCACCCTGGACCCAAGACCAGGATCCAGCTTCCAGTGGGTAGACCTCTCCTAGTCCAGAGATCGTAGCAGGAAAAGCTCTTATAAGAGCTAGTGAATATACTCAGGGGAGTATTGTGATAGAGCAATCCCCAAAGTGAATGTACTTCTCCAATCCCCCAAACATGAGCCAAGACTTCACGAAGGGGTAAACTAATCTCTTTAATGGGAGCCACACTGGCCTTTTATACAAGTCCCCAAGCAAGGTGTACGCCCACATGGACCTTGTTGGGGACAGGGACACAAACTTACAAACCAATAGTAACATATTTACAATGTAAGGCACTCCCACACATAATACAATAACAAAAAGAGAAGTCCTGCGCTAAAGCAGCAAGGACTACAACACACATCAGCCCCAATATGTAGTAAAACCCAAAGAAAAGAAAATGTTACTTGCGCTTTTTCCTTAATCCCTATGTATATTTAGACAAATGGAGGTCATTTAGTTGCTCCAATGGCCATTGGAGGGATGCCCGCCTGCCAACGTCAAGGCAGACCCCCCCTAAGCGGGTCCTAACACTGACCCTTCAGCCTGCTTCCTTGAGCTTCTGGCAAAGATATCTCTAATGAGACAGAAAGGGGTATTTTTTATATACACCCCTTTACTTATTAACCCTTAATAGGGAACACATGGGATGGGTAGCAGCATTGTAACCAGGCTGTGTGATACAAAGTAAATACAAATACAAAAAGAGAAGTCCTGCGCTAAAGCAGCAAGGACTACAACACACATCAGCCCCAATATGTAGTAAAAACCAAAGAAAAGAAAATGTTACTTGCGCTTTTTCCTTAATCCCTATGTATATTTAGACAAATGGAGGTCATTTAGTTGCTCCAATTTTACTACATAATACAATAAGCCTTCCCCTTTACTTAGGAGATAATTGAGTCAAGCACTATACTAAACTCAATTATCTCCAAACACAAAAACAACACATTTTTACAAAACATCCCAAATACCTTAAAACACATACAATCCCCATAAATTCCCTGGTAGCCCTGATCTGGGTTACCAACATATCCAAAAATCACCCAGATCAGTTTAGGGGTTCAGAAATGTTATAGAAGTCATAGTTTTGACCAACCGCAGGCCTGATCCCATGCCCAAAGCAGTTCCAGAGAATCAGGGCTTACGGTCGGTTTAGCCCGGTAGTTTGAAAACAAACAAACTACCGAACAGAGTCAATAGTCTTACCATGGAGCTTGTTACCTTTGTTCAGACGAATGAGCCCATCGAACAGTCTCCTAAGATGAACAGAACCGAATGCAGGCAATGATGGAAGTCCAGCGGGGTTCGGGAGTTTCTGTATCCAATTTCAGTTCCATGAGATTCATGCCCAAACACCGCTGCCTGCGTTCATGTGAACAAGATGGCCGCCACTTCGTGGTTGTTCATAGGAATTGTGGCCACCCAGACGAACAATTAGAACACTGCGGTGAGAAATGTTCCAAGTTGTTAATAGGTGTTAACAAGCTCCAGGGTGGTCTCTGTTCGTGCGGTGTTTCGGTAAAGGAACCATATAGTCCCAATTGCACAAACAGAGCCTGTTTGAAGTATTTTAGCCAGGTCCATTGCAGGGGCATTAGTCACAGTGTAGGAGGCTGACAAACAGGCCCCTCCAAGAGCCAGTGACGAGGCTACTTTCGTCACAATAAATATATGCCATATTCCCTCCTTTCTATTGTCCTCTCTGGGTGTCCCTAGATCAGGGGTCAGCAACCTATGGAACGTGTGCCATGAATGTTATTCAAGGCGCCTTTGCACTGCACTCAAGGCTGCCAGAGCCAAACAGGCTTTGGCCTATCAGGAGCCTGAGTGAGACTTCAGATATCTGCTAGTGTAAACCTAGCAGGGATTGCAGGTTGTGAGGGACAATGTCAGATCACTTCCTCCCCGCACTTGTGAAGGGAAATCCGAACTGGAGTAGAGCAGGCTGCAACAGCTATCACGGCTACTGCCTGTGACCTGTATCTGGCCAGCATGGTCCCTGCTGGACCTCAGGAAAATAATCCACACTATTAGATATACACAGAGCTGCAGAAGAAGCCTCCGCCTCATAGAAGTAATGCAAACAGCTCCACACACACACAGTCCTCACAAACAACAACACTGACAATCCACATGCATGCACACAACTCCACAAGCAGCCTCTCACATGCAATAACACAAGCAGCCCCACACACTATGTGACATATCATCAACACACACAATTCCACAAGCAGCCTCCATACAAAGCCCATATTCATAGGTATCACACACCATACCACAAACTACTCATGAACATATACAATATAACAGCCCACATACACACAAATACAATGCTACTAAGCAACTACAGCAACCCATAAATATCACAAGCATATACTGCAACATACACTCATACCACAATGTAAAAAAAATAGATTGGCATGCCAGGAAACTTCAAAATCCTGTTTTGGCACATTACTACTAAAAGATTGTCTACCCCTGCCCTATACATATATACATATATATATATACACATATATATATATATATATACATATATATATATATATACATATATATATATACATATATATATATACATATATATATATATATATATATATATATACATATATACATATACATATATACATATACATATATATACATATATATATATATATATATATATATATATATACTCAAATGTATTTATTTATTTTGTGTAAATCCCATTGTCCCCTTGCTTAATTAGAGTTTTTTAAGGGAGAGAGCAAAATATAATATTATACACTTACAAGTGGCAGTGCCCAGGAGCTGCTGGTGCTGTGCTCTCTCCGCTACTTCCAAGACAACTTATTGCTTCTCTCTCCTGTGAGCACAGTAACCCCAACCCTTGGTGCTATGAGCCAACGATGACCTCTGAATATAGAGAACATTAGCATGCCTCGACTCATGGACAGCTGGTTCTGCTGCCCAAATGAAAACTCAATGGGAGGCCCCTGAAATTCCTTATTAAAGGAGACTAGGCATGTGCAAAACTTATTGAAACAGGATAGAATTCAAACATGTCCCTTTTTTTTAAAAAAAATACTGAGTTACACTTGAGAAAGCTTCTCCAGATAGCCACACGCACAGGCAATGGCTGGTGTATGTCTATTTTTTCCCAAAAATTTTTAGCTTACCCCAACCCGTCCAGAATAAAAACCTTAGTGTTTCAAAACTATTGCAAATAATTTTTCCACGTAAAAATTGGTAGGCCGCTGCCCCACTTGCCCCTATGGACGAGTCTCCACTGATGTGAATTTGTTTAATTTACTATATCATATTCTATACTGAATATTCTTCACAAGAGACATTTTAGAATTCACTTTCAAAAACATATTTTCTGTTATGTTGTGTTATAAAGCATGGTAAATCATCATACAAATGAGATTTTAATGTACCACTAGCATTTCAGTGAAAGATAGAGTATTTGTCAGGGGTCTGAAAACTTTTGCAAGACACTGTACATATTTATATATTCTATTATAAAGTGGATATTATATACATTCTGGAAAAACAAACTAGATCTATCCGGGATAAATAGTAAAAATAAACCAAAAAAACATTAAATTACTTTTAATACAACGGCTCACTGCCAATATTAACCACAGACGGTGTATATTACAAAACACAAAATAAACTGGGAATTTAAACATTTCTTAGAAAGCAGTAATACATCTACATTTAACAATAACAAAGCAGTTAACACCTTGCGTGACAGCAAGATTTTCTTCTCACTAAATAGTGAGTTTTGGTGATTTTTTTTTTCATTTAGTGCAGTATTGCCAAATTGATTATAGCAGATCTATATCACCTGGTTGGAAATTACACCAGTGGATTTTTTTTTTTAAACCACCTAGAAATGTGTTCATGTAATGCTTAATTTTCTTTTAAATGCGTTTTATAGACTTAGTAATCAACATCACCATCCAGTTAATACCAGGCACAGCCAGGGCACACGTTCCATTGAAGCAAAATAGGTAAATACAGAAGTGTGGATTTCTACATTTAATCTTTTTTTCAAATGTCGAAACGCATATGTGTTAAAAAATAGGGGATAACTAGACATAATATTAAAAATCCAGGGAGGTGACATTTCCCCTTTAAGTTGCCCGTGCATTTTTTTTTTTTTTTTTTACATTACAAATCAGATTATGAAACTAACACCCACGCTGTTTAAGAGGTTTTGCAGCCTTTAGCCTTGCAGGCTTTTTAGTTCCATAAGTGTAGAATAGTGGTTTCTCAATCCTATATCAATGCACATTAGAAGTACAACAGATCTTAATGACATGACATTTATGCCAGTAAAACATATTTACATTGTAGTACATAGAACAAGCAGCCAGAACATAATGTCAGCATATACAAATCATTAGTACATGGCTGAAGAGCAGCTAAGCCCTCTGTGGCTATGTTGTCCTGAAATCAGTTCTGAAAATTAAACAGATATAGGAAAAAAAAAAAAATACACATATGACGGATCCTGTTGTTTCCAAGAAGCTTGTCCATTTTGGGTGAATTTGAATCCCCAAGGAGTAATCCAAAGACGCATGGGTTTTTAAAACTGATTTGTCAAGGCTTTCCAGGAAGTAACACATATGTGGATGGCAGGCTTGGTGAAGAATTTGAAGTTCAGCATGCTTTTCTTGTCATTATTCTTAATGTCAATGAAATCTGCCAGCCTCAACCTCGAGAAACCGAATAATATTATTAATATTAAACTCACAGCCACGGGAGTGGGACAATAAACGTGGATACAAAACATTGAGAGCTGTTTATCACCGAAAAACATCATGTCACACTTTCAGTAATAAGTGTAACTCACCAGGAATTGGCAGGTCATGGAATCCAGACGGTTTGGATGAAGTTCATCCTGTGTGTGTAGAACAGAGTTGAGAGTTTTGTCAGAAAGAGAGCATTTAGCTACACTCTTCTTTTTAGGTTTTCTACCATTTCAATAGCTGCAATGTTGAAATGTATCGCCTGGGCTGGAGGGAAATTGTCTCCAGTAAGGCAGTTTGTCCTTTTCCTGGTGCAAATTGTTAATGATAATTTTAACCCCTACCAATTGTATGCCACTAATTAAACAACATGCAAGATGCTATGCCTTGAAAGAACATAGAATAAAGACGAAACCGCAATTTGACGTGTAGATTCGTGTTAAAAAATAAATTCCATAATTGTAATTTTTTTTATGTATTTGTTCATTTGAAAAAATATCTTTTTTTGCAATATAGGGTACAGAAAATATTCTAAACATGCATTTCAATGTAACTGAATGCTGTTCTTGTGACATACATATATGCTCTAATGTGGGGCAAGGTCTCCTCCTGCCCATTGGGTGCTGGTCAGGAGAGCTACACATTGATCCATGGTTTTGCATAATTTCCACTGCCTCTTAATGTTATGTCAGTGTGCAAAAAGGTGCTCACCTACAAATAAAGATTTGGCTGAGAAATGTGAAGATCAGCTGGTGTGGAAGTGAAGTACCCAAAGGGATTGTATCTGCCAGTTAAAGTAGGTGTCATAGTTGGACTTCTGGAATAAGAGTGGTGTCCTAGTTGTATAAGAGTATGAAAGTGAGATACACCAGTCAGTACACCATGTGATACCGCCTAAGATTTCAAAAGGACAAAGAGTAAAACTTTAATTTTAGGGGTGTGAGTCGGAGTATGGCCAGGAGAGGGGCTATTCTGAGACATTATATGTTACTTACTAATAACAATGTATGCAACTAAATTGTAATTTATAAACACGATCAATGTTTCTTATTTATGACTGATAGTAGTATAGTATTTGTAGTATAGAGACACATTACTGTGAGTTTTATTTCTGTTGAGCTCTGTTATACACTTATTAAATTGTGACAGAAGGATTGGGCCCAAAATAGGAACTATCTCTCATAAATAGGGACACTTGGGAGGTATGCCATGCTTCCTATGCCTGAGTGTGTAATGAACAATGGTATGACTGCAGTGAAGCAAATATTTAGTTGCCAGCATTATTCACTAACCTGTGGATTGTAAGAAATTGACAAAAAAATTGCAATTTATAGGCCAAAATTTCCTAACTTTGAAAAAAATCTCCTGTTTCCTGTTTCAGCTTGGTCTATAATTGTAGATTATGCTAGCTTTAGTGTACCTATAATCTTAAAGGGACTCTCCAGGCAGAGGACTTTACTCACCTGGTTCCAGCGCCGGGAGCCTCGTGAAGCCGTCATTGCTCCCTTGTCCCTTGTGAAGCGTCATTGCTCCCTTGTGCGCATGCACGGCTTCGCCACACATGCGCACATACTTCAGAGGGTGGCATTCATGCCGCCCTCTGAAGTCCTGAGCGCACTACCGCGCATGCGCGCAGTGTGCGCGGCCGCAAGCTGAGCTGACTGACAGCTCAGCTCGCGGTCTTTGCCCGCCCCCCTCTTCTGCTGACAGGCTGGGGAGAGAAGGCGCGCACACAGTGCCTTCTCTCTCCTGCACACGTCAGACGTATTTTAATACGTCTGACGTGTACAGGGCCTTTTTAGGGCCCTGCATGATAGGGAGTGCCTCTGGTGGCCGTCTGAGTGACGGCCACTGGAGGTATTCCTATCAATCAATGTAAACCCTGTATTTTCTCTGAAAATACAGTGTTTACATTAGATTGCCTGCAGGGAGCTACCTGATTAACCCCTTCAAGACGGAGTACACGTTCTGATCAAAACAAAATGTAAACAAAAACTGGAATTTGCGTTATATGTCTGTTCAACCGTAATTCACTGCTGTCACATTAAGTGCACCCACACTTATTATATATCATTTTGTTCAGGAGAAACAGGGCTTTAATTTATCAATAACTATTCATATATGGAACATAATTTATTATGAATAAAATGTTAAAAAATTTGAGAAAATAAGATTTTTTTTTTAAATTTGTATTTCCGTCTGCCATTTTAGCTGTGAATGTCATAATACTGTTAGGTTTTACTGCAAGAAAATGCACATATTTGTAATCAGCTATGTCTCACGAGTACAACAGTACACCCCATTAACAGGTTTTATGGTGTTTTGGAAAGTTACAGGGTCAAATATAGAACGTTCCATTTTCAAATTGAAATTTGCCAGATTAGTAATGTTACCTTTGAGACGGTGTGGTAGCCCAGGAAAGAGAATTACCCCCATAATGGCATACCATTTAAAAAGTAGACAACCCAAGGTATTGAAAGTGGGGTATGTTTAGTCTTTTTTTAGTAGCCACTTAGTCACAAACACTGGCGAAGTTAGCGTTCATATTCGTTTTTGTGTGAAAAAAGCAAAAAACTAATATTTGGCCAGTGTTTGTGACTAAGTGGCTACTAAGAAAGACTGGACATACCCCACTTGCAATACCTCGGGTTGTCTACTTTTGCAAATGGTATGCCATCATGGGGGTAATTCTCATTCCTGGGCTACCATACGCTCTCAAAGGCAACATAACTAATCTGGCAAATTTCAATGTGAAAAAAATGAAATGCAAGCCTTATATGTGACTCTCTAACTTTCCAAAACACCATAAAACCTGTACATTGGGGGTACTGTTATTCTCGGGAGACTTCACTAAACACAAATATTAGTGTTTTAAAACAGTAAAACATATTTCAACAATAATATAGTCCATAAAAGTGCAGTTTGTTTGTAAAAAATGCAAAAAACGTCACTTTTACTTACAATATCATCGTTGTGATACAATTTACCAGTTTGAAACACTAATATTTGAGTTCAGCGAAGTCTCCCGAGTAAAACAGTAACCCCTATGTACAGGTTTTATGGTGTCTTGGAGAGTTATAGGGTCAAATATAGTGCTTGCGAATTACATTCTCTGCACTTTCTCCCTGTGTTGTCAGGCATGTCAATCAAATTTTAATTAATCAAATCACATAATTATGTTAAAAGATTAGTTAAATATACATGTAGAATTTTAATATATATACATATATATGTATTTAAATTCTACGTGTATACTAATGTAATTTTTTATGTAATTATATGTATTTATCTATATATATATATTTGCGGTTATTTGTATTTTATATATAGATAGATATATATAGAATGTCATTCTAAGTGTATTTTGTTACCAATATATATATATTAATAACAAAATACAGTTAGAATGAAATTACATATGGATATATAATTTATATTAAATTTTGTTTCAATATTTTATTTATTTATTTTATTATTTTATTTATTTATTATTTTAATTATACGTATATATATATATAATATATATGTAGATCTATTATATATATACATATTATATATATGTAACGTCATTCTAAGTGTATTTTAATACTAATATATATATACTTATATTAGCATTAAAATACACTTTGTATGACGTTACATATATATAATATGTATATATATTATATATATAATATATATACATATATTATATATATATATAAAAATGCATTTAATTTATTTTATAATATGTTTAATATATTTTTTTACACTACCTACCAGCAGGGGGACTGTCTGATATTTCAAACAGTCCCCCTGCTGGCAGATCCATAGCCAGCTATAGGGGGCCATGTGATCGCTCTTTGAGAGCGATCACATGGCCCCCGGGGGCCTCATTTTCCAGAGGGGGCCTGCCTGGGCTGTCAGGCAGCCCCCCAGAAGA
This sequence comes from Pelobates fuscus, assembly GCF_036172605.1. Taxonomy (NCBI): domain Eukaryota; kingdom Metazoa; phylum Chordata; class Amphibia; order Anura; family Pelobatidae; genus Pelobates; species Pelobates fuscus. The sequence goes on from NC_086319.1 coordinate 173,455,512, forward strand.
GGATCGCGGCGGAGGTGAGTAGTTGCTGGCTCCTGGGGGCTGCAGCCGTTACGGCGTTCCATGCCGCCGCAACGGCTTTAAAGCCCATTTAAAGCGCGACGGCATAGAACGCCGTAACGGCGTTAAGGGGTTAATCTAAACTATTAACATTAAACAAGGGAGGGATAAGAATGGGTGGGAACAGGGGAGGGCTGGCAGCCTTAGGCCTGGGGGGCAAAACCAGTCAAGTGGCCCATTGCGCCACCAAATCAGTTCACCATCCATGCCCACCTTTTTCTGGTTTTATAACGGATATTGATGTTATGCTAATCAGTAGCTCTTTGCCATACCCGCTCCTTCACGGCTCTGACTTTCAATGTTGTCAGAGCACAGGCTGAGAATCTCTGAGCCTGTGCTCTGACTCACTAACTGAGCGCTGGAACCACGAGGGAGAGGATATGATCTGACTGCACCTACTGCTGGTGCGCACCAGTGGACCACCAGCGAATCGTTTAAATTAAATATGCTGGTGTACCCAACTTGTGAGCTGTGTTGGCCGCCGGGTGCCTCTGTTGTCATGGCACCCTGCGTGACCGCACAGCTTGCCCACCCCAACGGCTGGCCCTGCTGACACACACTGATGTTACTACTTAGACATCCCTCAATATTAATACAGAGATGAGAGTAAACACCAATAAACTGTGGAAACAGAGCTGATCCCCCCAAATTTATAAAGGTTTGCTTAGAGGATTTATTCAAGATTAAATCATGCCTCCTCCTCTCTCCCCCATGCGCTGCTCTGTAGGCTGGGAGGAAGTGAAGAGTAATCACAGTCTCCCAGCACAACGCCACCTGTGGCTGCATGGGGAACAGCTGTTTAATGTAATGCTTGCAGGACGTCCAGCTGCCGCAGAACCTCTTTGTTTCCGTCTCTGCAAAGGGCTCCAGGCACTGCTTGTTGTGAGTGTGAGCCACTGTAAATTAGGGGCAGAGGGCACTTGCACTGCGGTCAAGACGGGTCTGGGCAGGAGGAGAGTGCAGTGCAATCAGTGCACTCCCCTCCTGTGGGTCGCCAGTAGACTGGTGCACCTGCCCAGGAAGGATCAGAGCCGGTGCAAGGATTTTTGCCGCCCTACACAAAATATAAATTTGCCGCGCCCCCCATGTGACATCACAATGCCCCACCCATATGATCTGCCATATGAACTAACGCCAGTGCTGCACACAGTGTGTGTTTACATTAAAAAGCCTGCAGGGACCAGCTATAGACACCAGAACCACTTCATTAAGCTATAGTGTCCCTTTAATGTGAGGTAAATTATAGATTAGTGTCACTAATAATATACTAGATTGCCTACTTACAATTAGATGAGGATGATGGGCTGCAGTTTGGCTCCACTGGTCTGGTGTAGAACAGGACCTCTGGAGGCTGTTTGCAACTGTGGACACAAAATTCAACGTTCTGGGAGAATTGGAAGCAGCTCCATTTTTTGGGGGCCTCTTACACAGCTCAAGGTCTGGGCCCCAGTGCCTGACGGTGAGTATGCCCATAAGGCCTACTCATAAGTCCACTTATATGTTCCACCCACCCATGAGCTCGCTCACAGGGAGTGGAGTGTGTAGGGGATGTGTTATGTGTTATCTAATATGTGTGCTTATGGTATGTAGTGTATAGGGATACCAGTTTGTGCAGGTGATGCAGTGTGTTTGTGTGTAGTGGAAGCAGTGTGTATTTGTGTATAAGGGATGTATTACGTGTTTCTGGTTGTGTGTGAGGGATGCATTGTGTGAATCTGTGTTTGTATGCATAAGGGATGCAAGGTGTGTGTGTGTCTGTATGTGTGTGCATTGAGTGTAAGAGATGCATTGTGTTTCTGTGTGTATGTAAGAAAAACAGTGTGTGTGTTTGCATGTGTGTGTAAGGGTTTGCATTGTATGTTTCTGTGTATGTGTGCAAATGATGCATTGTCTTTGTGTGTAAGGGTTGCGTTGTGTGTTTCTCTGTGTGTATAGGGATGCATTGTGTGTTTCTGTGTATGTATAGGGATGCATTGCGTGTTTCTGTGTATGTATAGGGATGCATTGTGTGTGTGTGTGTGTGTGTGCGCGCGTAGTGTTAAAGAGCTCCCTGTCTTGCCCCCTGTCCTATAGAGCTGTCCCTTCTGTCCCTTAGAGCTCTCCCCTGCCCCTTAGTGGTCTCTCCTCTCCCCCACCCTCCCCTAGCGGTCTCTTCTCACACTCACCCACCCTCCCTGTGCTCTTCTCATCCCCCCTCCACCCCCCATGTGTTCTTCTTACCCCCTCCTCCCTCTGTTCTTCTTACTCCCCCCCTTGTTCTTCTTACCCCCTTCTTCTTATTACTCCCCCCTTCTTCTTCTTACCCGCTCCTTCTTCTTACCCCATTCTTCTTCTTACCCCCTTCTTCTTGTTACTCCCCCCTCTTCTTCTTACCCCCTTCTTCTAATTACTCCCCACTCTTGTTCTTACTCCCCCTCTTCTTACTCCCCCCCTCTTCTTACTCTCCCCCTCCCCTCTTCTTACTCTCCCCCCTCTTCTTACTCTCCCCTAACCTCTTCTTACTCTCCCCCCCTTTTCTTACTCTCCCCCCTCCCCTCTTCTTACTCTCCCCCCTCCCCTCTTCTTACTCTCCCCCCTCTTCTTACTCTCCCCCTAACCTCTTCTTAGTCTCCCCCCTCCCCTCTTCTTACTCTCCCTCCCTTTTCTAACTCTCCCCCCTCCCCTCTTCTTACTCTCCCCCCCTCCCCTCTTCTTACTCTCCCCCCTCCCCTCTTCTTACTCTCCCCCCTCCCCTCTTCTTACTCTCCCCCCTAACCTCTTCTTACTCTCCCCGCCTCCCCTCTTCTTACTCTCCCCGTCCCCTCTTTTTACTCTCCCCCCTCCCCTCTTTTTACTCTCCCCCTCCCCTCTTTTTACTCTCTCCCCCTCCTCTCTTTTTACTCTCCCCCTTCCCCTCTTTTTACTCTCCCCCCCTTCCCCTCTTTTTACTCTCCCCCCCTTCCCCTCTTTTTACTCTCCCCCTTCCCCTCTTTTTACTCTCCCCCCTTCCCCTCTTTTTACTCTCCCCCCTTCCCCTCTTTTTACTCTCCCCCTTCCCCTCTTTTTACTCTCCCCCCCTTCCCCTCTTCTTACTCTCCCCCTTCCTCTCTTCTTACTCTCCCCCCTTCCCCTCTTCTTACTCTCCCCCCTTTTCTTACTCTCCCCCCTCCCCTCTTCTTACTCTTCCCCCTCCCCTCTTCTTACTCTCCCCCTCCCCTCTTCTTACTCTCCCCCCTCCCCTCTTCTTACTCTCCCCCCTCCCCTCTTCTTACTCTCCCCCCTAACCTCTTCTTACTCTCCCCGCCTCCCCTCTTCTTACTCTCCCCCCCTCCCCTCTTTTTACTCTCCCCCCTCCCCTCTTTTTACTCTCCCCCCTTTTTACTCTCTCCCCCCTATTTTTACTCTCCCCCTTCCCCTCTTTTCACTCTCCCCCCCTTCCCCTCTTTTTACTCTCCCCCTTCCCCTCTTTTTACTCTCCCCCCTTCCCCTCTTTTTACTCTCCCCCTTCCCCTCTTTTTACTCTCCCCCTTCCCCTCTTTTTACTCTCCCCCCTTCCCCTCTTTTTACTCTCCCCCCTTCCCCTCTTCTTACTCTCCCCCCCTTCCCCGCTTCTTACTCTCTCCACCCCCCCTTTTCTTACTCTCCCCCCCTTCCCCTCTTCTTACTCTCTCCACCCCCCCTCTTCTTCTTACCCCCTCCCCTCTTCTTCTTACCCCCTCCCCTGTAGGTGGCCGAGCTGCACCCCGGTCCGCAGTCCCGGCCGGAGTGATAGGAAGGTGCTCAGTGTGCACCTTCCTGTCAGTCCGGCCGGGTACAGGAAACAGAAACTCCTGTTCCGCGCGGAACAGGAGTTTCTGTTTCCTGTACCCGGCCGGACTGACAGGAAGTGCACACTCAGTGTGCACCTTCCCATCACTCCGGCCGGGACCGCGGACCGGAGTGCAGCTCGGCCACCTACAGGGGAGGGAGGGGAGAATCTGTTCTGCAGCCGCCTGAGCGCTCTTTACAGAGCGCTCGGCGGCTGCAGCATTTAAAGGGCCGGCCCGCCACGGCCGGTCCTAAAATAATTTCGGGCGGCCTGGGGGGCAATTGCCTCCCTGCCCCCCGGCCCAGCCCGCCCCTGGGTGGGAAATACTCGCCTCCTGTCATTAATAAAATTAAGATTATAGGTACACTAAAGCTAGCATAATCTACAATTTTATAACATGACAGGAGGCTTCGTATTTGCTGTTTCAATGCTCAATTCACCAATCCAACGCTGTTTGTGTCGCTGGTACCTATTCCAGGAGATATCAGAGTAATCCTAATTGGACTTAACAACTGCGACAAACGACAGAAGACGGATCAATGAAGATGCCAGCCGACGAAGCATCTCAAACACGGAAAAAAAACACCATCCGCCGAAAGATCCATTGTACATGGTGTTGCGACCTGTTTCCTAGCAGTCGGTCCATGAGCTGGCAATCTGACCTATCAGCCATTTTCCTGTAGTTGTAAAATATCGAAGGTCATTTGCGGACTTAGGGCCGCGAGAAGAAACTGCCACCATGTCTCAACTCTTGAACTGTAAGGTGGCTCCTCCGATCGTGCCAGGGTCATCCGGCGATGTGGCCTTGTAGGTAGATCTCTAATCTCAAGGAATGCGCCTAAGTCCACCACCAATATCACAATAGAACCGAGTAGGATATTTCGTTCCCTCCTGACCTACCTGGTGAGATGTTTCACCCGAGAATAAATAGTATGCAGGCAAGAGTGTGGTCAAACCAGCCGTATCCTAAGTGATTCCAATATTCCAAATGGACTGTGTAATCCTCGGCTGCGGTAGAGAAAATACTCAAAAAGGATGTCCATTCAGGGTTCTGAACTGAACTTGTGTGGATGAACTGTGGTCGACTATTCTTGGAATAGAGAATCCCAGAAATATTCAAAGGGATGGGAAACGTAAACCGGAGTGGAGATTTCCATCCAGATATGTCATCGTCTAAGAGTGAAAGATGTACGGATCCAATGGTGATTGGGACCTGGAAACCACAAAGAGTCCTCACGTGCTGTAGTGAGAGAGTGAAATAATCCGATTACCCGTAGTACGATCCTGTTCCATGCCCGACCTGTCAAAATTTGTGTAGGGGTTCCTGGTATACACGCCACCTAGAAGATGGGGTATAATATAGCGAGACCCTTAGGTCCCTGTACCCCTGAATAGGCACGTAACTCCCAGAGTAGACCCTAGGACAAGGGACCCAGGAATGTTAGTTTGATAATTTAAGTCAAAGTCTCCCTATAGAGGGGTACCTCCCTTCTTAGCTTGAAGTCCCGCGAAAACATAGCGTTCTCCAATGCGCAGGCAAGGCGTAAAGTCCCTTCGCTCATTACAGGCGACTCCAGAGAGCAGATATAGTGAAAAAAGAAGGGTCCAGCTTCAGCCGTCCAAAACATGTGATGTCCTGTTAGAGAATGTCGCCAGCCCTGTCTGAGTCTGCTACCATCCTGAGCGGTACTCCAGCGGTAGGACGTGACCCGACTTTGGTGTCTGTGTAGGAGTCGGGGCACACCAGGCACCTCCATAGAGACTCGTAGGTCTCCTTGACGGTAGTTGAAAAAGTGGGTTAGTGCGAATCCAAAACAAAACGGCTCCGTGAGGGATATATAGAGTATAGATGGAAGGCCCACCATCTCCGAACCCTGCTCACCAGGTATGTGCTCCGAGGAGATGGGGCAGTACTGCCATCTTATCCCAAGATCGTAATGACTGGGGAACTCAAGACAACCGGGTTTCCGGTCTTACCATGCGATCCATGCATACGGTTTACCTTCAGACCGGGTAGTAGGCCTTCTCTAGTCTTGTTACCCAAGCAAGGCAGTGCCCGTCTGCTCCATGAAGGTCTCTGTATCTACTGTCATCTTGATATGGGAGAAACTGTCTGCGCAGTTTGTTCGCAATGGTCTGGATATCCAAAACTGAAAGCAATTCTCCGTTTTATATGGTGCAGAATATACCAAAACCTGTACTCTCGTACTACCTGAGGCTCATCCGTTAGCCATACCATCTCCAGGAGTGTGTGTAAATAAGTGGGAGTCTCCCCCTGTATACCTCTGTGGGTATTTCTCGCGTGTGGTACAGTGGCCCGGATCCAGTCGATCCATTGCCGGAGATAAAATAGAGGGATTCAGTCTAAATATGCATACCTTGCATGACCAGGCAGTCCTCCATAACGAAATCAGTAGCACGGACAACAGATCTAATTAAATGCCGGAGGGACGCCCCTCTATGCAGTCATCGATGTCTTGTACAGGTACAAGCCTGAGTGATGAACAAAAAGGACGGCACCGTAGAGTGTCGAGCGTATGAGAGAGCCGCGCCCTCTAATAATGTGATCGAACTCCGTGATAGCGTCCGGCTGATAGCCTGAACGGGCCGCACCCGTCAATAACCACACAGTAGAGTCAACATCCGTGACCGGTTCTCTCTATGGGAAAGTGTCACTCCAAACATGTCCTCTGTATCCAGCTCAGTATCTGGCTAAGGTTGAGGGAGGGCTGCACCCTCTAATAACAAATCAGTGTCCGGTTCTGTATATGAGAGGGGTTCGCTCTCTGTTCCTGAAAATAAAATATCCTCGGATCGAGGTGATGCAGGGCCGAACCCTCTTGTGATCCAAACTAGAGTCCCTAGAGACTCAGGGTGACCAACTGCAGGGTACACCAATTACTAATATCAGCATAAGGCTGAGGGCAACCTGCGGAAACAAAGATGGAAAACTACCAACTGACCGTCCGGATCCCGTGCGCGCGCGCGCGGGGTCCAGGGTGACCGTTAGTAGCCTGAGGAAAGCTGGAGACGTTCTCCGCAATCCACGAGTGCCCGGGAGGTCGGAGGAGGTCAAGTCAGGCCTCTCGACGACCCGAGCGAAAGGAAAAGGAAGTCACGAAAACAAAAGCAAACGTAGATAAGAGTAAATACGAACATTATATCTCAGATAGAGGGCAAATAGCAGGCCGGAAGGCACAACAGGGCCAGGAGCTAACCTTACGCAGGAATAACTACCGATACTTATATGGATACCTGGAGGCAGATAGAGAGTTAGTTGTTAAAGTTCTCCTTGGAGATGTGCCGTCGCCGGTCTGGTGTAAACCGTGGATGGGTGCCCGGGGACTTCATAAGAAACCTTGCACTTCAGGCATGAGGTTTAGGGCCTTCGCCCTTCCCACCACACACAGATGGTCGTATACTGGTGTCCTCTTGGACAGTATGGCAATGGTGCGTACCTGGACACCTGCCTATCTCCATGTCACTGGTGGGTACTGTGTTTTCCTCAGTGATATTCCCAGAAGGGCACAGGCCCAGCAGGCCAAACAAATGGACACAGAATAGTTGGCCAAGCAAATAGGCACAGACATAGAAGACCAAGCGATGGGGCACAGACATAGCAGGCCAATCAATGGGGCACAGACATAGCAGGCCAATCAATGGGGCACAGACATAGCAGGCCAATCGATGGGGCACAGACATAGCAGGCCGTTTAATTGGGCACAGACATAGCAGGCCGTTTAATTGGGCACAGACATAGCAGGCCGTTCTAATGGGCACAGACATAAAAGGCCGATTTAATGGGCACAGACATAGCAGGCCAATCAATGGGGCACAGACATAGCAGGCCAATCAATGGGGCACAGACATAGCAGGCCAATCAATGGGGCACAGACATAGCAGGCCAGTCAATGGGGCACAGACATTGCAGGCCAAACCTTGTTGTGTATTATTATAATATTATTAATATGTTATTTATATAGCGCAATCCAATTCCGCAGCGCTTTACAATGGGTATTGAATGAGTAATGGGGACCCCTGAGTTGGGTAGAGTTCCCAAAAAATTGTAGATCCTCAGAGCATCCTGTGACATAGGGCCCCCAGACTCCAACCCTTTTAGACAGCATAATACTGTGTTAATAACATATAACTGGAACAAGTAGTCCCTAAATGCCCAGCAGGCAATAGTGCCCAGTTGTAAAAGGTATAAACTGAAAATGTTCCAGTGATAGCGTCCATTAAAACGTGATATAGTGAGCAATACATATTAACTGAGTATAGGAAATGCACATGGGCATGCAGACCAGTCAGATTTCTTCATCCATAGTATGCATCATCAGCATGCCGCCAGAAGGTTATCGTACCCATGGTATATTTTCAGGAATAGGGTAAAAACAAGAGTCAACCCAAAAAAAACCCCTCTTATTGAGCTTGGAAGGGACCACCTTCCAATTCTACAAATAACAGAATCTGATGGGATTGAATCAGTGTCAGCATAGACTGGTCTCCCATACCAGTTTGAGCCATGGCCAGGTCTAATTAGCTTAGTATATTTGCCATGGACAGAGCATAGCATGCTAGAGGAGTCTCCTCTCTGACTCCAGAGATGGATCAGACACATAACTACTGTGTATAAACATATGCACCAAAGAACTCTGGATTAATACTGCAATATGCAGGTTATCACCTATTTGTTTTCAAACAAAACTAACTGGTTAGCAGAACCTAAATTCTGCTTATCCCTGAGCTCACTGGCAGACTGGCTCTGTATGCATCATGTTACAGAGCCAGAATGCCAGCGAGGAGAACACTGCGGTCCGACCACTGCGTCTGGAGGAGGGGCTGCGAGCAGGTGCGTGGCTCCATAAAGAAGCCGGCCGCGGCGAGGCGGCCACGTGTGTGGGCTGACCCGGCCGCCGGGTACTCGCGTCCGACCGCGAGAGACCCTGGGCGCCGGCAGGTTCACACTGGAGCTCGGGGAGTCAGAGGAGGCAGCCAAATGGCTAGTCTCCTGCCTCCCCGAGCGGAGTGCATGTAGCCCGCGGGGGCTAATAGAAGGGTGCTAGGGAGTGGGGAGGGGGGGGGGGGAAGGGGAAAGGGGATCAAAACCTAAAGGAATCCCCAGAAAACCCCCTTAAAATCACCACATGAAAGGAAACATCCCCAAGAACAGGGGAGGCAATGAGTAAACACGTGCAGTAAGCCCAAAGTCACTAAAAAACTATTTGTATAATATATAAATAATAAATACATAAATTAAATACAGGATATACATATATAAATAATAAATATATAAATTAAATACAGTATATACATATATAAATAATAAATATATGACTAAATATAATAAACATTAAATATATAAAAAGAAAATAATATGATATAAAATGTATAATAAATAACTAAATACAGTATATACATATATAATATATAAATAGTAAATACATAACATGGTAACTGAACAATATAAATATAAATCCTAATAAATCATAATAAAACCCAAAGCCACCCACTATAAGCAGGAGGCAGTGGTACTCTGACCTGTACTGTCTGCGGAGCAGCAAAGAAAGAGGAAATGATGCACGGGGAAGGGAGTTTTATAGTACCTAACTTTTTTATGATTGGTTGTTTTTCTGTGCTGCTGTGGAGTTCTAGTAAAGAGAGACTTAAGCAAATACGAAGCCTCCTGTCATGTTATACAATTTGTAATTCCCAACTTAAATTCCCACAATTCCCAGTTTGCACAATAATACACAATGTTTTGTTGCCTTTTATCCATTGAATTAAAATTTCTCTAATTCGATGATGCATCAGACTCCCATCATTGTCAGCCACACTATTTGCTCCAAGAATTCTTTCTAAAGCCTCAGGAGTTACTTGAGTTAACAAAACTTTATTTTAAGAGAAACAAATTTGCCATGGTAAGAAGAAAAGCTGTTAAATTAGCATTATATAAGATATAAGCTGCCAGCTTGGCTGATGCCATTTTTAAAATCTGGTTCATTATGCGGTTACTCTATAAAGGTTTATTACTGCGTTGACCAATCCAACCTCATTGTGTAATACTTTGTCCCAACTTGTAGGCCATCTGTGCTCTTACACTCAGCCTTATACATTATGAGAATAGTTCATGTGAAGAAGAAGGAAAAAAAATGTTCCTGACCTTTTTTTGGAATTCCGACAGCGCTAACTTATGTTAGGAAAGTCTGAGTGCAGCACAAGGTTGTAAATTACAACTAAGTCACAATTGAGAACTGGTTTGGAAAATATTTGGGAGGTTTTTGTTCGCTTGTTTTTACTTTTATGATGCAATCAACCTGCGCTCAATGGTATTAATACTGGAATTTACTGCTTTCTGGAACTTAAAGTGTTCTAAATTGTTTAATGCCCTTGATGAACTCTTGGCTCTCTTTGTATTCACATTTATCACGAAAAGTATGCGGAATGTATTGTTCGGGACACCTAGACATTCTTATTGCAGACATGTATGCTTATAATATACTGTGTAGAAATATATTCTTCACTTTGAATCCTATTTTATTACAGTAATTTTTCCATAAAGCTAGTGTTAAATGAAGCATTGGACACTTTGTGATGTGCTATTTCAGTTCAGTTTATACTGATGCCAGATTAAGATTTGCGTGTCAATGCAAGCGGGTTCAGTAATTCTGATTAGGGGTTAGTGTTAGAAAGGAAGTAGGCTCAGGAGTAGGTTTTAGGGATTTGGATTTACAGTAAGATGTGTGCCAGTTTCTGTGAATTCTATGGAGCTGCTAGTGCTAGCTGCTTCCTGTCTATGGGGTTGCATCGAGCATGTCTGGATATTAACCATACAACAGTACAGGGACGCAGGAATTATGACACGCAAGGACCATCATTTTAGTGTTTGGAGGTGATGATGCTATTCCTCTGTCCTGCAATGAAGAACCGACGAATATCAATCTTTACTGCCACTGATTGATTACTTACTGATTGTGTCAGAATCACAAGTGCACAAAAGTATTTCAAATAATGGCTCCTACACATATGTCTGCAAGTCGTATTGGTACTCTAATGGCACTTGCAGAAAATGTACCTGCTGCTACGTGGGCCAGGTCTCAAATAAACTATACGATTAACCTTTCACACTTAGGGACTGTGGCGAAACCAACCTCGCCACTGTGAACTGGAGAAGCCTGGTTGCTCGCCTGCTCCCTTTGGACTATGGCCCTGCAGGTTAAACAGTTTATTTTCCCTGCAGAAAGGCTTATTCGTGCCTTTCTGCCAGGGTGTTCGGTAGATTCCAACTACCGAACGGGGGACCACCTGGAGTGTGCCGCCAATTGACCGCCCAGAAGCTGCGGTTAACCGCAGCTTAATTGATGAACGCTGGGTGGCCTTTGTTCGTTTGCCGAACACGTGGCAGCGGCCATTTTAAGTCCCGAAAGGCCAGCGGTGTTCAGCACTAACACTGTGGAACTGAAAACGGACACTTATTTGCGCGAACACAGCTGAGCCGTCCACCCCCTGGTTCCTATTCGTGCCCTTGGTGTCGAACACCAGTTCAGTCGGTACTTTGGAATATGTGGATATGTTAACCCAGATAGCTAAGCCATGGAGCCCATTCGTGTAACGAAAGACTATGTGAAAGACTTTGGCTCCATGGCATTTAAACTGTATGTATGTGATCTGAGCGCCATTCGGTAGTAATGTGCGCTCAAATCTAAGCTATCTGGGGATATGTAGAATGTGTATGTTTTATGTACTAAATGCATCAGTATGCAATTTTATGTCTTTTACTGTCTTTTTGTCTGCCATGTGGGTAATGGAGTTTTGCCTCTGTCCTTGGAGATAATTAGATTCCTTCCCCAATTATCTCCAGGCCAGAGATGAGGGATTGTGAGGCATTGTGGGAGGTAACTCATGTGTGATTGGTGTATTTGGGTAATTGTTGTAAATCCCTCCCTTGCATGGGAGAATCCTTTATAAGACAGTTGTGTGAATAAATCAGAGAGTTTCTGCTTAACCCTCAAAGTGAAGTGTCGTCTCATTCTTGGGGGGAATTTGACTGTATGCCGATTGACAGGAGTGTAAGCTGTTCGTATTGCTTTTCCTGTTCGGCTGCCTCCAGGGTTCGTGTGTCTCTTGTTCGAGAGTTGGTGAATACGTGCAGTTTGGAGTTCGGGAGGTTGGTGATTGCAGTAGCTGCTGGTCTGTCTGGAAAGGGGATTATCGCCTAAACGGTTTTTATCCCCTTGTGAGCGAAATGGTCTGCAACAGGGACTGTCACAGTTTTCAAACTCTGTTCCTATATCCCCTATATTTTAGATCTCCTACTCTCATTATGCCTTGCCAACTGGTGAGCTACATTTTTCTCCCCTTGTTTCCAATATATTACGTGTCTTTGTTGCTACTTCCAGAACAAGATAGTTATGTGGATTAGAGATGTCGAGAACATAAAATTTTCCGTTCGCGAATGTGAATTTCCGCAAATGTTCGCGAAAGGGCGAACCGGGCGAACCGCCATAGACTTCAATAGGCAGGCGAATTTTAAAACACACAGGGACTCTTTCTGGCCACAATAGTGATGGAAAAGTTGTTTCAAGGGGACTAACACCTGGACTGTGGCATGCCGGAGGGGGATCCATGGCAAAACGCCCATGGAAAATTACATAGTTGATGCAGAGTATGGTTTTAATCCATAAAGGGCATAAATCACCTAACATTCCTAAATTGTTTGGAATAACATGCTTTAAAACATCAGGTTTGATGTTGTATCGATCAGGTAGTGTAAGGGTTATGCCCGCTTCACAGTGTCAGACCAAAATCCCCGTTTAACGCACCGCAAACAACCGCAAACAGTCCATTTGCACAACCGCAAACTCCCCATTTGCACAAGGTTGGATACCAAGCTAGCCATGTCCCGTTCCTTGTCCTCACTGATGTAATTGAAGGTCTCTTTCTCCACCCAGCCTCGTACAACACCAAGGGTCCCCGAAAGGTGACAACAAGCCCCCTGTATTTTTTTTTTTTAAATGTACACTACTGTTACACCAGATATGAGTTGCACTGGTGTGACACTGTGCCCTGGCAGGCCCTGAAACGCACATGTGAAGGAAACTGACTGCTATTATATTACAGTCAAAAAAGTTTTTTTTTTTTTTTTAAATGCAAGCTATTGTGACACCAGATATGAGTGGTGACACTGGGCAAGTGGGCACAGTATACGCAGTGAGCCTGACACACACGCTGGCAGGCAGGCAACTGCAATTAGATTACACAGGAAAAAAAAAAAGCAGACTGATGTTCTAGCCCTAAAAAGGGCTTTTTGGGGTGCTGTCCTTACAGCAGAGCTCAGATAAGTCCTTCAGGACTGTAGTGGACACTGAATACACTAGCCTAGCTATCGATTTCCCTATTAAATCAGCAGCAGCTACACTGTCCCTCCTCTCACTAAGAATGCAGCTTCCGGGGTGCGGGGCCTAGCTGTCATGGAGGAAAGACGCACTTCGTGTGAGCTCCCTCAATATCTCACTTTAAGCAGCTTTCAACAAGCGAATTTCACCCCAGAAGGGGATGACCCAGCAATGTTGCTCCTACCTGACCGACCCAACATGCTTGATAGCGGTCAGCAACTCGACAGAGTCTTACTTACCTCCGCGTGGCAAGTGTGGCCTGGTGCTCACCGGGCGGGAGAGGAGGCCGATCTCCTAATCCTGGGATGCCCAGGAGCAGCTACTTCCCGGCAGGAGTTTCGTTACTACCCCCCTCGGACCGGTGGGGGTTATCCCTGTCCACCCCTGAGAGGCTGTCTGGAGCTAATGGACGCACAGAGCACAGCCGCCCAGGCTGACATACTCATCTGTGACTCTCCCTATATGGCGGCAGCCGCGTGTCCTCCTGGTACCAGCAAAGCATGGCAGGATATTGAGTCTTAGCTGGACAGACTCTTTAATCAATTTTGGAAGCAAATAACAAGCAGGAAGCCCCAACAAGCTCCACCACAGCCCCAACAAGCTCCACCACAGCTAAGTGAAGCAGTCCCCATTAAAATCCACCAACGCAAAAGGCGTCAAAGACGGGACCGGAGGCACAAACAAAAATGCAGAGCCTGCCCCACGTCAAGCACTCGCCTCCACCTTAAGCCACCACAATCCCGCACCGGACGTGAAGCACCACCGGGACAGATCCGACCACCTGACAAAACAAGCTTCCACCACCTCAAGCCGCGAATCTGGCACTCAGCCAGAGACTTGCCTTTGTTGTTCCAGGTATCAGGGACTCCCAGGGTCTGCACCTGGCGCCCAGAAGGGATCGGATGAGCACAAGCAGTAAACAGCAGCCTGCCAAGCATGTCCCACTATAGCCGATCCTCCACACCATGCCTTTGATCACATGAACTGCTCTCTGCACAAAATAACTAATCGTAAAGTAGCAAGCGTTTAAACATGTCATTATTTCACCTCCTAAAGAGTTTATTGTTGTAGTTCCTTACATGCCTTTACCTTAACCGTTCATGTATTATGTTATTCGCTAGTCTCATCTCATGGGGCGACTCACACTTGATTTATAACTAGTGGTGGAGCTGCTGATATAAATACACAGATGATAACGTGCAAGCTACACCCTAAACATGACAGCCATCTTTCACAACAATGTACTGCCAAATACTCATACCCTCAGTGCAACTAGCCATGATATACGCACGTTCAGCCTAGCATGCTCAAATATAACACACTTCTGTCTAAAAATAAATAAATAAATAAAAAAAAAAAGAATGCAGCTTCCGAATGAATCTAAAATGGATGCTGTCCAGGAGGTGGGAGGGTCTGGGAGGGAGGGTCTGATGCTGATTGGCTGGAATGTGTCTGCAGACTGTGAGGTACAGGGTCAAAGTTTACTCAATGATGACGAATAGGGGGCGGACCGAACATCGCATATGTTCGCCATCCGTGGCGAACGCGAACAAGCTATGTTCGCCTGGAACTATTCGCCTGCGAACTGTTCGGGACATCTCTAATGTGGATCAAAAGTTTGCCCCCTGGAAACAGAGATAGTGCTCTCAAATATAGGAGCATTGGAACTGATTCTGTACAGCATACTTAGCCAATTGTAATGCTTCAAGAAGAGCAGATTGTGACGAAAGCACCTTTGTCACTGGGATTTGGAGAGGCCTGCTTGCCAACCTCTTGCCCTGTGACTATGGCCCCTGGGATATATTGCCCTTTAAAAACACTATTTGGGCATATTGGATTTTAAAGGCACTGTTTCTGCCCCTTGGACTGGAACAGAATCAAACATGTGGTGACAGCCATCTTAAATTGTCCAGCAGTGTTTTGCCGTTGAGTGTATGGAACTGTTTTGGGCACGGGACCATGTGACCATTAAGACTTCCAGAAAATTCCTGAACCCCTGAACCGATCGGGGTGATTTTTGGATGTGTTGTTCACCCAGATCGGGGCTATCAGGGGATGTGAGGATAATTTGTGGGGGTATGTTGTATTTTGGGGTACTTTTTGGGGTTTGTAAAAATGTATGTTTTTTCTGCTTAGAGTTAATTGAGTTAGTCCATTGTCTTAGTTAATTGTATCGCAGGCAGAGGGGAGGGCTTGTGTTCTGTATGTGGGAGTGTCAGACATTGTTGTATTGTTCTGATTGGTTTGTGTCCTTGATGTGCCTCTGGCCTGAGGAATTGTATACATTGTGAGTGCTGGCTTGCATTAAACAGACCTGTTCTACCCTTCATGAAGTCTTGGATCATGTTTGGGGGATTGGAGAACTACCTACACTCTGGGGATTGCTATCATCACTATACTCCCCAGAGTAAGCTCTTGTAAGAGCTTGTTCCTGTTCCTGTTCGTGCTCTCTGGATTCTAAGAGAGGTCTGCCTACTGGAAGCTGGATCCTGGTCTTGGGTCCAGAGTGCGTTGGGGTCTGCGACGGTTCGTGGGGTCTGCGGTGGTTACGGTGTCTGGTGGAGTGCTTGGAGCCCTTGGGAAGCACTAGGAGCATCCGTCAACAGAGGGTACCCAGTCGGGGTGCCAGGCGTTCCGTTATACAGATAATCTAATAAAATGTAGGATGAATCAAAATACATAATGCACAGTGCTCCTGATGGCAAAAATAAATTGTCTTCCCAATCTGTGAGATTGTGTGTCCTGCTTAATTATGCAGGGACACTTAAACACATAGCTCCATAGTGGCTAACCAAAAAAATAAACAGTTCAAGCAAAGCAGTTGTTATACATTTTTTTTAAAAAATGTTGTAAAAAAGTGGACTGGGAATATTGTATATTTTGCCCTTGTGAACTCACCAAAGCAAGTGTATGAATTGGGGTTGTTCTTGTACTCTGAGGAATTCAATGATTACTTTTTTCACTTACAACAGTGGTTCCCAACCCATGGTATGCATACCCCCAGGAGTACAATTCAGTGCCCCAGGGGGTACGCAAAATTATTTAGGTAATGGCGGCTGCACGGGTTGGGAACCGGGTGAGCCGCAATGGCCATGGGCTGACATGGGAGATCACAGGACCTCCCCTGCCGGTCCATGCAGAGTCAGCGCTATCCTAGCGCCGGCCCTGCTGTGTGCCTTCATGGGCTGGTGGGGAGATCAAAGATCTCTTTCACCGGCCCACAGGCACTGCAGCCTGCAGGAGAGGGAGGGAAGGAGGAGCCGGGAGGCAGAAAGGTCCTCCCGCATGTTCGGCAATTCTAAGCAGATAATCTAATAAAATAATCTACAGGAGGACTGAATGTTGCCTGCAGCCAGAGGAGCTGCAGGCAGAGTAGTGCTGCTCATCTCCACCGGACCACCAGGGCAATGTACCCCCTCACCAAGGAAAAGGTAAGGAGAGGCACACACACAGAGCACCCCTTACACACACAGAGCACCCCTCACACACACACACACACACACACACACACACACACACACACACACACACAAACACACACACACAGAGCACCCCTCACACACAGCACCCCTCACACACACTAACACAGCACCCCTCTCACACATACACACTGAGCACCCCTCACACACAGCACCTCTCACACACACAACCACAGCACCCCTCTCACACACACACTCAGCACCCCTCACAAACACAGCACCCCTCACACACAGAAACACAGCACCCCACTCACACACACACACACTCAGCACCCATCACACACTCAGCACCACACACACACATACACAAACACATACACAGAACCCGTCTCACACACACAGAGCACCCCTCACACACATCACCCCTCACGCACAAACACAGCACCCCTCTCACACACACACATAGAGAGCACCCCTCACACACAGCACACCTCACACACAACCACATCACCCCTCTCACACACACACTCAGCACCCCTCATACACACAGAACCCCTCACACACACACAACACCCCTCACACACCCAACACCCAACACCCTTACATACACATCACCCCTCACACACACACAGCACCCCTCTCACACACAGCACACCTCTCAAATACAGATAACTCCCCCCCACACACAGCACCCCTCACACACACACGGCACCCCTCACACACACACACACACACACACACAGATCATCCCTCCCACACACAGACATAGCACCCCTCACACACACAGACACCTCACCCCTCACACACAAACACAGCACCCCTCACACATACAGCACCCCTCACAAATACAACACCCCACACACAGAGCACCCCTCACACATAGAGCACCCCCCCACACACACAAAGAGCACCCCTCACACACACACACAGCAACCCTCACACAGACAGAGTACCCCTCACACACACAAACACAGCACTCCTCACACACTGCACCCCTCACATGCAAACACAGCACCCCTCACACACACAGCGCACCCCTCACAAACAAAGCACCCCTTTACACACACAGAGAACCTCTCACACACACAGACAGAGCGTCCCTCATGAACACATGCATCTGCATGTATGTCTGTGCATCTGCATGGGTGTCAGAGTGTGTATCTGTTTGTTAGTATGTCTGTGTGTCAGGGTATGTGTCCGTATGTGTGTCAGTGTATGTATATATGTGTCTGTGTATATGCATGTGTGTCAAGGTATATATCAGCGTGTCTGTGTTTCAGGGTATGTATCTGTATGTGTGTCAGGGTGTGTGTCAGTGTTTTTTTCTGTATGTGTGTGCATCATTGTGTCTGTACATCTGTACCTGTATGTATGCCGTTGTGTGTATCTGCATGTGTGTCAGTGTTTGCATCTGTGTATCTGCAAGTGTGTGTGTGTATCTGTATTTATATGTGTGTCAGTGTTTGTGTGTGTGTCTGTATGTGTGACAGTTTGTGTGTCTGGGGCAGAGGAGTAGTAGGGGGAGCCTAGGGTAGAGGAGAAACAGAGAGAGCTTGGGTCAGAGGAGCAGCAGGGAGAGCCTCGGGCAGAGAAAAGGGGGATATGGGACAGAGAAAGACAAATAAATTTGACATAAATGCAACAATATTAATTACAAACATTTTGCTAATGGGAGGGGTACAATTTATGGAAATGGACTGCCAAGGGGTACTCAAGTGAAAAAAGGTTGGGAACCACTTACTTACAACCTTTACATACCAAATTTGGAATACTTGGAACTTTAAAACCATGGATAATTATTTGTAATATGATAATTCCACTTGCCAAGAAGAGGAAGCAGCTTCAGAGGCAGCATGAGGGGAGGGGAGAGGAGAAGGAGCATGAAGAGATGATCCAGACGTCTCACTCCCACCAGCCAGCAGCAGGACAAGGACTCCAATCAAGCCAGCCTCCTGGGCACACAAGGTAAGCTAACAGGAAGGTGGCTGCAGATATAAAAATATCACTTGTATGTGTTTATGTCAGATTGTGTATGTGTGTGTCAGAGTGTACGTTTGTGTGTGTATATGTTGGTGTATGCATGTGTTAAGGTGTGTGTATGTGTGTGCTGATGTGTGTATCTATGTGTGTGTATGTGTTATGTCTATTTGAATTTGTGTGTATATGTCAGTGTATTTATATGTATCTGTGTGTTGATGTGCATGTATATCATTGTAAGTATGTATTTATGTGGTAGTGTATGCGCATACATCCAAGCAGTCAAACACCAGCACAACATACAAACACACTCTTGCAATGTAATACAAATATTACATACACACACCCCCTGCATTCAAACACAAATACTTCACACAAATGTACATCTGCATTTAAAAGTGAACATTACATTCAAACACACCCTTGTATTAAAACACTAAAACAATATACAAGCACCCCTTTAAACACCAACATTATATATTACAACAAGCATGCGGCCCACAATGAACATCTGTGCGGCCCTGTGAGCCGCGAGTACATGCTTGGTGTTAAAGCAGAGTAGGCACCTGCTTTATCCACATTGCAGGTGCCTACTCTGCTAAAATCTACCTGTCAGGGGGGAGAGGACACTGGCGGCAGTGTGGGAGCTCGGTCTTCCTGCTCCTCATTGCCCCCTCGCGCGCGCCGTCTGTAGTGATACCTGGTGCCGGAATATGACGTAATATTCCGGCACGCGGCATCACTAAACTGCGCGCGAGGGAGCAGTGAGGAGCAGGAAGGAGATCTCCAGATAGAAGATCCCCATTGGACCCCAGTGTGTGTGTCTGTCAGTGAGTGTGTGTGTGTGTGTGTGTATGTCTGTCAGTGAGTGGGTTTGTCAGTGAGTGTGTGTGTGTGTCTGTCTGTCAGTGAGTATGTCTGTCAGTGTGTGTGTGTGTCTGTCAGTGTGTATGTATGTCTGAGTGTGTGTGTATGTCAGTGAGTGTGTCTATGTCAGTGAGTGTGTATGTGAGTGTGTATGTGTGTGTGTCAGTGAGTGTGTCTGTATGAGTGTGTCTGTCAGTGTGTGTGTGTGTGTGTCAGTGAGTGTGTGTGTATGTGTGTCGGTCAGTGTTGCGATGGCCGCGGCTGGATAGACACGCAACACCACATCACATTCTGGCATGACGACAACGTGCTCCACCTTCACAGGATTCCAAGAAGTAGCGGGAGGACCCGCTCTGGCACAGGGTGCGGACTGCGCCATTTGGGGTATACCAGAGGTCAGACTCCGGAGTCGCATACGAGCAGCGGCAATGTGAGTAGAGTCTGCTTGTTGGCTAGAGGGAGGTGCTGGGGGACTGGGACTTAGTACATGGGGGGACTGGGACTTAGTACATAGGGGGGGGACTAGGATTTAGTATGTGGGGGGAGACTGGGATTTAGTAAAGAGGGGGGACTGGGATTTAGTAGAGGGGGATGCTAGGGTTTTTATACTGTATTTTTCAAAATAAACCTACGTTTCTATAAACTTAAACCTTGTTCATTTGGCCCATGCTAGACTTTGAGTTTGACATGCTTGCATTACACTATAGCGCCAGTAAATGCTACAGCACTGTACAGATATATAACCTAGAAATTTGTTTTGACTTTAGGAGCTTTGGAAAAATAATGAAACATTAAGGGCGCCTTGAACCTAAAAAGTTTGGGAACCTAACCTGATAAGCTCCTGTCGCTAACTAAAATGTCTATCCTACCTTTTCGTAACTATCAGCATGAGTGAAACTAATGTTGTAGACATTTATATCTAGCCTGACTCCTTTTAAAAAATTGTGCTGTCAATGTTCGCCATGAAACTGTCTATTCTTTGTTATACCATCGACTTGTATCTGCTATCGTGGTGATATAAGCATGTCTGTAAATCTAAGCACTACAAAAATAAAGAACTCAAAAAAAAAAGTTTGGGAACCACTGATCTAGCATATTCTTTTCTTTCTTGAGCAAAGAAATAATAAGAGCTATTTCCTCTTCTGGGTGGGTGCACTAATAAAGCTGAAAATCCAGTAGATTTGCAATGAGGGCAGGACTGTCAACATTGAATATGTTGGTGGGCGGGGCCGGACCGCCATGCTAACCGGTCGCATGCAGGAGAGGCTCCGGAGAAACCGGGCCCTTTAAGCTACTTACAGCGTGATTTCACACACAAAACGAGCCTACACGACACCCCATAGATGTGGGAGCGGTGGCAGACCCCGAGATCGGGAGTTCTGGTCCTCTGAAGGGGGCACGGAGCTTCGAGGGCTGCGGCCTACCCGGAATGGGAGCGCGGTGGACGGCCGCTGCTGCGTCTTTCTCCCCGGCTGCCACAGACTGTCAGAGTTGCTTGCCGGCCCTGCTTTCCCCCCCTTTGGACCGGGGGGGTCATCCTGGTCCCCACTGAGGGGAGCCTGAGACGGGCGGGGGCTGAGGCGCACGGAACCATCGAACTGCGCCCACAAAATGGCGGCGGCAGGCAGCTCAACATTATCTGCTCCTGCACCATGGAGCCCCCTTCAACCACGGGTACAGCATCTGCCCTGCTGGAGAGCTTAAAGCACAAGAAAATCGTGGAAATACTCACCGCGGTCTCGGAGAGTGAGAGACCCCCGGCCCGCACTGGTTGTTCCTCGGTGGGCCGAGTGCAGAAGGCGCGAAATGAAAGTGTGCTGCAGCGTGTAACAGCCAAGCAGACCTACACGACTTCAAGCGCTGCACCCCCAGGACCACAAAGCCTGACATGGGGAGACTTACCACACACAGATGAGCACCTGCGCAGCTGAACTGCCATGGTGATGGATCAGTGTCCGAGTAGAAGGAGTTATACATGCCAGCATAGAGACTCTCACAACACCACAGGACACTGACTAAACAAGAGGAACTGTAGTTTTACATCAGCTACCTAAGAGCAGCTACCTATTTACCTCTTGCCACCTAAACGGCGCTCTAACATTCACCGTAGCCATACTATTATATTACTATGTCTAATGTTAATACCTAATAATACAGGAATGCACTCAGCCCCGGTGGCCGCCCGCCTACCTACGCTTGGCAGTGGTAATATCGAAGTTCAACTGTGTAATACTCTTGAAAGCCCACATTTACTTATTTAAGTTAAAAATATATATTTTATGCCATAAGCTAGTAGACCCCATCGTGACCCATTGCATTTGATATGATAACTCAGCCTGCGTTTAACTTGACATCTGTAACCTCCATTACGCTAGTTTCTGGAGGAGCGCATATAGCATGTAACCTAAAGCGATTAAGCTATAACTGCGTGACTGTACACTGCCCTTGGAGGGTATAGGCTGAACGGGACACTGGGACTGAGTCAAGCGGAGACACTGTTCACGTTAAGCATCTTCTCCCCAATATGAGCGATGATTTTATTTTTCCTTCATTTATGTGTTCAGCATTTAGTTACTCCCCTTCGTACTGCAGACCTATGACAGTGACCCAGATCTGTGACTCCTCACTCATGCAACACTACTGCGTATAGCGACACTTTACTGAGACTTTACCCACATGCCTAGCTAGTCTCTTTAATTCATAGTAAACGTGATTTCCTGCTTAGACATGGCGAACTAGCCTGTTATATTAATTTTCAGTTATCTTGCTTTCACACACTATAGCAATTTACAACTATACTCATGACATAACCTTGTGTAGTCAGATTCGGGGATAGGAATGATTAGCCCAACTCTGTAATGTATAGTCCTAGCCTGACAGTTACTATCATTGTGACTACTAGGTGGAGCCCATCTGTGAGCCAAGCTATTGTTTCTCTTTGCTTTCTATGAAACTTAAGATATAATCCTGTTCATTTTCCTGTTTAAAAAAACCCCCAAAAAACAGTGCAATGTTTTTCTATAATGCCATGTGATTAAATGTGAATACAAACTTGGTTGCAGCAGCTGTTGTGGCAGTGCAAATCCACATGTTTAAACTATGCACAACAAAAATAAAGAATTATTAAAAAAATAAAAACATTGAATATGTTAATTTTGAAGGTGTTGTTGCAATGCTGAATAAGGACAGAATGTAGGTCTCATTTCAAGAAGGGTAAGTAATACACATTAGTGAGACAACTGTCTGGGTACCAGTTCTAAAAGTTATTAGGATTCATGGATGCAGAGAAGGAGGGAACCGTAGAATTGGCCTGCAGAAACACTAAATGAGTCAAAGTGGCTAATCAAAGTAAACTAGTCAGAGTCATAAAACCTGAAATGAGAAGTCATTCATAGCAGAGTCAAATAACAGAAAAAACACTATAATAAGGAACACACTAAAGGCAATAAAAAACATAGGGCGTGGGAGAATAGTAGGATTCAGCTTATATAACTATGCATTTGGCTTCTATGCCTATGTGTCATTAAATTCTACATTTTCTACAATATTTTAAACCGTGATCATTGGTATATTCTTTTGCCCTAGTTTTGTTCCAAGTAACATTACAGACAGCAGCATCATAATTACACTTTTTTGTTGCTGCTAAACATGTTCTCTGTACAAATAAGTTAGTAAGTCACAGCAACAAAATAAGGCAAATATTAGCTTGTAATCTTCATCAATGCAATAACTTCTTAGTGTATTAACAGAATAAAAGATACTCAACATATATATATCTAATGTCTCAGATCTCCATTTCCACATACTCTCTCCCTTTATTTTCTGAATTAGAGCCTTTAGAGATTTTCAGTTTATCTTCTTACATATACTTGTCAGGATTGAACACGTGCTTGGTAAGCTATCAAACCTGCTATGAAGTTTTCGATGTAGCTGATACCTCAATGGACCTTGTTGTAGCACTCACATCAGCCATGTCCAGAAATTTAGAGCTGCAACTGCACTTATAAACACAAAAGTGAGTGGACCTGGCCGTATTTCAGTCATTTGAGTAAAGATCTTGAAAAGAAAATTACGAGAGAAAATTTTTTGGCAATCCAAGAATATCCCAAGTGTAGAGTTTTATTTTGTTCCCTTTACTAATTTGTAGTCCATGTGTGCTCCTCATACATATGGTGCCTCGCACGTATCATTTCCATTCTTTATGTAGTATTCTTCTTCTCCCCATTATATTAGCTCAACTGTTTTTAAAAAATTTTCACGGAGACCCTGGGCCCCTTTACCTTAAGGGGTTAAACCATCCTCAAACGGTTTAACCCCATGGTTGTCTACAAAAATGCTACTTTGCCTGGGTAGCCACAAATCCTTGCACCGGCCCTGATGAAGAGCAGGGTGATACATTTTTACTCAATGTATGTTACATTATGACATTAAGTCCAGGAAAGCAAAAATAAGTAAAAACTCTATACAGGCATGACATATGAACACATAAGGTACAGGAATGACACTAACAACATACCTCTAGTCACTACCTATCCTACACGTTCCCAAAAATGGTGTCACATCATATGTAAGCACTAGTATGTGATTAGCTTAGATCCAAAGTTCTATATCTATACTCATTATTTGGATAGTCTTATGAGAACTCCCTGGCTGAGCTTTCAAAGCATGGGAAAAAAAACATAAAAAGCCTTTTTACACCTTGAACGCTAAGTCTGCACAGATTTTTTTTTTTTGCTTTATGTTTAAAAAAAATGTTTTAGCCTGATTTTGAGAATTATGTCTCTTTTTATTTTAGATTATAATGGATTTTTTTACATTTGAGGCCTTAACAAAGAAGTCTGAAGAAATAAGTTCTTCAATCAAAACTTTAAATAATAAGTATATATAATTAGCGCAAGGGATAAATAGGGACATATTTTTAAGTGTTGCTTAGAGCTTTGTGACCCTTAGACATCACGTTAAGGGCTTAGTAGAGTGGGCATCCTTGGGACCATATATATTATAATAGGGCCTAGGAAACTCTTTTTACAAAATATTACTGTCCACTCTATAGCCCCAATAAATGTATTTCCTGTTCAGTTGGAGAGATCTGATTGGATCTCGAATTGTTTGAGAACAACGATTTTAAATATCATGGATCTTTAGATTGGCTTCCAAGTATCACTGAATTAACCACCAAGTAAATTGACATACCCGTTTCTAAGAAAATATTGACCTTATGGCATGATTATATGCCACCTACATCCTGTCTTACCAGCCTGCCCTCTTTATACTTGAACATACCACATGGGCACATTTTGCATTCACAGAATTAAACCAACACTCTCCCACTAAATAGTTATTTAACAGCTCTCTTTTACATTCATTATTAGAGATGTTGCGAACATAAAATGTTCTGTTCGCGAATGGCGAACGCGAATTTCCGCAAATGTTCGCGAACGGGCGAACCGGGAGAACCGCCATAGACTTCAATAGTCAGGCGAATTTTAAAACCCACAGGGACTCTTTCTGGCCACAATAGTGATGGAAAAGTTGTTTCAAGGGGACTAACACCTGGACTGTGGCATGCCGGAGGGGGATCCAGGGCAAAACTCCCATGTAAAATTACATAGTTGATGCAGAGTCTGGTTTTAATCCATAAAGGGCATAAATCACCTAACATTCCTAAATTGTTTGGAATAACGTGCTTTAAAACATCAGGTATGATGTTGTATCGATCAGGTAGTGTAAGGGTTACGCCCGCTTCACAGTGACAGACCAAACTCCCCGTTTAATGCACCGCAAACAACCGCAAACAGTCAATTTGCACAACCGCAAACTCCCCATTTGCACAAGGTTGGATAACAAGCTAGCCATGTCCCGTTCCTCGTCCTCAGTGATCTCACTGAAGGTATGTTCTTCCCCCCAGCCACGTACAACACCACGGGTACCAGATAGGTGACAACGAGCACCCTGGGATGCCTGTTGTGGTGGTCTTCCTCCTCCTCCTCAAAGCCACATTCCTCCTCTGACTCCTCTTCCTCACAATCCTCTTCCAGCGTTGCCGCAGGTCCAGCAAGCGATGCTGATAAGGCTGTTTCTGGTTGTGATGGTGACCACAACTCTTCCTCTTCACGCTCATCTACGGCCTGATCCAGCACTCTTCGCAGGGCACGCTCCAGGAAGGAAACAAATGTTATGATGTTGCTGATGGTGCCTTCGGTGCGACTGGCTAGGTTTGTCACCTCCTGAAAAGGACGCATGAGCCTACAGGCATTGCGCATGAGTGTCCAGTAACGTGGCAAAAAAATTCCCAGCTCCGCAGAGGCGGTCATACAAATTGTCGTTAACGGATTTTTCTTGTTGGAGCGGGCGGTCAAACATTAGGAGTGTTGAATTCCAACATGTTGGGCTGTCGCAAATCAAGCGCCTCACTGGCATGTTGTTTCGCCACTGGATATCTGAAAAGTGCGCCATGGCCGTGTAGGAACGCCTGAAATTGCCACACACCTTCCTGGCCTGCTTCAGGACGTCCTGTAAGCCTGGGTACTTATGCACAAAGCGTTGTACGATCAGATTACACACATGTTCCATGCATGGCACATGTGTCAACTTGCCCAAATTCAATGCCGCCAACAAATTTCTTCCGTTGTCACAAACCACTTTGCCGATCTCCAGTTGGTGCGGAGTCAGCCACTGATCCACCTGTGCGTTCAGGGCGGACAGGAGTGCTGGTCTGGTGTTACTCTCTGCTTTCAGGCAAGTCAACCCCAAGACGGCGTGACACTGCTGTATCCAGGATGTGGAATAGTACCTGGGGAGCTGGGGGGGGGGGGGGGGGATGCCATTGATGTGGAGCAAGATGCAGCAGCAGAAGAGGACTCAGCCGAGGAGGTTATGGAAGAGCATGGAGTAGGAGGAGTAGAGGAGGTGGCAGCAGGCCTGCCTACAAGTCGTGGCGGTGTCACCAACTCCTCTCCAGAGCCACGCATTCCATGCTTGGCAGCCGTCAGCAGGTTTACCCAATGCGCAGTGTAGGTGATATACCTGCCCTGACCATGCTTTGCAGACCAGGTATCAGTGGTCAGATGGACCCTTGCTCCAACACTGTGTGCCAGACATGCCATGACTTCCTTTTGCAGTCGAGTACAGGTTGGGGATTGCCTTTTGTGCAAAGAAATTTCGGCCGGGTACCTTCCACTGCGGTGTCCCAATAGCTACAAATTTTTGGAACGCCTCAGACTCCACCAGCTTGTATGGTAAAAGCTGGCAGGCTAAGAGTTCAGACAAGCCAGCTGTCAGATGCCGGGCAAGGGGGTGACTTTGTGACATTGGCTTCTTACGCTCAAACATGTCCTTGACAGACACCTGACTGTGGGCAGATGAGCAGGAACTGCTCAAGGCGAGAGACGGAGTGGCGGATGTTTGAGAGGGGGCAAGGAGGACAGCAGTGGTTGACGTGGCTGAAGATGCTGGACCAGGAGGAGGATGGCGGCTTTGAGTTTGTGTGCTGCTTGTACTCATGTGTTGATCCCATAGGTGTTTGTGATGTGCGATCATGTGCCTTCGCAAAGCAGTTGTACCTAGGTGGGTGTTGGACTTCCCACGACTCAGTTTCTTTTGGCACAGGTTGCAAATGGCATCGCTGTTGTCAGAGGCAGACACACCAAAAAAATGCCACACTGCTGAGCTCTGCAATGACGGCATTCTGGTGGTGGACACAGCATGCGTTGATTGGCGTGCTGTCTGGCTGACCCCGGCTGCCGATGCATGCTGTCTGACTGTGCCACTAGATTTTTGCGACGACCTCCCCCTGCTTCCAACTCGTCTCCTCCTCCTCTATGTCTCCCCATCTGAACTTTCCCCCTGTTCTTCTTCTCTTCTAGCGGGCACCCACGTGACATCCAAGGACGCATCGTCATCATCAGCCGCTTCACTTGTATCTGACAACTCAGCAAAGGAAGCAGCAGCGGGTACAACATCATCATCATCACACCGTACGTCCATGTGTGTAACGCTGCCTGACTGAGAGATATCCCTGTTATCTACATCCTCTGGCAATAATGGTTGCACATCACTAATTTCTTCCAACTGATGTGTAAATAACTCCTCTGACAGATCAAGTGAAGCGGCTGTGGTGCTAGTGTTGGTGGTGCCGGCAGGCAGGCGAGTGGTAACTTGAGAGGTGCCCGAAGCTAAGCTGGAGGTGGATGGTGCGTCTGTCACGATTTGGGGAACCCAACATGCTAACACACACACACACAGAAAAGGTGCAGTACCGGACCTTAGAGTGGCCGGGCTAAGCACACAAAGAATAGTCAGGAGACAAGCCGAGTAAGGGGAACCAGAAGACAGAATAACGAGAAACAAGCCGAGGTCAAAGGGTAGGAGAAAGTCACTAAGTCAGTTTAACAAGCCAGAGAGTACGTAACCAGAAACACAAGTTCAGTAGCAATAGTAGTAAGCAAAGACCACAACAGGGCAGGGAGGAACAGGAAAGGTAAGTATATAAACCATTAGATTAATTCTGATTGGATAATTTCCAATCAGAATTAGTAATCACACGTGGGAGATAAGTATACCCCCTACTGAGATTGAGGAACTGTGCCTTTAACGCTGGGTCAGGTGGCTGACCGCGGCGTGTATAAGAGTGGGCGGACCCCCAGCGTTCAGCGTCATGCATTCTGCTGCTGGGGGACGGAGAGGAGGACGTGCGCAGCATCCGAGGCTGGGAGGATGCCGCCCAGCGAGCGTATGCCGGGAAAGGACCCGCGGACGGCTGGAGGGTGAGTGCCGCGAGCGGACTGCAGCCTTCCCTCGCAGCCGCCTCCGGGATCCTGACAGCGTCAAGGTTCCGAGCGGAAGCTGTAGAAGATTCGGTGTCCTGTGTTAGCCAGTCAACTATGTCTTTAGAACTTTTCGAGTTCATGGTACGTGGCCTCTGAACACTGGGCATTATTCTAGGGCCAAAGGGAATCACAGCACCACGAGCACGACGGCCCCTGCGGGGTGGCCTGCCTATGCCTGTCATTTTTTTTTTCGATTAGTGGTACTATGCGTGCAAGCTACTGTGACAACAGATATGAGTGGCACTGTGCACTGGCAGAAGTTGGCAGAGTAGACGCTGTAGGCCTGACACACACGTTTGCAGACAACTACCTGCTTTTCAATCTATTACAGTCAAATTTTTTTTTATTTTTTTTAAATGTACACTACTGTTACACCAGATATGAGTTGCACTGGTGTGACACTGTGCCCTGGCAGGCCCTGAAACGCACACGTGTGAAGGAAACTGACTGCTATTATTTCACAGTCAAATTTCTAGTTTTTTTTTAATGTACACCACTGTTACACCCGGCGGGGCCTAGCTGTCATGGAGAAAAGACGCACTTCGTGTGAGCTCCCTCAATATCTCACTTTAAGCAGCTATCAACAAGCGAATTTCACCCCAGAAGGGGATGACCCAGCAATGTTGCTCCTACCTGACCGACCAGACATGCTTAATAGCGGTCAGCAACCCAACAGAGTCTTACTTACCTCCGCGTGGCAAGTGTGGCCTGGTGCTCACCGGGCGGGAGAGGCGGCCGATCTCCCGATCCTGGGATGCCCAGGAGCAGCTACTTCCCGGCAGGAGCTCCGTTACCCCCCCCCTCGGACCGGTGGGGGTTATCCCGGTCCACCCCTGAGAGGCTGTCTGGAGCTAATGGACGCACAGAGCACAGCCGCCCAGGCTGACATACTCATCTGCGACTCTCCCAATATGGCGGCAGCCGCGTGTCCTCCTGGTACCAGCAAATCATGGCAGGATATTGAGTCTAAGCTGGACAGACTCTTTAATCAATTTTGGAAGCAAATAACAAGCAGGAAGCCCCAACAAGCTCCACCACAGCTAAGCGAAGCAGTCCCCATTAAAATCCACCAACGCAAAAGGCGTCAAAGATGGGACCGGAGGCACAAACAGAAATGCAGAGCCTGCCCCACGTCAAGCACTCGCCTCCACCTTAAGCCACCATAATCCCGCACCGGACACGAAGCACCACCGGGACATGAAGCTTCCACCACCTCAAGCCGCGAATCCGGCACTCAGCCAGAGACTTGCCTTTGTTGTTCCAGGTATCAGGGACTCCCAGGGTCTGCACCTGGCGCCCAGAAGGGATCGGATGAGCACACGCAGTAAACAGCAGCCTGCCAAGCATGTCCCACTATAGCCGATCCTCCACACCATGCCTTTGATCACATGAACTGCTCTCTGCACATTAACTAATCGTAAAGTAGCAAGCGTTTAAACATGTCATTATTTCACCTCCTAAAGAGTTTATTGTCGTAGTTCCTTACATGCCTTTACCTTAACCGTTCATGTATTATGTTATTCACTAGTCTCATCTCATGGGGCGACTCACACTTGATTTATAACTAGTGGTGGAGCTCCTGATATAAATACACAGTTGATAACGTGCAAACTACACCCTAAACATGACAGCCATCTTTCACAACAATGTGCTGCTATATACTCATACCTTCAGTGCAACTAGCCATGATATACACACGTTCAGCCTAGCATGCACAAGTATAACACACTTCTGTCTTAAAAAAAAAAAAGAAAAAAAAAAATCTAAAATGGATGCTGTCCAGGAGGTGGGAGGGTCTGGGAGGGAGGGTCTGCTGCTGATTGGCTGGAATGTGTCTGTTGACTGTGAGATACAGGGTCAAAGTTTACTCAATGATGACAAATAGGGGGCGGACCGAACATCGCATATGTTCGTTGTCCGTGACGAACGCGAACAAGCTATGTTTGCCGGGAACTATTCGCCAGCGAACTATTCGGGACATCTCTATTCATTATCCTTTATAATGATTTAATGTGGAAAGAACATCTTACTTTCTCCTGGGAAACTCTTTTTGACACCTGTTTTTTTCCATTCTTAATTTAAGGTTAGTGAGCAAGAAATACAATGATCAGCATATTCGTAAAACATAGCGTCATATCTTACCGCATTCCAGTAGTTTTCATAATAAGAACATATTGTCCCCTCTGTAGGAACGTGGAGACAAGATTAGTATAGGAAAAGAGAAGAGAAAAATACTGCACAAAAGAGAGAGAAATAGAAAAGGAAGACAAATGTAGCAGACATAGAGTCGGGAGTTAGAGGAGAAAACCACCAGGTCTAGAGACACTAAAATCCTTGAAGAGCCTCTCATGGATGCCATCAAATAGTCTTAAGCACAGCACTGCCTCTAGAGAAGGGATCTCAGTGATTGTGCACAAGTCGTTCTGACTGCCAATGCGATTTTAAAATGTTTTTGCTCGGCTGTAGTCATATCTTCCCTCCATAGGTTTGGATAGCAGATATACCCATGGATATAAGTCTACCTTCCTACCAAAAAACCTGCAAAAAGAGATCCTCCCAGAAGGTGGCAAGTTTGGGACAAAACCACCACATTTGTCCATAGGTTTTCCTATTGACACACAGGCTCCAGCAGTTGTCATTAGGAGGTTTTTTTTTGTGGACTATCTAAACATGGTTTTGTATGCTTTTGAAAAAAGTATATATTTGTATGATCGCATTCCTTATGAGACAACTTATTTTTTCTACAGCTAATCAAATCAACTTTTCCAGCCTTACTACATAACTGAAATATTTAACCTATCATATTTTATAATTACATAACCAACAGTACATTGTTAGAGTTAATATAAAAGCGTATGCACTTCTTTCTGTACTACAGGTATTATTTTTTCTGTTTTCACATATAAATACAAATAAAGCATTGGCACACAAAAAAATACACATTCGAACATAATTGCTAAAGCCTAATCGTAAGATGCACTTTAAATGTAACATTCAGAAAATAGCATGGTTTATAACGTTGCCAATATATTATATTGCCTCTAAAGTCCTACCGTCAATCTAGGACCCTGACTTCTGTTGCTATATGTCCATTAGCATGTAACACTCAAGTAATTCTATACAATTAAAAAGCCACCAGCCATAACATTAAATAAAAGTAAAAATCAGACATCAGAATTTTTCTCCTTAATACCACCACCGAACTCCTGGCATCCTCTAGCCACTTTGGCACTCTCTCAGACTATACTATTTTAAAAACAAAATCATAAATAAATCATATGTTTAACATTTTAATGCTTCTCTATGTGGAATTAACAAAAAAAATATGTGTCTTTCTCCACCCTAAAATGCATGGAAAAAGTGGACCCATATTATATATTGTAACACAAACATATTAATTCCTTTTGGATTTTGTATACTTTCATCTGTTTTCTTTTCGTTTAAACTGCTGTTCTCCTAAGTCTAGTCATTTTCCCTTTAAATGGGAGATTTTCCAGGGAAGGTGTGTTGACGAACCACAGAAGCAAATATGAAAGAACACTTGCTACATCTACAAAAACTGAAAATTCCCAAAAGTGAATTTGGCCAAAAATGTATTTTAAATGAGTTAATCTTCATCTGCCAAATATCTTTGTAGTCTCAGCTTCCAACCCTAATATAACAATTTAAGTGGCCTAATCTAGAAGGAGACAGAGGAGTGACTTGTTCTTGATAATAGCCACATTTTGCCATTTTCCCTGAACAACACAATTAAACATAACAAAACTGCACAAATTATATAGATAGATAGTTCACAGGCACAGTAATATGGAAACTAGACTATGAGTTTACTTAAGAATTTCCCCAATCATCTGAACCTAATTTTGAAGATTAATTTGCCTAAATTCTGCTCCTTGAAAAGAACTCCTTGAATGGGCAATTGTTCTTGGGTGTTCAACTCACAGATAGTTGCTAAGCCCTATTTGCCAGCTAGTTTGACTGAATTTACCTCAAAAGCAGAGATTTCTTTTTGGGAAGACAAAACACAGAATCACCAACTCAATTAAACTAAAATTTGCCCATTTTTTGCACACAGCTCAAAGAAAACATTTTGCATTCAAATTCAATAAAGGAAGAAGAGTGAGCCCTTACCTAAGAAAATCTGTGTCAATTAAGGAAAGGGCACTGAAATGGTTATAACAATACACAAGAGGATTGGTACATTTCTATACAAGACAAACTATTAATCTAAAAACTTAATTAAAACAGCATATCCTGATACAGAGGGTTCTTATTCAGCTCTCAAATTATCTGTATTTCACATTTGGTATGTTACAGTGATTATCTTGATTGTTTTTATTCAACTTCCCATATGCTCCTTAACGTAGGCCTACTCTTTGGAAATGACAATTGGAGTTACATCCCTAGGCCTTACTATTTTAGGGACCCTGCATCCTCCCTCTAAACTGCACCTCCCAGCCCATACTTTCACAGTTTTGCCAGTAGCAATTGTGCCATCTTTAGGTTTCACTTACTAGTCATGGACAAAAATGAAAATAACAGATATATTGTGGGTTAGTGTCTTTATATTTGTTAGTAGGTATGTTAGTATGTGTTTATGTGTTAGTGTCTGTGTGTTGGTGCATAGCCATGTGTGTTAGTATGTGTTTGTATGTGCTTTAGAATGTCTCTGTATGTGTTAGTGTGTGTGTGTAGGTATGTGTGCTTGTATGTCTCAGAATATTGTTTAAGCATATGTGTTAGTGTGTGTCTATATGTGTGCTAGTGTATTTTTGTATGCATATTAGTGTGTAGCTTTTAGTGTGCGTCTTTGTGTTCCTGTTAATGTATGTATGCATGTAGAAATATGTACCTATGTTGATTTGTTAGTTTGTATGTATGTGATTGTGTACTAGTGTGTCTATGTCTGCTAGTTTGTCTGTTCAAGCTCAAACATGTCTAATGTGTGTCTATGTTTATATGCTAGAGTGTGTCCTTGTATGCATGCCAGTCTGCACCTGTGCCCCAGTGAATGTCTATGTCTGTTGTGTGTGTAATTAGTTTGGTGTGTGGCAAGTTACGTGTGACTAATTAAATATTTGAGTATACACATGTTTATTTGGGCAAAGGGGGGGCCTCACAATTGTTTTGCCCAGGGCTCCACACATGGTAAGAATGGTGATGACAGGAAATATCACAGCAGCCAAGATTCATATTTGACAATTTATATATACAGTAAGCGCTCAATTGTGTAGGTTATAATGCTTGGTATATATCGCCTCAATAGTGTGCTAAATGAGAAAATCCTATTACCAAGTTGGAAAAATAGTATACAAGAAAAAGAAACTCATACCACACCATACTTTTAATGCAAAAAGATATTTTATGTATACATCATGTAGCAAATAGCATCACAAATAAAGTGCATAATGCAAGTCAAAATATATCACAACATATAATGAAAAAAGTTATATATACCAAACACTTAAATTGAGACAAAGTGCAAGAATGTTAAATCCACCAGTGTTACCTGGCGTACACTGACAATAGGCTGGAAACCAAAAACTCCATAGTTGAAACACTTTTGGCGGAGAACAGAAAAAAAGGACTATATAGTCTTCAGCAAAAATAGTCAATTAGGTAACAGGTCAAACCAGAAAGTAATTTCTATAGAAAGATGTTACACAATACAGGTTGTATAGTCGAAAGGAAACTAAAGCGACAGTACATGCAATGACATATTCCATAAGGAATTGCTTTGCAATTTATAGGGACAGCATGTGACTTAGTTGCTGCTACTTTGTCTTTTAATTATTCACTCATTCCATTTATATTTAAGAGAGTGTATAACATAAGATCAAGGTAGTGGTAGCTGCCTTAGTACTCCAATCAGGAAGGCTGACGTGCAAGAGTTGATGTTGCAGAGGATAAACAAACCTGAAGTTCACTGCTAGACATACATCAGGTTAAAGCATAGTATTCACAATATAAACATATCAGCGAACGTGTTCAGGTTCCTGCAGTAAATATTTCATTAGATTGAGCAAATGTACTGCACAGACCTTACCAGCAGGTGTCTCTATTCAGAAGGGCACTTCTGCTTACACAATGGTTTCTGCATGTATTGCAAGTTCTTCCCAAAATGGATGTGTTTGTTTATTTGTTTAGAATATGCTTTATCAGAAAAAATACAATGACATTTCTTTTTTGTTTTAAGTAAATCCAGAAATATTAGAACATTATAACAAAGTAAAACTTGTACAAAGCCCAGCTGTTAATGTATTCTAGAAAGTAATTCCGCACTTGCTGAGTGCTGTGTATAATAGGTTTACTTGACTCACTTCCATTTTACAATGTGGAATAGAGTGATATTCTGTATGTTGACTGGAGGTTATAATGAGTTGGAACAAGACACTTTTCAGGCAGTGTTGGACATTTTCATTTATTTGTTATGAATCATACAAGACAGTAAAAGTGTAAATGTAAAAAGTATAAATCTGGATTTGAGGCTCTGTGTTGAGATGGATTTTTAGGACAAATGCATTCTTTACATCACAGAATGACATTGGCATTGGTTGCACATTTGTTTGTTTTTTACCATATGGTTTACATAAAATATGTTTGTGAATCATAGCTTTTACAATAATGCTTGGATGCTAGTTTATGAATATGTGTAGTCCAAATGAAGGCTTGGGGTCTGACCACATACTAAGTTATGAAAAAATTATGGAATCGGGGGAGGTACAATGGAATGAATGAACAGGTAAAATTGAGTAGAGAAGATGTATAATGTTTGCAAATTCAAAAGTTGGGAGAATTGTGAAAAGAACAATGTAACATATGGATTAATAACATGTAAAAGCGAGAGATAGTGAGCATAGAAGAGAGGAGGAGTAAGTACCGATAATGCACCGGAAAGCAATGGAAGGGTATTAAATGAGAGTAGAAAAAAGTAAATGAGAATAATGGAAAAGCATAAATGTGGAAAAGCATAAATGGATGCTCCATGCTCTAAAGAAGAGAACATGGATGATGGAAATGAGACAAACAGAGGCATTAACTAAAACCTATTGACCAGAGATCAACAAAGCACATGTAATAATGTGAAATTTCTTACTGAAATTATATGTGAAAGACAGATAGAAGCAGGTCCTTTACCTGCAAAAAAGACCAAATCCCTCGCTGGTATTGTGCACTGTACACATTTAAGGAAGAGTAAGTGGAATTGAAGATAAGAAGGAGAGGACAATTGAGAGGAGAGTCATGGGAGGAGTAGGAACTTGCAATGAAAGGTAAGTAGAAAGAGCTTGAAAGATGGACTAAACGGGAGGTCATGCAAAGAGAGAGATCAAATAACCAATATAAGTGGGTAGATGACAATGAAAGGGAAAGGAGAGAACAATGGAAGAGGGAGACAGGGCTCAGTAAATTGACTGGGACCTGGCTGACTGATTAAAAGTCACATGGAGACTGAGGATAGGATAGTATAGGAGCCCTTGATACTGAGTATAATTGACTGTGGCACTAAATTAGCTGAACGAAGGAGATGTATGGCCTATGGGTTAGAAAACAAGTATAAGCCTGAATAGAACGATACTAGGGTACTAAGTGAAAATAATCTGTCGAGTTTTGTCTCTTATGCATTATATTAAAGCTCATATGCATGTTAATATCTGTAGACCTGTCTCAACTTTCATCCTTTAAACAGGCATTATATTAGATATTTCTTTGTTGATCCTGTAACCAGCAATCCCTAAACAGTGAGTAAATGTGAGATTCAGAGTATAGACTCAATTGTGGTCTCACCCTGTGATACATTCAAGTTTCCTTGTACCACAGGGTTTTGGTTATTTAAACTTTACTAAATACCCATGTTTCTATTGGTAGGATTTTCCTTTAACAATCATAGCCACGTATTGTTTGCAGAATAAGTTAAAACAGTGTTATTTGAGATTTATCAAAGAAGACCAGCAATATAAGAACTGCAAAAGCCACCACATGGAAAAATTCATAGAAAGAATTAAAAATAATGATTTTAATAAAAATTGGCATCTGTATAAACCAGTTTGTTACATTATATTATTTACCGATGAGGATATGATTATACGCAAAGTTACTCTATGAGCTTATCTACTTGAATCAGGACATTTTAAGTAAATATGTTGTTTATAGTCCAAATCAGAAATCTTGGGGAGGGAAAGGTCATGGGAAATTTTGGATTACATCTAATGAAAATAAGCCTTGACGGGGAAGCCCACAAGAGAAACAATCTCTTCAGATCTGCAATGCAAGTACAAAAGTAGTCCAAACCTCAACTCTCGGAGAGGGTTTATTTTAGTGTTACAACATGGGTGCTTAACCTCGACCCTCCGGCTGTTGTTGGTTTACTTTTTTTGATCAGAATTCTTAGGCTGGCAGATAAATCTGGATGAGAACTGCAATTCCACAAAAGATTGGACACGTGTTCTACAGTACTTCCACAGTTGTTCACCTACTGACCCAATGTACTTTCCTCACACTCTGTCTGCCTTGATTTCTGTTTTATGGTGAAAAAGCCCAGGTACCCAGAGCAGTTTCCCACACAAGCAGCCTTTATTGGCAAACAAAGTACCGCAATGTTTCAGCACATGTATATAGCCTTAATATATTAAACTGCTTTTGTGGGAAACTACTTGGTGTACCTGGGCTTTCTATGCTATATAACTCTTTAGGGATGTAACACTACTTCTTGCAGTACCCTTGTACAAATACCCACAGTCCTGGACATGTGCACTCCCAATTGGTTTTTATTAAGTGTTTTGGTTTCTGTTGTATGACATTCATAATTTATTATTGTTTTTTTTTACTGATTCTGAATGATAGTTGAGCATTTCCATCAAGAAGTTGGACACAGTGTTTTAAATCGCTGACAACAATGGACCGACTTACGACTCTAAGATTTTAAGCAACTAACCCCACCCGTCTCGTTTGCAAGAAACGTAATTTCAATTAGTTAACATGGGAATTCCCGCAAACGCTGGTAAAACTATATTAGTATATATTTCCCTTATCAAAGCTTTCAAGTAATTAATCACACATTTCCTTCCTCAACCACATTTACCGGTTGCTTGCAATAAATATATGTAATTCCCAACAAAAGCTATTTTTTTCACATCCCTATCCACAACTGGCCTTGGAGTTATTAAAGCTTCTTACTTTTACTAAAGCCGAAATTATTAGGAAATCTAACTCTTCCTTGTTTGATGATCATTATTGTGGAAGATGAGATAGGGAAATATCTTCCTGATAAAATTCTTATATTGCCACATACATTGCATATGGGAATTCCCAATTTGAATAATTGAATCTCTTTGTGCCAGGAATATGATATTATCTGGAACACTGTAATTTATGAATATATTCAGCGATCGCCATTCCTGGGAATCCTCTGAATTTACTCTCTCACTCACTGTCTGGCATGGGAGCTGATTCCAAGGCTTTCATGCCCTCTGAGTACCTTCTGGGACTGAAAGAGGTAGTTAAAAGCGCCAACCAATTGAAATACGAAATAGTATTTTTTTTTTTTTCACTGTATGCATTGCTGTTGTCAAACAAGCACACAGCATATTTCCCAGTACTGCCCCTTGATGCTCAATAAAAAAAACAATGTGTGCCAAAATGATGTTGGTCTTTCTTTCCCTTCCTCTAAAGGAGAACACATAGATCGACAGTTCCTGCCACATGTGAGTCCAAGCAGCAGCTTAAATTATAGGAAACAGTTAGAGTAAATGGGTTAATCAAAATACTTTTCTGGTTCTCAAACTAAGTGTTGCAGGCGATGAGCTGTTTCCTCTGTTATTGTAATGCGTGAAAGTAGGATCTAATTTATGGAATTGTGAAAGCCTTTTTTTTTTTTAGTGCAATTCTACATTAAAGTGAGTGTCTGTTCAACCCACTAAGGGCTTGTTTCATATTACCTGCTCCAAACTGTCTGAGTGACAGCTACTAGAAGTAGCTATAGGCAGCATTGTAAACACTGTCTTTTCTCTTAAAAGGTAGCATTTACAATTACAAGCCTGGAGGGACATGCTATAGACACCAGAACCACTAGATTAGGCTGTGATGATTCTGGTGAAACTTTGTCCTTTGTGTCTACACTCACACTCATTGACCTATACACACACACACTCCCTGACCCATGCAGACTGAAAGACATGCATAAACTGTGCGGTCCCATTAACCCCTTTTGCCTTCATTTCACAATTAGTTGAACAGTTGTGTGCACCCTTGAGTTGTCTGCTTTCCTTTTGCTAGCTGTCTATGGTTTCCAATTATCTTGACATTGTCTGGACGGTTGGTGGCCTCTCACCCTGTCCCATCCCAACCAGGCCACTTCCTGCTATGCTATTCCCACCCCCTGTCTTGTACATGGGGATATGTGGTCCACCAGTGCCATCTAAATCATGACCAAGGCTGCAACAAATATTCTCTCACTTGAGTGGGTGTGACCCTGTGAGAAACAGTACAACCGCTGCAGGCGTCCCCTCTTAAAGAGAGCCCTAAACTCGCCTAATGGAAGCACCTGCCCTGGATACATCTTATGTGTCCAAGTGTGTGAATGTGACAGGCTGTGTGGTTGTGACTGGGAGTTGAGGTGGGGCTAGGGCAGGAAAATAAAATCCAGCGCACTCTCATCCACTAAACAGCAACTTCGGTGCTGACAGATTTTGTTAGTTTTTTTGTTTTTTTTGTCAATCTTTCTTTTATTAAGGCATGCAAGATGGGGTACAGAAAATGTACGAGTAGTATACAGCATAGGGATAATACAACGTTAATATCGAGAAATCACATTTCCTGGATAATCATGCCTCATTTTTGTTTTTATGGTGTTTAGCTCAGGTTATGTCTATTGCGATAGTGTTCAAGTGTCTCTTGTCTCACTAGCTGGTCAAGATGTGAGTGTGTGTTCTGTATTACAAGGAATGAACAAAATGTGTTGACGCTTAATTAATTTTAAAAGATAAGCAAGAACAATCCAACTGAACAATAGAGAAAGATTACCTAAACTGTTCTTGTCTCAAGCTTCATGTGGAAGATGGAACAAGCAAAGTGCTAAACAGTCTGGTGCTAGTAGACCTATTGATTCATAGAGTTGATGGTTATAAGCATTACTTTGGTCTAAGAGAGTAATTACTGGTAATTATGCTAGATACATTTCTAAACATGCTATAATTCCCACCAACTCTCCAGGGCCATGCAAAAGAATAGCTGAAGGTGTTTGTTAGTTTTTTTAACACACCTAATCTAAACAGAAAATAATGGGGGTTTATATTTATGTAACTAAATCCCCATTATGTTTTGCCTAGGTTAGGTGTTTTTAAAAAGCTAACACAATCTGTCAGCATTTTTTTCCCCAAGTAAGTAGCTCATGAAGCAGAGATTAGGCTGTTAGAGTCGGACTTGTACATTGACGTTGTGGCAGGCTAATGCAATGCATGATCATATAATGTAACTAAACCCCCATTATTCTTTGCCTAGATAAGGTGTTTAAAAAAATAAAATAAACTAACAAAATATGTCAGCACCGGAGTTGCTGTTTAGTATGTTTGTGTATGTCAGTCTGTTTGGGTCTGTGTGTGTGACCATGTATGGGTCTATGTGTCTGTGTATGGGTCTCTGTGTGTATGCATTGGTCAGTGTGTGTGTGTATGGGTCTGTGTGTCTGGGTCTCTGTGTGTTTGCATGGGTCAGTGTGTATGTGTATGGGTCTGTGTGTCTGTGTATGGGTCTGTGTGTGTGTGTATGTATGGGTCAGTGTGTGTATGTATTGTCTGTGTGTGTGTATGGGTAAGTGTGTGTCTGCATGGGTCAGTGTGTGTGGGAGGGGGGCAGTGTGAGCGTGTCTGTATGTGTGTGGGTCATTGTGTGTGTGTGTGTGACTGTATGGGTCAGTGTGTGTGTATGAGTCAGTGTGTGTGTCTGTATGGGTCAGTTGTGAGTGTGGGTCAGTGTGTGTGTATGGGTCAGTGTGTGTCTGTATGGGTCAGTATGGTTTCTGTTGTATGACATTCATAATTTAATAGTGTTGTTTTTTTGGTTTTTTTTTACTGATTCTGAATGATAGTTGAGAATTTCACATCAAGAAGTTGGACACAGTGTTTTAAATCATGTGCATGGGTCAGTGTGTGTGTGCATGGGTCAGTATAGGTAAGTCTGCATGAGTGGGTGGAACAAATGGGGCAGCAAATAATATTTTGCCTAGGGCGGCAACAATCTTTGCATAGGCCCTGACTGTGTGTGTAAATGTAGGGTGTATGTGTGTTAAGTGTTTGTGTGAGCATGTAAATGTGGGGGTTATTTTTGCATAGTGTTAGTGTGTAAATGCACTAACACTATGCAAAAACAACCCCCACATTTTTGTATGCAGGAATCTATTTATGTGAAGGGTTAGTATGTATACATGCAGGTGTGTTTGTGGGGATTTAACGCCTCTAGAATGTAAGCTCATTGAGCAGGGCCCTCCACCTCTCTGTTCCTGTACGTCCAGTTGTCTGGTTACAATTACATGTCTGTTAGTCCACCTATTGTACAACGCTACGGAATCTGATAGTGCTATATAAATAATAAAATCATAATAATAATAATTTAACACTAAATGGAAGGATGGTGCGAGGGACTCCAGACATTTCAATGAGATGATGCCGTTATGGCACTTACAGCATCCTTTTAAGTGTGTAAATAGAATAGAATAGAATAAAAGGACACATAGAGTACAGCAGTTTTCCAACAACCAGACTTATATGCGTTCCTTTAATATACAAATAACTTGGACTCTTGAGAGTACTGCATGAATTAATTTGAGAAGGCATGCAGAGATGTAAATAGTGGAATCCAAAGATAGAGAATCTGTTCTCAAAAATGTATCTGTGAACATACCTACAGCGTCTTGCATGACATTCACCCCTTTGAAAGTTCCAACTTTTTGTTACAGCCTGGCATCAAAAATGTGGAACGTCCAAAGGGGGCGAATAGCTATGCACGGCAATGTATTATTTTTATCAAAACTGGAACCATGTCGGGCTACATTACACAGTAGTTAAATCAGTCTGTAAAACTAAATACAAATCTTACATGTGTTTATTGCTGGATTCCATTTAAATTATCTCAAGCATTCTTGTTCTCAGAGTGTCTTTTGAAATAGGATGAGGCATTTGTTGTCTATTTCACTGTTTTAAATGTTTCAGTGTATGACGTACTGCCGCCTAACTTCTCTCCGTGTTTTATGATTTATTTGGACATTGGTATGAGACAAGTAATTAAGGAATTTTAATATTTCTATTCTAACTCACAAAATATTATTTGAAAGAGAATGGACGCTATGTAAGGCATACAGAATAGCTAAATCACACTGTGTTTCATTAATTTTGGGAAATTATGCAGAAAATATTTAATACAATGTTTAATTCTGACTTTTTATACACGTTAGAAAAGTATGGAATTTGTAATAGAAATACACAAATACAATTTGTGTATTCTAGTGTTTATCACCATATCTAGGAACATTGCAATCCTTACCAAAGTCCCACATCATCTGAAGGATACAGGAAGGGACGCACATGTGACAAAAAAAAAACCCTCATGTACATTTCCCAGTGTAGAAAGTAGAAACTGGATAGAACTGGAATCAAAACATAATAATATGCACATAAAAACAACCAAATTATAATTAATCATTGTGCAAAGACAGCCAGTATATCAAAATGCTGAAAATGAACTCAGTAATGACCTGATGGTAAATCAAAACAAGAATAAATACCGTAGATAAATTATTTGGAACTTTGAGGCAGATGATTGGAAAGTAAAGCTTTGTGATTGTGTTCTCCTGATGGGGAATTTGGCCCTAGTTCTATTGATATTTTCAGCATGTATATACTACTCTTCATGGACCCTCCTGCAGATGTTGCTGATGCTCAAGTTGCAGTTTATGAATGGTACTGGTAGAAAGTGTGGAATATAACAGGACTGTAGAGTATGGCTGCTTCTGCATTATGGGATGAAATTGAGTATGGCATTATGACTAATTTCATTAGGGAACATGAATGTGATCATTACTATCAGGGTTTAATCAATGTATTCAAGACCTCCCTCACCTCCCATTTCTTTCATCACTACTCTCTGCTGAGGAAGAGGGTGGCATATATTAAATGTTCTTCAGTCCAACTCTGGTGTTTTTG
This sequence comes from Pelobates fuscus, assembly GCF_036172605.1. Lineage (NCBI taxonomy): Eukaryota > Metazoa > Chordata > Amphibia > Anura > Pelobatidae > Pelobates > Pelobates fuscus. Next base: position 173,498,034 of record NC_086319.1, read on the forward strand.
CAGGTATAGAGTTCTCTTTTCCCTCTTATATAATATCTCCTAAGTTAGATAAGACACTGGGAGTTTACTACCCATTACATTTTGGAATACCTATGCTTAACCCCTTAAGGACACATGACATGTGTGACACGTCATGATTCCCTTTTATTCCAGAAGTTTGGTCCTTAAGGGGTTAACCCCTTAACGACGCAGGACGGTTCAGGACCGTCATCGGCATTTTTCCCTTGCCGACCGACGACGGTCCTGAACCGTCCTAAATTTAAGAGGTACTTACCCGATCGCCGTCGTTCCCCCGGCGGCGATCGGCGGTGCTCCCGGTGTGGGGAGACTGCCTGCAGCCCAGACAGTCTCCCCATGGCGGATTAGGACCCCTGTGGCCATGTGATCGCCCAACAGGGCGACCACATGGTCACAATAGGTGTCCATGTGTCTGCCTGCAGGGGGACTGTCTGTGCTGACAGGCAGTCTCCCTGCAAGTGTAAAATCAAAAAAAAAAAATTAAAGTTATAGTTAATAAAAAAAATTATTATTATATATGTGTATATATATATATGATATATAGACATATATTATACCTATATAATATATGTCTATATATCATATATATATAATGTCATACTAAGTGTATTTTTATATTAATATGTACATATATTAATATAAAAATACACTTATAATTAAATTACACACGTATATATATAATATATATAATAACTATATATATTGTATATATATATATATTATTATAAAATACAAATAATAAGTAATTTAAATTAAATTAAACATGTAAAAATAATAATAAAAATTAAAAAAAAAATTATATATCTATACGAAATTTTATTCTAACTGTATTTTGATATTAATATATATATATATTTATATCAAAATACACTTAGAATGAAATTGTATATATATCTATGTATATATAAATAAATAAAAAGAATACGAACTATTCATATGTCCATATACAAAATTACATAAATAATTATATAAATATACACGTAGACTTCAAATATATAAATATGCATATATATTTAAATTCAACGTGCGTATTTATGTAATATTTTTACATAATTAAGTTATTTTATTGATTGCAATTTAGGGGACCTGCCTGCCAACCCAAGCCGAAAGTCCAGATAATTTAATTTGCTGTCACTGTATTTTACCCTGTAACGTTCTACGACACCCTAAAACCTGTACATGGGGGGTACTGTTTTACTCGGGAGACTTTGCTGAACACAAATATTAGTGATTCAAAACAGTAAAACATATCACAGCGATGATATTGTCAGTGGAAGTGACTTTTTTTGCATTTTTCACACACAAACAGCACTTTTACTGATGATATAATTGTTGTGATACATTTTCCAGTTTTGAAACACTAATATTTGTGTTCAGCAAAGTCTCCTGAGTATAAAAGTACCCCCCATGTACAGGTTTTATAGCGTTTTTGAAAGTTACAGGGTCAAATATATGGGTCAAACATTTTTACATTGAAAATGGCCAGGTTGGTTACGTTGCCTTTGAGAGCGTATGGTAGCCCAGGAATGAGAATTACCCCCATGATGGCATACCATTTGCAAAAGAAGACAACCCAAGGTATTGCAAATGGGGTATGTCCAGTCTTTTTTAGTAACCACTTAGTCACAAACACTGGCCAAAATTAGCGTTCAATTTAGTTTTTTACTTTTTTCACACACAAACAAATATGAACGCTAACTTTGGCCAGTGTTTGCGACTAAGTGGCTACTAAAAAAGTCTGGACATACCCCATATTGAATACCCTGGGTTGTCTACTTTAAAAAAAATATGTACATGTGGGGTGTTATTCAGCGATTTATGACAGATAATAGTGTTACAATGTCACTATTGATACATTTTAAAAATGTATGTTTTGAAACCGCAATATCCTACTTGTACTTATAGCCCTATAACATGCAAAAAAGTAGCAAAAAGCATGTAAACACTGGGTATTTTTAAACTCAGGACAAAATTTTGAATCTATTTAGCAGTTTTTTTCATTCGCTTTTGTAGATGAGTAAAAGATTTTTCACATAAAAGTCAAAAAACATGTATTTTTTTCAATTTTTCATCATATTTTTTCATTTTGTAAAAATTAAATTACATGAGATTATATAAATAATGGTATGTAAAGAAAGCCCCTTTTGTCCTGAAAAAAACAATATATTATTTGTATGGGAACAGTAAATGAGAGAGCAGAAAATTACAGCTAAACACAAACACCACAAAAGTGTAAAAAGATGCCTGGTCGCAAATGTACAACATCGCAAAAACAGTCCGGTCCTTAAAGGGTTAAAAGAACACTAGAATGTTAGGAATACAAAACTGTATTCCTAACATCATCGGAACCCTCTGCCCATGCTTCCCCTCTGCCTCCCATCATGAAAGGGTTAAGTAACCATTTACACACTTACCTGATTCCAGAGTTCCTCAGGACTGGGTCTGGCTTCTCCTCCTCCGACACAAGGGCAATGGAGGAAACCTAATGCGCGTGCGCAGCAAGCTGTTACTATGGGGATTTCGAACACACTATACGTTTTTTAATGCAAAGCATGAGGATACTTAGCATCGTTTCACAGAGTCAAGTTCTGTGAAACTGCAGGAAGCACCTCTACAGCCATTAAAGGCAGTCTTAACCCTGTAAACATTGCTGGGTTAAGGAAACAGTGACACTGCAGCCAGACCACTTCAATTAGATGAAATTGTCTGGGTGACTACAGTGTCCCTTTAATAAACATGGAGTTGCTTGTACTGTCTTTAGCTGGCCTATACAGCTTGTGTCTCTCTGAACTTCTCCCTACTCCTGTATACAACGCATATCTTGTGCTGCGCCTGTACATGGTATTCTAAGCCTTACTACATTAAAATCTTCAGCAATTTTTGCTTCACCAAGCAGCTCTTAAAATACATATTTTCATTGAAGCCAATTACTTATCTGCTAACAAATGTTACTTGTCCCATATCATTCCTACTTCTTAAAAACTGCTTATTTTATGGACTAGGTAGGTTCTTATGTTCCATTTATTTAATGTAAGCTTCTGCTGTCAGTGAAATTGCATATGGTATTGCTAATATGAATTGTGGGTGGAAGTTAAAATGATATTGTTCATGATACATATTTTTTTTATATGAACAAAGTTGCTTTACTGAAATTGTTAAGTATATTTATTTACTTAATTTTTCTTAAGGACAATTTTCCCTCCAGAAATCCAAAACTCTTGGTCCCAAACCATTTTTGATGTAATGTAGTTTGAGACCTGCCAATAAGTTTGTTACTGACAGTCCTGTTAATCTTCCATGCAAAAACCCAGATGTCTAGTGGGGCGTGTCTGAAAAATGATGAGGTTTCAAAGATGGTAACTGCCTCCATTGCATGGTTCAGATATCAAATTAGAATTCCTGGTGAGTAATTGTATTTTTTTCTGAATAACAAAATTATGCAGTTTAATCTGCCAGAGGTCCTCCTGCACATGGTTAAACTTATTTTTTAGTATGAGTGCCCATTTAAGGTCTTACTGAGGTATACAATGTTTTCTACAACCACTTAGAGGAAAGATTTAAAAAAGCCTTTAAAAGGCATGTGCATATTGTGTAGCTCCCAGAATTCCATTGGTATTCATGAAAGCACATGTGTAAAAAACATACACACACAATTACATAATAATGTATTGGGTTCAACCAAAAGACGTGGCTAACTGCATTTCAAACAAAACATTGCAGTCTTGCTGATTATGCTTCATTGCCATTGTTTCCCAACATTTTGTATCCCAACTCATAAGCCATGGTTTGACCAATTTGCCCACTGCCAAAAACAAAATGACTGTAACTTTTTATTATAAGTAATTTTAATATTAAATGGCCCAGATGTCAAAAGATAGATAAAGATAAAATATGATAATGAATTTTACTCATACCCAAAGCACTGCATTGTAGATAAAGCACACATTCCTTTTGGACTTCTTGGTTTTAAAGTCAGTCAAAAAAAGTTGGAATCTTAGGTGAGTGCAAGGGATATGCCAGATGTGCCTAGGTGCAACCTAATGAAGGATCCCCCCATCCACTATTTAGGTTTCTGTGGGGAATTTCGTGTAAGTTTGCATTGGCTTAATATGTTTTTGAAGAAAACCTTTGTAAATTCTCTGTAAATCTGTTTTTTTTTTTAAAGTAAAGTTTAAAAGGTAATTTTTTTCTGGGTATTCCTTAAAGGCTGCACTCCGTATTGTGATTTGCTGCACACTGGCCAGGAAAAGCTCAAATTAGGAAAATGAATGATACTGATGTCTTTGAAGCAATAAATGAAGCCCATAGAGAAAGTGCAGCTTAGGGAATAGGGCTCTAACAGGGCTAGGAGGCAGCATAGGGGTGGGGGCAATAGTGTGGATGGGTGGGTTTGTGTTTGGGGTTGACTGATATAAAGGATCGGCCATTTTGTTTTGAATATTTTTATTGTTGTCGTAACATACATGCAGGTAGCATGTTTGTGAATAATAAAGCATAGGTTGCCCACGCAGGGGCGCATGGTTTCGGTACATACATTTGTTTGCATTTCATCGCCTATGCAGAGGCTGGTTGGTTAATGCAGGTGTGATACAGTAGATATATGCATATTTAGTTGCTCGCACTTGACATCTGTTTGGCTTGTGGCGTACCTTTATCGTGGTTACACAAGCAAATGTAGTTTAGAGTGTTTCAACCCAGTGCATATTTATATATATTTTTTTTTTTTTTGCGCCTGTGGGCCCTGTGTCTTTTTGCTGGTGCGGTGCGTCATATCAATACCAGGGGTGCCGTAGCTGCATGCTGAACTTATCTAGCTTCTCTACTGTTAGCATTCGGTCTGTTAGCTGTCTATTTGTGTCTCCTCTGTGGGGCTTATATCTGACTTTCAACATCGTCCTGTTTCGCTCTAGTGCGTATACCTGTATGTTGCCTGTGCTTCTAAGTATCTGTTGCCTTGTCCCCTGTCGCTGCCCCCATCCGCCGCACCCCTCCGTCCCCCACCCGGTCCCCGGTCACCGACTCCCTTCTCCCGTCCCTTCTGGCTACTGCGGGGCTAGGCGTCATTGAAAATCGTTTGATGTGGTTATTCTTATCCAGTGAAACCAGCGTTTGGTGTATTGGTCCCTGTGTTTCGGAGTGTTTGCCTTTATATCTTCGTATTTCCTGGTGGTTTCTACCTCTTGAACCCATCTCGATATCGGGGGTATGTTTGCCTGCTTCCAATAGATGGGGATGATCGCTTTGGCTGCGTTCAGCAACCGCGGTAGTACGGATCTGCTGTATGTCTGCGTGGCCATGCTGGTGTGATGGAGGAGAAAGGCGGCTGGGGACCCCGGGAGCATCTCGTCCGTTACTTTGTGTATTATGTCTCTAACTGTGTCCCAGAAGGGCCTGAGCCATGTGCATGCCCACCAGATATGTAGAAATGTGCCTGTTTCCTCCCCGCATCTCCAGCAGGTGTCTGGTATGTCTGGGTTTCTGACGTGAAGTGCCATCGGTGTCAGATACCATCTGGTGAGTATCTTGTTGGAGTTTTCTTGCAGGCGTGCTGAGCTTGGTGTTTTTTGTACCAGGGTGATGCACTTGTCCCAGTCCGCTTCTGACATGGTCTCATCAAGGTCTTCTTCCCAGTTCCTTATTCAGGGCGGTGCCAATAGGTACCTACTGGTGACCAGTATTGTGTATATCTGCGAGATGGCTTGGGGTGTTTCCGTGTCTTGCACACAAAGGATGGTTTTTGCGGGATGGATCTGGCATATTGGGAGATTTGTGCTCTAGCCAGTGTGTGTGAAAATGTGAGTGGTCTGTCCGGGAAGAGTTCTGTTAACGGGCGAACGCCGAACGGGTGCACGAGGATGTCTACCATGTGTGAAATTGCTGGGCGTCCTGCTGGGCCCGGTGTGGGGCCAAGGTCTCCTGCTGGGAAGTCTGGGTTGCCTTTTAGTGGCAGCAGCGGGCCTGGATCCGTCATCAGGTATTGTTTTGGGCCCTGCCTGTGCTCGTGGTTGCTGCCACGAAGGGGTTGGTGATGCGTTTGCGTCTGTACGCCGCCGCGGATATCCAGGGCAGTGTCCGGAGGTCACAGTTGATGGTGTCGTATTCCAGTTGGGTCCATGGTTTTGTGCCGCTGGCTACCGTCCAGCTGATGACTCGTGTAAGGTGTGCTGCGTGATAGTATTTTTCAAAGTCGGGGAGCGCCAGGCCCCCTCGGAGCTTGGGCAGGGTTAACTGGGTATGTGCTATGCGTGGGGACCTGCCTTTCCATATAAACGTGCGGACCTCCGCCTTCAATGCCTTGAAGAACGTTTGTAGGGCTTGTATCGGTACTGTTTGGAACACAAAGAATAATTTGGGCAGTAGTGTCATCTTTACCGCATTTATCCTTCCCAGCCATGAGATGTAGAAGGCACCCCACCTGTGTAGTTCCTCCGTCACTTTTTTTAATATGGGGAGGTAGTTTTGTGTGTACAGGTCTGCTGGGTTGGGAGTGAGCCAAACCCCCAGGTATCGCATGCGGGGGTCGCACCAGCGGTATGGGTGTTGCCTCTGAAGAATTTGTCTGTTCGTGTGTTTGATGGTTAAGTTCAGTATATCTGATTTTGAGTAATTAATTTTGAGGTTCGAGATCCGCCCGTATTCCTCGAATTCCTTCTGTATCTCTGATAGGGAGGTTTCTGGGTTCGTGACTACGAATAGCATATCATCTGCGTATGCTAGCGTTTTGTGGTGTGTGCTTCCTATCGTGAGCCCCTGGATGTCTGCATTGCGTCTGATCCTGTTTAGGAATGGCTCCAGTGTCAGCGCGAATAGTAATGGCGAAAGTGGGCAGCTTTGTCTGGTCCTGTTATGAATCAGAAACGGGTCGGTCAGTGCGCCGTTAATTCTGATTCGCGCCATCGGGTTGGTGTATAGCGCCTTCACCCAAATGCCGTATTTCGGTCCTATGCCTATGGCATGGAGGGTTTCCATCATCATATCCCAGTCCACCCTGTCGAACGCTTTCTCTGCATCTGTGGACAGGAGAAGGGTTCTGTTCTGTTGGGTTCTGACGTGTGCTATGATATTCAGGGCCCGAATTGTGTTGTCCCTCACCTCCCTGCCTGGGATGAACCCCGTTTGGTCCGGATGGATCGTGGCTGGCAGTAGAGGCACCAGTCGTAACGCCAGAACGCTGTCAAGGAGCTTGATGTCAGTGTTCAGCACCGATATCGGGCGATAGCTTGGGCATAGTGCTGGGTCTTATCCCTCCTTTGGAAGCAGGGTGATGTTCGCCGAGGTGAACTGGGCCGTTGGCGTGGCACCCTCTTGAATGGAATTCAGGGCTTGCAGTAATTTCGGTACGACGTCTTGTGCGAAAACTTTGTAGTATTGAAGACGCAGCCCATCTGGTCCCGGTGCCCTGCCCGTTTTTGCCTTCTTAATAGTGTATGCCAGTTCTTCTGGCGTGATGGGGGCTTCTAGTGCTGTATTTCCAGCATATGTGCTGAGTCCAGGTATCTGTGTATGTCATTAAGTTTGTTTGGTTGCGGGTCTCCCGGTTCGTCTCGCCGGAGGTGGTATAGGCCTTGGCAGTAGGTGTGGAACTCTGTCGCGATCTGGTCTGGGAGGTGCTTAAGTCGTTGCTGCGTGTCCTTAATTTTGGGGATGTATAGTTGGGTTTTACGTTGTTTCAGAAGGTTTGCCAGCAGTCTCCCACATTTATCTCCGTGTTCATGTATCATGTGTCTGTAGTGTTGGTATGAGCGTGAAATTGCTCGGTTGAGGTGCGTGGTGAGTTGGGTTCATTTGGCTGTTAGTTCTCTGTATGTCTGTGTGTCGAGGGTACGTTTGTGCCTGGCCTCCAGGGTAGCTATGTCCTTGCTAAGCTCGAGCGTCTCCCGCACCGCCATCTTCTTGCGGGTTGCGCAAATGGCGATGATCTGGCCCCTGACTACCGTCTTGTGTGCTTCCCAGCATGTCAGTGGCATCATGTCCTCTGTCTCATTGTTTTGGAAGTATTCTCTTATGGAGTTGCCGATCTTGTCCGTCTCTATCACGTCTGAGAGGATTGATTTGTTTAGTCTCCATGACATCTGCCGGGGTCTGTATAGCGGTGATTTCAGCCGCATTCGTATCGGGCTGTGGTCCGACCAGGTCCTCGGCAGGATCTCTGCGGCATTAAGCAGGGTTAGGTTGTGGTGTGTCATTAGGAAGTAATCCAGTCTCTTGTATATCGAGTGTGTCTGTGAATAGAAGGTGTAATCTCTGATTGTTGGGTGCAGTGCTCGCCAGCAATTTGCCAATTGGTGGTGTAGAAGGCGGAGTGTGTTTGCATGTTTGTTGTGTGGTGTTGCTCCGTGTGGAGATGTGGAGTCCTGATCCGGGTGTAGTGCCAGGTTCAGGTCTCCCCCGATGATCAGGGTGCCTTCCGTGAATTTCATCAAGGTGCTTAGAGTGCTCCAGAGGAAATGGTATTGTTTTGTGTTCGGGGCATATATGTTGGCAAATGTGTAGATGTGATCTATGATAGCGCCTTTAGTGAAAATATATCTGCCTTGTTTGCACCTGAGGGTGGCCAGCTCTGTGTATGGGGTTCTGCTTGAAAAGAGAATGCATACTCCTTGCGTTTGTCTATCTGGGTTGTTACTGAAGTACCCTGTTCGGAGGTTGCGGTCCTTCAAGGCCGGCGCCCTGCCCTCCTGAAAGTGCGTTTCTTGGATAAACGCTACCGATGTCCCGTAATGTTTCAGGTCTCTCAGGAGTCTTGTGCGCTTCTCTCTGACATTGAGGCCATGTACATTATAGGAGACTATGCTTGGGTCCTCCCGGGTGAACCCGCTGGGGTCCGGGGCCGGCATCGTCCGGGCTGCCGCAGGGGGCGGACAAAAGGGTGGGGGCAAGGAGGGGCAGCGGGTAAGGCTGTGGTGTGTATGTTTGTGTAGTGTGGTGCGGTTCCGTGTTTGGTCGGGTCCTGGGTTAGCTCTACGTGGGTCTGTGTTATCTGTAGAGTTACTGTGAACTCTCGGTTAATGGACAATCGTCCCGGTGAATTGACCGTTCAGCCCAGCCGGTTGGTGGGCTTGGGTCGTTTCCGGGAGTTTTATGTCCCCTATATAGAGGGGGTTTCTGTGTCCTATACCTTTGGAGGTGTTGGGTAGCTTGTCCGTGGTGGACTAGCTCTCCGCGTGTCGTATTTAGTAGGTAGTACTGTTTGTGTTACGTGGTCCTTCATCTCCTAAGTGGCTTTGTGGCTGATGCGTCCGCTCTGTCTCTCATTTTGTGTTGGGCGTGAGTCTGTGGGTGCGTGGTGTGCTGGGCAGAGTATGTGCTGTCTCTGCCGCAATCCTACAGCTTCTCCGTTTCGGAGTTGCGTCGCCGTGGGCATGTTGTGCCATGTGGGTTTGTGCCTCGTGAGCCGTTTAGCTTAAGATCAGTCTGAGCTGGGCTGATCGTTTTCGTGGAGTGGGGGTATATTGCTGTGGCGAAACCAACCTCGCCACTGGGCCCTGGAGAAGCCTGTTTGCTAGCCTCCTACCTGCTGACTATGGCCCCTGGGTTATTTGGGGCATATTGTACTGTATATTGCTGCTACTGGCCCTTTTAACAGCATCTATGGACATATTGGGACTTTTGGGACTACTGTCCCTTTAAGACTCTGATACATATTCTAGTGTACTGCCTGTAATATTATATGTGTATTAAGTTTAACCTGGGATATGTATGCAGCATTCATCTGATTGCTCGGTAGAATCACTCTATTTATTTTATTGAGTGAAACTACCGAACAACCAGACCACCCAGGAATAAGTGTGCCTCCAATTACAGTTTGCAACAATGTTGCAAACGGGTAATTGGCAATCAGTGTAATGTATTCTTTGTCCTCTGGGTGGCCGCCATTCGGGAAACAAACACGTGGCGGCGGCCATCTTAAACTACCGAACAGCGGTGTTTTGCCGTCGAGTGTCTGGAACTAAAATCGGACACTTGACTAGGCAAACACCGCTGAGACCTCCATACTTCCAGAAATTCGTATGGAAACTACCGAATGACCCGCCGTTCGGTAGAAAGAACCCCACAAACAAGGGAATTCATTCAAACCCTCTCCAGGCTCTATAACACAGGCAATTCGCCTGTTTTCATTCCCTTGTTTGTGACCGACCGCAGGGCCAAAATGCATGGAACTGTTTTCGGATACTTTACCCATGCGGTCGGTCAAATCTTTGGAACCCCATATCTCACGAACCATTCATCCGAATTACTTGAATTTTGGATATGTTGTCCCCCTGAATAAGGGCTGGAGCGATGCTGGATTTAAAGGTGTACCCCCGGGTTTTGGGGTACATCCAGAACTTGGCTGAAAAAGTGTACCGGATAATTGAGTTTAATGTTATCTGAGGGGAGGGGATGTGTGGGCTGAACCATGTATGTGATTGGTTATTTTATGCCTCCCCCTGGGTGTGGCCTGTATGTGGATTAGTGTAATAAAAGCCAGGCTGGATGAGCCAGTCCAGAGTTCCTGTTTTACCCTCAAAGTGATGTGTCGTCTCATTATTGGGGGAAGGATTTATTGTATGCTGTTCCAGTTGACTGCTAGGAGTACAAGCCTATTCGTATGGTTCCTATTCAATGGTCTACAGCATTCATACGCTTGGGAGAATTTAAAGGTTTCTCGGATTCGGTGATTATGGTGTCTGCCAGAGTGCTTGGAGTCCTCAGGAAGCACTAGGAGCATCCATTAACGGAGGTACCAAGTCGGGGTGCCAGGTGATCCGTTACAATTGCTATTCGATAGCCTGTTGGTGGTGTTCATCTATTTGAGGTTAGTGGGTGGGACATCTTGTGGTGTGGGGGAACTGCGTTGTTTCCTAGCCCATGTCTTGTCGCCTATTTCTGCTCAGTGTGTGGGTTGTCTGGTACCTCTGCAGGGCTCGAGTCCTGCAGGAACGCATGGGAACGGCGTTCCTGCACTTTTTCCACAGCAGGAACGCCGTTCCCATTACTAGTCCTGCAGGACCCAGGGCTGGCACAAGCGGCTGACAGAGCAGGGGGAGCACAAATCCGAATCCCCTGCCTCTGACTGGGGACTCGGATTTCTAAACTCACCTCTCCCCCTGCAGTCAGTGGAGTCGTCCGGCCTCTCCTGATGATGTCAGTAGGAGGGGGCGTGACTTTCTCTGCTCTTCTCACAGGACCGCTGGGGAGCATAGGAAGCCACGCCCCCTCCTCCTGACATCATCAGGAGAGGCTGGCTTACTCCACTGACTGCAGGCTGCAGGTTCCAGATCCTGTCCCACCCCTCCTGGCCCAAGGTAAGCCTCATGGAGGGGGGAAGGCACTTCAGTTTTTTTTTTTATCCCTTTCCTCAGTCCCTGTCCCCCTATTTAAGGCCCTGTCCCCCCTCCTCAGTTCCTGCCCCCCTCCTTAGTCCCTTTCCCCAGCCCCTGCCCCCCTCCTCAGCCCCTGCCCCCCTCCTCAGTCCCTGTCCCCCTCCTCAGTCCCTGTCCCCCTATTTAAGGCCCTGTCCCCCCTCCTCAGTTCCTGCCCCCCTCCTCAGTCCCTGTCCCCCTATTTAAGGCCCTGTCCCCCTTCCTCAGGCCTGTCCTTGTCCCCCTATTTAAGGCCCTGCCCCCCCTCCTCAGTTCCTGTCTCCCTCCTCAGGCCCTGTCCCTTTCCTGAGCCCCTGTCCCCCTATTTAAGGCCCTGTCCCCCCTCCTCAGTTCCTGCCCCCCTCCGTAGTCCCTTTCCCCAGTCCCTGTCCCCCTCCTCAGTCCCTGCCCCCCTCCTCAGGCCCTGTCCCTTTCCTGAGCCCCTGTCCCCCTATTTAAGGCCCTGTCCCCCCTCCTCAGTTCCTGCCCCCCTCCGTAGTCCTTTTCCCCAGTCCCTGTCCCCCTCCTCAGTCCCTGTCCCCCTATTTAAGGCCCTGTCCCCCCTCCTAAGTTCCTGCCCCCGTCCTCAGTCCCTGTCCCCCTATTTAAGGCCCTGTCCCCCCTCCTCAGTTCCTGCCCCCCTCCTCGGTCCCTGTCCCCCTATTTAAGGCCCTGTCCCCCCTACTCAGTCCCTGTCTCCCTCCGTAGTCCCTTTCCCCAGTCCCTGCCCCCCTCCTCAAGCCCTATCCCCTTACTCAGGCCCTGTCCCCCTTCCTCAGTCCCTGTCCCCCTCCTCAGTCCCTTCCCCCCTCCTCAGTCCCTGTCCCCCTCCTCAGTCCCTGCCCCCCTCCTCAGTCCCTGTCCCCCTCCTCAGTCCCTGTCCCCCTCCTCAGTCCCTGTCCCCCTCCTCAGTCCCTGTCCCCCTCCTCAGTCCCTGCCCCCCCTCCTCAGTCCCTGCCCCCCTCCTCAGTCCCTGTCTAGCTCCTCAGTTCCTGTCTCCCTCCTCAGTCCCTGTCCCTTTCCCCAGTCCCTGACCCCTCCTCAAGCCCTGTCCCCCTCCTCAGTCCCTGCCCCCATCCTCAGGCCCTGTCCCTTTCCTGAGCCCCTGTCCCCCTATTTAAGGCCCTGTTCCCCTTCCTCAGTCCCTGCCCCCCTCCTCAGTCCATGCCCCCCTCCTCAGTCCCTGCCCCCCTCCTCAGTCCCTGCCCCCCTCCTCAGTCCCTGCCCCCCTCCTCAGTCCCTGTCTCCCTCCTCAGTCCCTGCCCCCCTCCTCAGTCCCTGCCCCCCTCCTCAGTCCCTGTCTCCCTCCTCAGTCCCTGTCTCCCTCCTCAGTCCCTGTCCCTTTCCCCAGCCCCTGTCCCTTTCCCCAGTCCCTGTCCCCCTCCTCAAGCCCTGTCCCCCTCCTCAGTCCCTGCCCCCATCCTCAGGCCCTGTCCCTTTCCTGAGCCCCTGTCCCCCTATTTAAGGCCCTGTTCCCCTTCCTCAGTCCCTGCCCCCCTCCTCAGTCCCTGCCCCCCTCCTCAGTCCCTGCCCCCCTCCTCAGTCCCTGCCCCCCTCCTCAGTCCCTGCCCCCCTCCTCAGTCCCTGTCTCCCTCCTCAGTCCCTGCCCCCCTCCTCAGTGCCTGCCCCCCTCCTCAGTCCCTGTCTCCCTCCTCAGTCCCTGTCTCCCTCCTCAGTCCCTGTCCCTTTCCCCAGCCCCTGTCCCTTTCCCCAGTCCCTGTCCCCCTCCTCAAGCCCTGTCCCCCTCCTCAGTCCCTGCCCCCATCCTCAGGCCCTGTCCCTTTCCTGAGCCCCTGTCCCCCTATTTAAGGCCCTGTTCACCTTCCTCAGTCCCTGCCCCCCTCCTCAGTCCCTGCCCCCCTCCTCAGTCCCTGCCCCCCTCCTCAGTCCCTGCCCCCCTCCTCAGTCCCTGTCTCCCTCCTCAGTCCCTGTCTCCCTCCTCAGTCCCTGTCTTCTTACTCAGGCCCTGTCCCCCTCATCAGCCCCTGCCCCCCTCCTCAGCCTCTGTCCCTTTCCTCAGCCCATGGCCCCTTCCTCAGCCCATGCCCCCCCCCTCCTCCTCCTAAGCTCCTGTCCCTCTTCCTCAGCACTGCCACCTTACTCAGCCCATGTCCCCTTCCTCAACCCATGCCCCCTCCTCCTAAGCTCCTGTCCCTTTTCCACAGCACTGTCCCCCTCCTCAGCCCCTGTCCCCCTCCTCAGCTCCTGTCCACCTTACTCAGCCCCTGTCCACCTTACTCAGCCCCTGTCCACCTTACTCAGCCCCTGTCCACCTTACTCAGCCCAGTGCTCTTACTCAGCCCCTGCATACGAGCATCAGCCCCTGCCCCTCTTCCTCAGCCCCTGCCCCTCTTCCTCAGCCCCTGCCCCTCTTCCTCAGCCCCTGCCCCTCTTCCTCAGCCCCTGCCCCTCTTCCTCAGCCCCTGCCCCTCTTCCTCAGCCCCTGTCCCCCATCCTCAGCCCCTGTCCCGCTTCCTCAGCCCCTGTCCCTCTCCTCAGCCCATGCCCCCTTCGTCAGCCCCTGTCCCCCTCCTCAGCCCCTCAGTTCCTGTCCCTTTCCTCAGCCCCTCAGTTCCTGTCCCTTTCCTCAGCCCCTCAGTTCCTGTCCCTTTCCTCAGCCCCTCAGTTCCTGTCCCTTTCCTCAGCCCCTCAGTTCCTGTCCCTTACCTCAGCCCATGTCCCCTTCCTCATCCCCTGCCCCCCCCCCCTCCTAAGCTCCTGTCCCTCTTCCTCAGCTCCTGTCCCCCTCCTCAGCCCCTGCATACAAGCGTATAATTTTTTTGGGGGTGGGGGGAGGGGGCGGGGAATGGATCTTGGGTGAGTTCCTGCACTTTTTTACCCAGGACTTGACCCCTGTACCTCTGTGTTGTATCTCTCTGTGTTAACTGTTCCTCTGTTGTTACATTATTTCGTCTGGGTCCCTGAGCTTTGCATGTTGTCGTGCTTGCCTATCTATGTCTGTGTTGTGTCCTGCTTTATCAGGCGCTTTTGTGGGTCAGGTGCTCTGGGACATCACAATTTTGTCAGGAAATAAAACATTTTATGCAGTATACCGTATTGCAACGTTACACAGTATATGTAAATGCGAGACATGTTGCTACCCCCACCTCGTCATCTCCATTCCCAGTTACCCTTCTCCTGTTTATGTGTTTATGTCTTGTGGCCTAGACTGTAAGGGTTGGGTGTCTGACCTTGCCCCCGGTTGCCTTAATATGGGTGTCTACCCGCGTTGCAGGTCCCGTGTCCCATCCTCTAGGGGCTGAGTACAATTAGGCTAACTAACCCCCCTTTTTTAAAAAAATATTATTATGGTTTCACCCCCCTACGCCATCCCTCCCTCTCCCTCTCTTCTCCCCATCCTCCTCCCCCTCCCCCCGTACCTCTTCCCCCCTGTCACTCTCGGGCGTATCCTAGTGTCCTGCCTTTGCTGTGCTTCCTTCTCCCCCCCCCTTGTCTCGTCCTGCTCTCGTCCCGATGTTAGCTCCTGTTGTATCTCCCTCCCCCTTCCCCTCAGGCTCCATCCCTCACATTCCACCCTCTCCATCACCTCTCTCAGGTTGTGGGTTGGTTTAGTAATATGTACAGTGTCCCAAGCGTCATTCTGATGTGCACCTCAGGTGGCAGTTCTGCAGAGGTGCTTGCGGGTCTGCCTGTGAGTCTGCGTGCCTCCTGTGTTGTCCGCGTTGGTACAATGTCCCGTCCCCCTCCCCAAAATGTCCTGCCCCCCCCCCCGCGTGCCATAGTTGGTGGTATGGGTGTATCCAGGGGTTTGTCCTTTTGGAGGATATTCCCCCGTGTTGTGTGGCAGATGTGGCGGATACCCCCTGTGCCCCTCAGTTCCCCTTCCCCCACCCCAATTCTTGCTGATCTGTGTGGTGTGTATAGGTTTGTGCCCTTGGTCAGTACTCACGGTTCTTTTAGGCTATTCAGTGGTGTCTGAGTCAAATTCAGTGTAACTCATCAAATGTATCAATCACACTATAAGCCAATATAAATGTACTTGAAAATACCTGAATTAACACAAAAATTATAGAGACTATCACCAGCTGTTAAATATAGTTGCCTGTTTGCCGTTGTGGGCGAGTGAAAGGCCCTTATGACATAACAATTATGAGTTCTGTTGGCAAAACTTGAAATTGAAAGTGCTATCCAAAATAATGTGGAATTTGGCTTCTCCCACTGTAAATTCAATTTATCATCACTCCAAAGGCACTCTTGTGATAAGTTCAATGATTTTGTATAAGCAGTACAGGAATTCCATACACTTCCTTCCAGTCATTTTAAGATCTAACCAACACAATACGGAATAGTAATTGTGATAAAAGGGGCACTTCTATACTTATGTCTCACACCCCCTTTTATCAAAAATATTCTATAAAAGAGTGATGCCAAAAAATTTGCCATGTTAAAATCATTTGTAAACTTCCTGTTTGAAATTTACATAGTAAACGCAATATATGATAAAATAACATATCATGTTCCTTATTTGAGATCTGTGTATGCATGAACGTAAACACAACAAAGCTAAAAATAAAACGTTTTACTACATGAATCCCTGCCAATATATTTTCCACAACATTACATGCCCATTCGATTGTCCATCTACACATTGTTACATTACTGCCTTTTTAAGAGGAACGGTCATGTATGCGATAAGGATGTTGATCTATGTTAAAGTAGTTTTTATTTCTTTTCTAATACAACAAAAATATTAGAGGCATTTACAGAAAGAGATCAGCAATCAATTTCTTCTAAAATTATGCTCTTTAAATTTCTCCATGTAGTGTGCAGAGAATGGTGCAAGGAAAGCTCTACACATTTTGCAGTAGGAACTTTGTCAAAGACATAGGTAAAATATGCAACATAGGCCTCGATCGAATAGTTTGTGATAAGCATTTCAAATTATTACACTCTGTTAAAAAACAAACAACTTTTTAAAAATGATCTACAATTCAAATAAACTTTATTGGTGATTTTTGTAGAAACATAATTTTAATATTTTTCTTGTTCCTGTCAAAATTGGGTCCAAATATAAAAAGGGACCTTGATAACAACTACATAAGATAACATAACTACATAACAACTACAGCTTATTTTAGTGGCTTTTATATAAAAAAAAAATCTTTGGGTATTGTTTTTAATTTTTTTTTGTCAAATTGTTTTGACGAAAAGATGGGGCTGTTCTGGAAATCAGTTTTTCCTCTTTGCTGCTTCAATAACAATAAATAAATTTCACTTGAGCATTATCTGTTCTTTTGTTCTTGTTTGGATTACAATGTGAGTACTTCGCCAGCACTTGCAACCTATCAGTGCTGGTCAAGGTTGGATAGGGAATGCAGAAAATAAACTTCCAAATTATTATTTTAGCATTTCATACACATGTATTTCCCTTTTCTTTCCTTATAACCTTGGCTACAGTAAAATTGTGTTACTGTGCTTGTTTTGTGTGTTTGCCAACATTGACTCGCCCAATTTTGCAAGTTGGGATCACAAGACGATCAAAGGATAGTCAAATCAGTAATCAGTGCTGGAAATTAAGTATAACATGCAGACTGACTTTATTTTATTGTACCAAAGAGTACAGGGAGAAGTATGCTATTCTTACTGATACGCACTGTTTGTACTTTTGTAGAAGGTCATTGTGATATCAGAGTAAATTATTATTCTAAGTATTAAAATATGAACTATCAATTCCATCTCTTGATGGGATAAACTAGTGTTGAAACAACATAATGTCCCTTCTCCCCTGCTGCCTATCGTCCAAAATATGTCCTCCCCACCTGTCTTAAAATGGCTCTGTCACCTCAACCTGCCTTCCTCCTAATGTTTCCCCTCCTCTTTCAGAACATATTATTCTTTCTTCATATCTGATCTATTTCTCTTTAAAACATAGGATGAGGTAGGGATTACCTTGTCTTGTATATTTTTCTTTTGATTGACCATCTTAACAAAGGGTAAGCTTACGGCAAGCTCTACTTCCTTGTTAAGATAGTGAAGCTTGCCTTAAGTTACATCCTTTGTCAGGATTTGTCAAGCGTAGGAAAAATTTACAAGTCAAAGTTGTCCCTACTTTGCCTTATGTTTTAAAGAGAAAAAGATCAGAACAGACAAAAATAAAATTCCATATGGACTAAACTAGCTACATGCACACAGGCGCTTATAATATATATTACGTGGTCGGTGGTACACATAATACGATGCAGTATTGGAATGCCTTTGTCACAGGGGATGTGAGAAAGTATTATCACTGATCACCATAAGTTCTTTTTTTCCAACAGTTTGCATGATTTTTTATCATTCTGTTTTTACAATTAACTTATTTGTCCCTCACTTTCAGTAGGACAGGGTCTAGGTTTGTTGTTGTATACTGCCAGAAAGGCAGCGGGAGATTAGAAAGGTCAATGCATGGCTGAAGTCTAGGTGCAGAAAAGAGGATTTGGTTTTTTTTAGAGCACTGGGTTGATTTTGCGCTTGGGTACAAACTGTATAGTCATGATGAATTGTGCCTAAACGGAAGAGGGTCTGCTGTGCTGGGGGATAGGATGGCTAAAAGGTTGGAGGAGATTTTAAACTAGTAGTAGGGGGGGAGGGTCAAAGCAATCTAGAAAATGGAGATAGGATAGAAAAGAGAAAGGAGATGGGCTTTAGCTCAGTATAAGCGTGGTGGAGATGGGGGAGGGGAAAGCTCGGAACAGAGAAGGTATGTAATATTGATGAAAATTTACAAAAAGTACAATACAAAAAGAGAAGTCCTGCGCTCACTCCCATTACTACTGGGCCGGCAGCAAGGACTACAATACACATCAGCCCCAATATATAGTAAAAACCAAAGAAAAGAAAAAGTTACCTGTGCTCTCTCCGTAATCCCTATGTATATTTAGACAAATGGAGGTCATTTCGTTGCTCCAATGGCCATTGGAGGGAATGCCCGCCTGCCAACGTCAAGGCAGACCCTCCTAAGCAGGTCCTAACACTGACCCATCAGCCTGCTTCCTTGAGCTTCTGGCAAAGATATCTCTAATGAGAAAGAGAGGGCTATTTTTTATATACACCCCTATATACTTATTAACCCTTAATAGGGAACACATGGGATGGGCGGCAGCATTGTAACCAGGCTGTGTGATACAAAGTAAATACAAATACAAAAAGAGAAGTCCTGCGCTCACTCCCATTACTACTGGGCCGGCAGCAAGGACTACAATACACATAAGCCCCAATATATAGTAAAAACCAAAGAAAAGAAAAAGTTACCTGTGCTCTCTCCGTAATCCCTATGTATATTTAGACAAATGGAGGTCATTTAGTTGCTCCAATGGCCATTGGAGGGAATGCCCGCCTGCCAACGTCAAGGCAGACCCTCCTAAGCAGGTCCTAACACTGACCCATCAGCCTGCTTCCTTGAGCTTCTGGCAAAGATATCTCTAATGAGAAAGAGAGGGCTATTTTTTATATACACCCCTATATACTTATTAACCCTTAATAGGGAACACATGGGATGGGCGGCAGCATTGTAACCAGGCTGTGTGATACAAAGTAAATACAAATACAAAAAGAGAAGTCCTGCGCTCACTCCCATTACTACTGGGCCGGCAGCAAGGACTACAATACACATAAGCCCCAATATATAGTAAAAACCAAAGAAAAGAAAAAGTTACCTGTGCTCTCTCCGTAATCCCTATGTATATTTAGACAAATGGAGGTCATTTAGTTGCTCCAATGGCCATTGGAGGGAATGCCCGCCTGCCAACGTCAAGGCAGACCCTCCTAAGCAGGTCCTAACACTGACCCATCAGCCTGCTTCCTTGAGCTTCTGGCAAAGATATCTCTAATGAGAAAAAGAGGGCTATTTATACAAAGTAAATACAAATACAAAAAGAGAAGTCCTGCGCTCACTCCCATTACTACAGGGCCGGCAGCAAGGACTACAATACACATCAGCCCCAATATATAGTAAAAACCAAAGAAAAGAAAAAGTTACCTGCGCTCTCTCCGTAATCCCTATGTATATTTAGACAAATGGAGGTCATTTAGTTGCTCCAATGGCCATTGGAGGGAATGCCCGCCTGCCAACGTCAAGGCAGACCCTCCTAAGCAGGTCCTAACACTGACCCATCAGCCTGCTTCCTTGAGCTTCTGGCAAAGATATCTCTAATGAGAAAGAGAAGGCTATTTTTTATTTACACCCCTATATACTTATTAACCCTTAATAGGGAACACATGGGATGGGCGGCAGCATTGTAACCAGGCTGTGTGGTACAAAGTAAATACAAATACAAGTCCTGCGCTCACTCCCATTACTACTGGGCCGGCAGCAAGGACTACAATACACATCAGCCCCAATATATATTAAAAAACAATGATGAGACTCATTAGAGATATCTTTGCCAGAAGCTCAAGGAAGCAGGCTGAAGGGTCAGTGTTAGGACCCGCTTAGGGGGGTCTGCCTTGACGTTGGCAGGCGGGCATTCCCTCCAATGGCCATTGGAGCAACTAAATGACCTCCATTTGTCTAAATATACCCAGGGATTAAGGAGAGAGCGCAGGTAACTTTTTCTTTTCTTTGGTTTCTAATATTAAATGTATGCTTACTAATGCAAGGAGCCTATATAACAAAGTGGGGGAACTAGAGGCAATAGCGCATAGCAGACACATGACTGGGCAGTTAACTTAAATGGGTACACGTTATTGAGGAAGGATAGGAAAAACAAGAAGGGTGGTATGTGTATGTCAACCATGAGTTAAAGTCAAATCTTAGGCATGTGGAGTGTGACGAGATAAATGTGGAAGCTTTATGGGTAGATATATGCTTGGGGCAAACAAAGGGAAATCAATTATTGGTTGGGATATGTTATAAACCACCTAATGTAAATATTAATGGAGGAAGAACAGCTGTTAGAGCAAATTGGGAAAGCTGCAAATTGGGGTAACACATTAATTATTGGAGATTATAATTACCCGGACATAAATTGGGATAGAGTGACTAGTACTTCAGCAAGGGGAATCAGGTTTTTGAATGTGTTAAATAGCACCTTTATGTCACAAACGGGTACAAGCACCAACTAGAAAGGATGCTTGTCTGGATCTTGTTATAACAAACAATGTTGATCTTTTGACCAACATTCAAGTAGGGGAGCATTTGGGAAATAGTGACCACAATATGGTAATTTTTTTAAATAAACTCAAAAAAGCAAAAGCACGTGGGGTATACTAAAACGTATAATTTAAAAAAGCCAATTTCAATAAGATTAGGGCAGCTCTACAACATATCGACTGGCATAAACTACTTAGTAAAAAAAAAATAGGGAGGATAAATGGAAACTATTTAAACAAATATTAGAAATGTACTTTGGGTAATAAATATAAAATAAACACATTAAAACCAATGTGGCTTAGTAGAGAAGTAACACAAGAGATTAAAAATAAGAAAAGGGCATTTAACGCATTTAAATCTGACAAATGAGAGGCATTCTATATAAGATATAAGGAAGCCAATAATGCTTGCAAAAAGGCAATTAAAGTGGCTAAACTAGAAAATGAGAGATGGATAGACAAAGAGTGCAAAACCAATCCCAATTTTTTTTTAAGTACATCAATCCTAAAAAAAATAAAAAATGAAAGTGCATGTACACTGGAAACAGAAACTCCGGAGCCTGATGGTATTCACCCACGAGTACTTAAGGAGCTAAGTGGGGAAATAAGTGAACCTCTGTATTTAATTTTTAAAGTTTCCTTTGTTTCAGGTATTGTACTGGAAGATTGGAGAAAGGCAGATGTCATTCCTATATTTAAAAAGGGTTCAAAATCCTTGCCTGGAAATTATAGACTTGTGAGCTTAACTTCTGTGACTGGGAAAATATTTGAAGGGCTATTAAGGAATAATATTCAGTAATTAATTGGGAAAAACTTTGTTATTATCAATAATCAGCATGATTTTATGAAACATAGGTCATGTAAAACTAACTTAGAAGTATAGATCAGGGTGTTGCAGTGGATGTGATCTACTTGGATTTTGCCAAGGCATTTGATACAGTTCCTCACAAAAGGTTAATCTTCAAACAAAAAGAAATTGGTCTAAATGATTATTCTTGTTCTTAGGTAGAACATTGGCTTAAGGATAGAGTAAACTGTCACGGGTGGCGGTCTGAAGACTGGGACCCTTATGTGCCTGATGTTGATGACAGGAGTCTCAGCGTGGAATTGGACTATCAGAGTCTGGTGCAGGGTAACCAAACGCCCCCTGGTGTTGAGCACCAGCGTTTGTGCGCCCACTACCAGAACCCTGATGCAGCTTAAGCGGAAGCCAGGAGCTACATGATAAGCTGAGATGTATCCAGTACTAGAAACAAGGTAAGACTAGAATAAGCACCAAACAAGAAAACAAGACAAGACTAGAAAAACCTAGAACCGGAGAAGGACAGAAAGCAGAACCCAGAACATGTACACAAGACATGAGGGAACCCTGAACAGGGCAGGATAGGATTGGGAATACAAAATAAAACAAGACAAGAGATACAAGGCAAAACAAGAGGAGACATAACTAAGTACTATATATGTAAAGCATTGGAGATTTAGACATACATAAATGGCCAAGATGTATGCAGACCACCACTGCGCCAAAGTACTTGAATTACAGTGGGTCCTAACTGCATAGATATGCATGACTAAATAAACAACAATAAAATACGCACAGCACTTACCTGCAAAGAAAGCCTGCAGGAACCAATTAAAACAAAAGGATTAATAGTAAAGGAACGGGTGTGGCAACATCAAACAAAAATTTAAAGGAATCCAGGAGACTGGGAATTCCAGGAACGGAATAAAGGAATGAACCCAGAAAACCCAGCATAAAGAAAACCAGACATAGAATAGAAAACAAGAAAAACCAAGAAAAACTAAACAAGAATTGTAAAAAGAGTACTGGATACCAGAAGCCAGGGTCAGACATCTGAACAGACAGGTCCTGACAACAACGAGTTGTCATTACTGGTAAATTTTCAGGCTTGACAAAAGTGGTACGTGGTGTCCCTCAGGGTTCTATTTTGGGACCACTTCTATTTAACATATTTATAAATGATCTTGAAATAGGCATTGAAAGTCCTGTTTCAGTGTTTGCAGATGACACAAAACTTTGTAAAGTAATAAAATGTGAGCAGGATATTGCTTTGCTGCAGAGGGATTTGGATAGATTGGGGGAATGGGCACTAAAATGGCAGATGACATTTAACGTAGAGCAATGCAAAGTTATGCACTTCGGGGTCAAGAATGCACAAGCAACTTACACCCTAAATGGTAGTGAATTAGGGATAACCACACACGAGAAGGATTTGGGAATTGTTATAGACAACAAATTAGGCAGCAATATGCCATTTCAATCTGCAGTTGCTAAGGCCAGTAAGGTTTTGTCATGTACAAATAGGAGCATAAATTCTCAGGATGAAAATATAATTTTGCCTCTTTATAAAGCACTGGTAAGACCACACCTTGAATGTGCTGTGCAATTTTTGGAACCTGTTCTAAAGAAGGATATCATGGCACTAGAAAAAGTGCAGAGACGAGCTACAAAATTAATATAAGGAATGGAGCATTTTAGTTATGAAGAAAGGTTAAAAAAAAATTAAATCTCTTTAGTTTGGAAAAACGCCACCTCAGAGGGGATATGATAACATTATACAAATATATTCGGGGCCAGTACAAACCATTATCTGGAAATCTATTCATAAACAGGGCTATACATAGGACACAAGATCACACATTTAGGCTGGAAGAAAGGAGATTTCATCTAAGGCAAAGAAAAGGTTTTGTTTTATAGTAAAGGCAATAAGGATATGGAATTCACTGCCTGAAGAGGTGGTTTTATCCAAGTCCATACAGATTTAATTGCAATTGGATAAATACTTGCAAAAACATAACATACAGGGATATAATATCTAATTAGTGGGGTTATAGCTGCTTGGTCCAAGGAGACATCTGTCAGGATTACTAGTGGATCCATCACATAGAATTATAACACACCTATGACTTAAGGTAATGTCTTACCGGGCCTTAGAATGGCCGGACTTAACGTACTAGAGAATAGTCAGAATACTTGCCAAGGTCAGGGACACAGAAGGAGACACAACGATGAGGGAAAGCCAGAATACAGGGAAGTCAAACAAAGCCAAAATCAATAACCAGAAATAAACGCCCAGGAACACACTCTCAGACAACCGCTAAGGCAAGGCAAGAAAGGTGTTAAAATAAGTCTCCTTTAAATCCGATTGGCTGTATCCGGCCTCTGACCCCAGAACGTACGCGCGCGTTCAAGTTGTTAAAGCCGCGGGTGGATGTGGGGCTACAAATAGGCATGGGTCTGCAGCGACCAGCGTTTTTCAATATGCCGCACCATGGTACAGGGCTGCCGACCAGCATCTCCATCAATGCCCGGAATGTAGTTATCCCCAGAGACCCCACAAGGTGAGGACGAACATGTTACATTACCCCTCACCTGAAGACCGCCCACCATGCAGGCAGGACCAGGTTTGAGGGGAAATTTGGCGTGGAAATAACTAATCTTGTGACCAGCATGAATATCGGAACCTGGAACCCAAGAACATTTGGCAGGCCCATACCCCCTCCAATCAACCAAATACTGTAAGGAACCACGAGAAAATCTGGAATTGATTATGGAAGAGACTTCATACTCCTCCTGCCCAGAAACAACCAACTGGGGAGGTGGAACACTTGGGACAGTATACCTACTGCAAATAAGTGGTTTGAGCAAAGAAACATGGAAGTTATTAGGAATACGTAAGGAGGCAGGGAGAGCGAGATAATAAGAAACGTGATTAATTCTTCAAAGGATACGAAATGGACCAAGGAATCTGGGAGCAAACTTCATGCTGCAAACTTTCAGTTTGACGTTGCGCGATGATAACCACACCCTCTCACCCACTTGATACACAGGGGTGGCACCCCGACGCTTATCAGCATAAAATTTCAAATTTGAATGATCAGTCGCAGTTTCTAGAGCGGAGTGAACTTTGGTCCAAGTATCACGAATAGAAGCAAGGTGAAAATCCAAAGCAGGGATAGCCGTGTCAGAAAAAACAGCTGGCAGGACAGTAGGATGACAACCGTTATTAACAAAGAATGGACTATGTCCAGAAGATTAATGGTTAACATTGTTCCTAGCAAATTTGGACCAATTCAGACCAATTATCCTGTGTGCTATTAACAAAATAATGCAAATATAATTCCAAAGACTGGTTTGCCCTCTCAGCCATACCATTGGTTTGTGGATGGTAAGATGAAGAAAATGACAATTCAATGTCCAACTGTTTATTGAAAGCCCTCCAAAACCTAGACACAAACTGTAAACCCCTGTCAGATACAATATTGTGAGGAATGCCATGTAGTCGGACAATTTCTCATATAAAAATAGGAACCAGGTCTTGAGAGGATGGCAATTTTTTTGAGTGGAACAAAATGAGCCATTTTGGAAAAGCGGTTAACCACCATACGGATGGTGGTATAGCCATTATAACTAGGAAGTTCTACAATAAAATCCATGGACAAATGGGACCATGGAAAACTAGATACAGGAAGTGGATGCAACAATCCACATGGAAGTTTATAAGGTACCTTAGAAACTGCACAAACTGAACAAGCCTGTACATATTCTTTAACATCTTTCCTGAGAGAATCCCACCAAAATGGTCTCATGATCGCGTATATGGATTTGATAATGCCTGGGTGTCCAGCAGTCACGTTGTTGTGGAACACTCTCAAGACATTCTCTCTTTCACGCAATGGAACAAATAATTTATCTAGTGGTCTATTGCATGGTGCCTGAGATTGAGCCTCCATGATAGCACCAAGCATAGGGGATGATAAGGAAAAAACAGTGAAAATGATGATACACTCAGGTGATACAATAGGAGATGACTCTTGTTTCTGTATAGATTCAGTATCAAACTGTCTAGATAAGGCGTCTGCCTTCACGTTTTTGGGACCAGGTCTGTAAGTTATAAGAAAGATAAAAAGAGAAAGGAACTAAGACCATCTAGCCTGTCTAGAAGACAGTCTTTTAGCATCCCCTATATAAGCCAAATTCTTGTGAGTAATGGTTAAAAGGGGGTCTTTGGAACCCTCTAAAAGTTGTTGCCATTCTTTAAGCGCTAGTATATTGGCCAACAATTTTCTGTTGCCAATATCATAATTACGCTCAGCAGGAGACAACTTTCTAGAGACTTACCCACATGGATGCAAAGGGGTATCCTGATTCTCCCTCTTAGAGAGAACATCCCCTACCCCAGTTTCGGAGGCATCAACCAGTGATGAAGGGTTTGCTGGTGTTGGGATGTATCGATATGTCAGCAGAAGCAAACATTTGTTTGTTTTAACCCCTTCAGCAACCTGGGATGGGGGCAGGGCCGGTGCTTGGATTTTTAGGTACATAGGCGAAGATGCATTTTTCCGCCCCCCCCCCCCCAAAAAAAAAAACATCTTCACCTATGTGCCTCTTAACCAGCCCCTCTCCCCTCCCTGACCATTAATGGTCCCTTCCCTGTCCCTTAGTGTTCTTCTCCCCTACCCCCTCTTTTCCCTGTCTCTTTGTGTTTCTCTCCCATTCCCTCCCTGTCCCTTGGTGCACCCCACACCCCTTTAGTGGTCACACTCCCCTTCCTGGTGTGTCAGTGTGTACAGAGTGTAGCGGAGTGCGGTACAGGAGCTTCAGTTTTCTGTACCCGGCCGAACTGACAGGGAGTGCTCTCTCTGTGAGCACCTCCTGTCAGTCTGGCCAGGTACAGGAAACAGAAGCTCCTGTACCGCGCTCCGCTACACTCTGTACACACTGACAGTCACACACTCAATGACAAACACACAGACGTCACTGACAGACACATACTCATTGACAGACACACTGATAGTCACACACAGACTCAATGACAAACATACTCTCACTGATTTGACAGACACACACTCATACACTGGCAAACACACTCATCATACAGTGACAGACACACTCATACACTCACATGCACACACACAGACGCACTCACTCACACACACACGCTGTCACTCACAGACACACGCTGTCACTCACAGACGCACACACTCTGTCACTCACAGACGCACACACTGTCACTCACAGACGCACACACTGTCACTCACAGACGCACACACTGTCACTCACAGATGCACACACTCTGTCACTCACAGACGCACACTCTGTCACTCACAGACGCACACACTGTCACTCACAGACGCACACACTGTCACTCACAGACGCACACACTCTGTCACTCACAGATGCACACGCTGTCACTCACAGACGCACACGCTGTCACTCACAGACGCACACTCTGTCACTCACAGACGCACACACTGTCACTCACAGACGCACACACTGTCACTCACAGACGCACACACTGTCACTCACAGACGCACACACTATGTCACTCACAGACGCACACACTGTCACTCACATACGCACATACTGTCACTCACAGACGCACACACTCTGTCATTCACAGACGAACACGCTGTCACTCACAGACGCACACGTTGTCACTCACAGACGCACACGCTGTCACTCACAGACACACACGCTGTCACTCACAGACACACACACTGTCACTCACAGACACACACACTGTCACTCACAGACACACACACTGTCACTCATAGACACATACACTCACACACAGACACATACACTCACACACAGACACATACACTCACACATACACTCACACACAGACACATACACACACACACACACATACACTCACATACACTCACACACACACATACACTCACTAATTATTTTATAAATAAATATTTTCCACCCAGCCTCCCTACCTGGAGAGCTGGTGTGGATGATGAATCCTTCCCTGGGGTCCAGTGGGGCTGCTGGGCGGCGTGCGGCTGTGCTGTGATCAGGTGCGGCGAGGGAGCTCAATCTCACCGCTCTGCTCCCTCACGCGCTGTCTGCTGATACCGCGGGAGCCGGAATACGACGTCATATTTAGTCTGATTACAGCACAGCCGCACGCAGCACCGGGGGCCGAGATGGTGGCCCGGCAGGAGGGAGAGCTTCCCTCCTGCCGGTCACTGAAATCTTGCGCCCCCAGAGCCCGTGCGCCCTAAGGCGGCCGCCTGTGCCGCCTTATGGACGCGCCGGCCCTGGATGGGGGGTGGGAGGGAGAGGGGACATGCGGTGCCAGGAAAACAGTTTGTTTTCCTGGCACTGGAGAGTCCCTTTAATAAGCCAAGGATATCCTAATATGATGGGACAAGAAGGAGAAGCAATTATTTGGAATGTTATGTCTTCCTTGTGTAAGGCACCAATAGAAATATTAATGGGCAAGGTTTCATGGGTAATTAAGGGTTGAGAGAGAGGTCTCCCATCAATGGCCTCAACAGCCAGAGGTGATAATCTCTCCTTGATAGTTATAGAATGTTTTTTGACAAAATGTACATCAATGAAGTTTCCTGCCGCAACTGAATCCATCAGGGCTTTGCATGAAAAGTTATTCTTCTTACACTTGGCCATAATATCAAGGAGGAATCTATTTTTGTTATTCCCAGAGGACATATCCATCACACCTAAGACCTGTCCCTTTAAGGTTCTTAGGTGCGGAAGTTTTCTGGACGTATGGGGCAAGCACTCCTTGGATGTGTCCTTTTTTACCGCAGTATAGGCATAGCCCCTCTTTTGTCCTATATTGTCTTTCTGCTTCTGACAGTCTAGTGACCCCCAACTGCATAGGTTCGGTTTCAGACTGTACAGGGAGGTCAGGAACAATAGGTCTGGCGAAACGAGGTGCTAATGACATAGCCATACGTCTGGTTCTATTTCTATTTCTAAGTCTATTATCAATTTGTATGACATATGTGATAAACTCTTTTAATTTTTTAGGAAATAAACGCTCAGGAACACACTGTCAGACAACCGCTAAGGGAAACCATGACAGGGCAATGAGGGAAGACAAGAAATGAGTTTAAATAAGTCTCCTTTAAATCCAATTGGCCATACCCTGCCTCTGACCCCAGAAGGTGCTTGTCCTCCGCTTGTCCTCCGCATGACGTCACACGCACGTTCATGTTGTTAATGTCGCAGGTGGACGTGGGGCTACAAATAGGCATGGGTCCGCAAGGGCCGGCGTTTTTCAGTATACCGGAGGAGTCAGACACCATGGTACAGGGCTGCCGACCAGCATCTCCACCAACGCCCGGAATGTAGTTATCCCCAAAGACCCCACAAGGTAAGGACGAACATATGACAACATCTGACTGCTATTTTTGGGTCAAGAAGGAATTCTTTCCTAGTTTGTTGCAAAATTGGAAGCACTTCAGACTAGGTTTTTTGCCTTCTTTCGGATCAACAGCAAAAACATATGTGAGGAAGGCTGAGCTTGATGGACGCAAGTCTCTTTTCAGCTATGTAACTATGTAACTATGTAACTATGTAACGTCCTCTTATGTTGTTCAATGCACTTTGGGTTAAGGAATCGGTCTATTATTGTATACACTTGTTTCCTAGTCCGTGTTAGGACCCGCTTAGGGGGGTCTGCCTTGACGTTGGCAGGCGGGCATTCCCTCCAATGGCCATTGGAGCAACTAAATGACCTCCATTTGTCTAAATATACATAGGGATTAAGGAGAAAGCGCAGGTAACATTTTCTTTTCTTTGGTTTTTACTATATATTGGGGCTGATGTGTATTGTAGTCGTTGCTGCTGGCCCAGCAGTAATGGGACTAAGCGCAGGACTTCTCTTTTTGTATTTGTATTTACTTTGTATCACACAGCCTGGTTACAATGCTGCTGTCCATCCCATGTGTTCCCTATTAAGGGTTAATAAGTATAGGGGTGTATATAAAAAATACCCCTTTCTGTCTCATTAGAGATATCTTTGCCAGAAGCTCAAGGAAGCAGGCGGAAGGGTCAGTGTTAGGACCCGCTTAGGGGGGTCTGCCTTGACGTTGGCAGGCGGGCTTTCCCTCCAATGGCCATTGGAGCAACTAAATGACCTCCATTTGTCTAAATATACATAGGGATTAAGGAGAAAGCGCAGGTAACATTTTCTTTTCTTTGGTTTTTACTATATATTGGGGCTGATGTGTATTGTAGTCGTTGCTGCTGGCCCAGCAGTAATGGGACTAAGCGCAGGACTTCTCTTTTTGTATTTGTATTTACTTTGTATCACACAGCCTGGTTACAATGCTGCTGCCCATCCCATGTGTTCCCTATTAAGGGTTAATAAGTATAGGGGTGTATATAAAAAATACCCCTTTCTGTCTCATTAGAGATATCTTTGCCAGAAGCTCAAGGAAGCAGGCTGAAGGGTCAGTGTTAGGACCCGCTTAGGGGGGTCTGCCTTGACGTTGGCAGGCGGGCATTCCCTCCAATGTCCATTGGAGCAGCTAAATGACCTCCATTTGTCTAAATATACATAGGGATTAAGGAGAAAGCGTAGGTAACATTTCCTGTTCACTTGTTTCCTAGTGACTATGTTGTTGAACATGGACATTATTTCGTCATCACGTCAGGTGGGTATACATTGATGACATTGACTACACGGTGCACTCCCAAGTTCAGTTCTCACAGAGCACAGATGAATAAGCTATTGGTAAGTAATTCATTCACTTTATCTGTATATTTGCAACCCACACAATACACATTTAATCTTGAAAAAGACTGAACAGGTCAAAACGTTTTTCAAAACGATTTGTATAATTTGTGATCAAATAAAATATGCACATTGAAAAAAGACCTGAGAGTGCAACAATTTCTTCAGTACATATATATATATATATATATATATATATATATATATTTCTCAGGTTCGGCTCTCCCCACTTTTTTCACCTCCCTCTTTTCTTATTTTTTTATATTTCCTTTTTTTCCCATATATTTATTTTGTCAGGGCACACTGCTGCTGCCCACTCCATGTGTGTTAGTTTGTAGGGGTTCATAAAATATCAATATCTTTACAATAAATTATGCTAAAATATAAAATGATAAAAAAATTCAGCACAGAAAAATCTAATTAAAAAAATAATACTTAAAGGGACACTATAGTCACCAGAACAACTACAGCGTATTGCATTTGTTCTGGTGAGTAGAATCATTACCTTCAGGCTTTTTGCTGTAAACACTGTCTTTTTGAGAGAAAATGCAGTGTTTACATTACAGCCTAGTGATACCTTCACTGGCCATACCTCAGATGGCTGCTAGAGGTGCTTCCTGGGGCAGTGCTGCACAGTGAGCAGCACTGCAATTCAGTGTCTCCACCCTCTGCATGCAGACACTGAACTTTCCTCATAGAGATGCATTGATTCAGTTCATCTCTATGAGGAGGTGCTGATTGGCCCGGGCTGTGTTTGACTTGTGCTGGCTCTGCCCCTGATCTGCCTCCTTGACAGTCTCAGCCAATCCTATAGGGAAGCATTGTGATTGGCCCAGACCACAACTTCTGATGATGTCAGCAGAAAGCAAGCAGGTCAGAGG
The DNA here is from genome assembly GCF_036172605.1 of Pelobates fuscus. Classification (NCBI taxonomy): domain Eukaryota; kingdom Metazoa; phylum Chordata; class Amphibia; order Anura; family Pelobatidae; genus Pelobates; species Pelobates fuscus. Next base: position 173,528,892 of record NC_086319.1, read on the forward strand.
CAGACAGAGGCAGAGCCAGCTTCTGCGGACTTGAATACAAGTACTATTTTACTATATTTAGGGAGCCAAGGAGAGGCCAAGAGGGCCAGATGATGGTTTTAACACTACAGGGTCAGGAATACATGTTTGTGTTCATGACCTTATAGTGTTCCTTTAAGGGCACAGGACAAAACAATAATAGGACTGTACTTAGAAAGCTGGCCTAGCCTTGCAGCATGTATCAACACACACGGTGCTAAAATCAGGGGACATTATTAGCAGATGCACAATGCTGGTATTTTTAGAGACACAGTTTTCAGGGGACACATAGTACAGATATTGGATTTAAGCTTTGCAACTATATGATTTCATTTTAGTCATAATAAAATTTAACTTTTAGATTTGAATTTAGGACTTTACATTTTGTACTATACTCCACCTCTCTGCCGATGGGTCAAAAGGTACCAGCCAACAAGCAGAATATTTCAGTAATAAATTCAGTAAATGTAATTTGTAAATTCCTTATGTAATGGAAAGCTAGACTATAACTCAGTTTAGACATTCTAAGTGACCATCTATTTATAAGACAAGCTCACAAACATTCACTTGTATTTATTAGTTTGCTTATCGATGTGTAAAAAAAACAAGTTTGGGCTGATCAGATGTGTGCAGCACAAGCTCCAGCCTGAACTCACACTTTAAGCAACATAAAACTGAATTTTACAGTATAATCTTACTCAAAAAGCACCACCCTGATAGGGGCAGCAGATTATATAGACTGCGTATAGAGACTACTCCTGTAACGTTGAGCCGCCGAGAAAGCGGGATGCATCGTCGGGGCCTACCGCAGCGACTACAAGCCTGACTAGAGGCCTAAGAGGAGGTAAGGGCGTGGGTGAGACGGCCGATCACCCAGCCTGGGACTCCTAGAGGGCCAATACTAACTTTGTGGAGGACCACCCACAGGCCTTCCTCCCCCCCCCCCCCCGCCGGTGAGGGATATCCCGGCACCAGCAGCACCCCCTCCCCCCGCTGATTCCCACACGAGGCACCTGAGGCCTAACCAAAATGGCCGCCCAGCAAGGACCTAAGGAAAAGACAGCGGTGGATTAGGCCAACCACCCGTCGACGCCACTACGAGATCCCATCTCTGGCCTTCCAAGCGGCCACTTGGCCGTGCAGACAACGATTGCCGGCAGGGCGCACAAACAAATTGGGTGCACACACCTGCCTTCACCCACAGAGGAGTGAGACAGCCGGGCTGGCCCTCAGACCCAGGAAAGCTTGTGGCATCGTCGGTAACGAAGACTGGGAGGCAGTGAGGCTTGCTACCAGCGTGAGACGCAGGCGGGAAGCCACTCCACAGCACACGAATGGGAGGTTGCTGATCCAGGAGACCCACACAACGCGCCAATGGCCTAGCTCCTTAAGCATATTACCTCACGCTATCAGAATCACCTCACTGCAGCGGAGCTCTGACCTCGCGGTTGCAACGCCATCCTGCATCTCATGGAGCGGCAGGCTACACCACATCGCTGAGCGGATACCTACCACCAGGCAGCGGGCCTTGAGATCTGGAATTGGTTGAGTGCCTAATATACACTGGCTACCTGTGTCCAACAACTAGTTTACGTCTCACTGGGACACCTGTTTCTTTTAACTATACTGCTGTCATGTCTAATTGTTGTTTGCCGAGGACTCTTTACTGCAGCTGAGCATGGTTTTAATTAATTTCTTTGATTTTTCATTTTGAAACTTGTTCCCAGTGGTTTAATTCACAGTAAACCTAATTTTGTGTTTAAAATACATAGCGAGGTTACTCTACGTCCAGATAGCACAGCGATGTTATCTGTATAGCTTACTTAATTTACCTGCATTTGCCTGCTTAATTAATTAGCACACTGTACTCACTTATATATTTTACCAGCGTGATGCATTGATTGTATTCAATTTCATTATTATAGCTATGTGGACCAGCGGAAACCTAATGGCTTATATGCCCTACTCGCCCTATATGCTAAGTTTACGTTTTTGTTTCTCTCAGTTAGGCATGGATGTATATTGGCATCTTAGTCCGTAAGGTGAATATGTCTGACCATGTCTTTATTAATGTGTCTTATCTACTCACTATCTTTTCCTTTTATTGTTATAAGCTAAATTGTGCACTGGTTGCTTATATGCGAAATCACATTTAGAATCATATTACCTTAAACACCTGAGTCAGTTAGGCTTGTTACCTTACTATTCTATCATATGTCAGTAAGTCAATCTGTATATACACCTGCATTTGTAATCTTCCCTGACACATCAGACTAAAGCTTAGTAAAGCATAGTTTAACATACAAACTACTTATGAGCGATGACATGCAATAGAAACGTTAACCCTAAACTACTGTTACCAAACGAAGATGTAACTCATTATGACTAATGCGAATTACCTACATGTACCTAGCCTGCCTTATTAATATAAAAATGTGTACGTTCCATCTAAATGCTATATAACAGCTAACAAATCTGTATGTTCAAAATGTTGGAGAATGCTGTTGTGGCATTGCAGACAAGCGCTTGTTATTCTTATTCATACACAACAAAAATAAAGAATAAAAAAAAAAAAAAAAAACAAGTTTGTAACTTAGACATATCTTATTATTGTTGTTTGCACCAGCTTCATGATGGCAAATGTTACAAATAGAGATGTCACGAACATAACATTTTCCGTTCGCGAACGGCGAACGCGAATTTCCGCAAATGTTTGCGAACGGGCGAACCGGGCGAACCACCATAGACTTCAATATGCAGGCGAATTTTAAAACCCACAGGGACTCTTTCTGGCCACAATAGTGATGGAAAAGTTTTTCAAGGGGACTAACACCTGGACTGTGGCATGCCGGAGGGGGATCCATGGCAAAACTCCCATGGAAAATTACATAGTTGATGCAGAGTCTGATTTTAATCCATAAAGGGCATAAATCACCTAACATTCCTAAATTGTTTGGAATAACGTGCTTTAAAACATCAGGTATGATGTTGTATCGATCAGGTAGTGTAAGGGTTACGCCCGCTTCACAGTGACAGACAAAACTCCCCGTTTAACGCACCGCAAACAACCGCAAACAGTCCATTTGCACAACCGCAAACAGTCCATTTGCACAACCGCAAACTCCCCATTTGCACAAGGTTGGATACCAAGCTAGCCATGTCCCGTTCCTTTTCCTCACTGATGTCATTGAAGGTCTCTTCCTCCACCCAGCCACGTACAACACCAAGGGTTCCCGAAAGGTGACAACAAGCCCCCTGGGATGCCTGCTGTGCTTGGTCTTCCACCTTCTCAAAGCCACCTTCCTCCTCTGACTCCACTTCTTCAGACTCCTCTCTCTGAGTTGCCTCTCTCTGCAATATTATAAGGTGTGTTAAGTAGTACTATTCCTATCAGTTTAATCCCTGTTACGTCCCCTATCAGGGGACGTGTATATGGCATCGATTTTAGGAACCGGGAGATAGAAAAAGATGCTTGGTCGGTCCTCCTACTTCAAATTTGGGGCACTGCACGTGCAATCTAATGTGCCACAAGATAGGAGTGGTGTGTTAAGTAGTACTATTCTTATCAGTTTAATCCCTGTAACGTCCCCCTCATCAGGCCTTTTTTAGTTGAATGTATCGCCCATTGTCAGTCCCTTCGGGATCCATCCCTCATTCATCTTAATAAAGGTGAGATAATCTAGACTTTTTTGACCTAGGCAACTCAGCAAAGGAAGCAGCAGCGGGTACAACATCATCATCATCACACCGTATGTCCATGTGTGTAATGCTGCCTGACTGAGACATATCCCTGTTATCTACATCCTCTGGCAATAATGGTTGCGCATCACTCATTTCTTCCAACTGATGTGTAAATAACTCCTCTGACAGATCAAGTGAAGCGGCTGTGGTGCTAGTGTTGGTGGTGGCGGCAGGCAGGCGAGTGGTAACTTGAAAGGTGCCCGAAGCTAAACTGGAGCGTCAAGGTTCCGAGCAGAAGCTGTAGAAGATTGGGTGTCCTGTGTTAGCCAGTCAACTATGTCCTCAGAACTTTTCGAGTTCAGGGTACGTGGCCTCTGAACACTGGGCATTATTCTAGGGCCAAAGGGAATCACAGCACCACGACCACGACGGCCCCTGCGGGGTGGCCTGCCTCTGCCTGTCATTTTTTTTTCGATTAGTGGTACTTTGCATGCAAGCTACTGTAACAACAGATATGAGTGTCACTGTGCACTGGCAGAAGTTGGCAGAGTAGACGCTGTAGGCCTGACACACATGCTTGCAGACAACTAACTGCTATTCAATCTATTACAGTCAAAATTGTATTTTTTTTTTAAATGTACACTACTGTTACACCAGATATGATTTGCACTGGTGTGACACTGTGCCCTGGCAGGCCCTGAAACGCACACGTGTGAAGAAAATTGACTGCTATTATTTCACAGTCAAATTTCTAGTTTTTTTTTTTATGTACACTACTGTTACACCAGATATGAGTTGCACTGGTGTGACACTGTGCCCTGGCAGGCCCTGAAACGCACACGTGTGAAGGAAACTGACTGCTATTATTTCACAGTCAAAAAAGTTTTTAGTTTTTTTTAAATGCAAGCTATTATGACACCAGATATGAGTGGTGGCACTGGGCAAGTGGGCTCAGTATACGCTGTGAGCCTGTCACACACGCTGGCAGGCAGGCAACTGCAATTAGATTACACAGGAAAAAAAAAAAGCAGACTGATGTTCTAGCCCTAAAAAGGGCTTTTTGGGGTGCTCTCCTTACAGCAGAGATCAGATGAGTCCTTCAGGACTGTAGTGGACACTGAATACACTAGCCTAGCTATCGATTTCCCTATTAAATCAGCAGCAGCTACACTGTCCCTCCTCTCACTAAGAATGCAGCTTCGGGGGGGCGGGGCCTAGCTGACATGGAGGAAAGATGCACTTCGTGTGAGCTCCCTCAATATCTCACTTTAAGCAGCTATCAACAAGCGAATTTCACCCCAGAAGCGGATGACCCAGCAATGTTGCTCCTACCTGACCGACCCATCATGCTTAATAGCGGTCAGCATCTCGACAGAGTCTTACTTACCTCCGCGTGGCAAGTGTGGCCTGGTGCTCACCGGGCGGGAGAGGCGGCCGAACTCCCGATCCTGGGATGCCCAGGAGCAGCTACTTCCCGGCAGGAGTTCCGTTACCCCCTCCCTCGGACCGGTGGGGGTTATCCCGATCCACCCCTGAGAGGCTGTCTGGAGCTAATGGACGCACAGAGCACAGCTGACATACTCATCTGTGACTCTCCCAATATGGCGGCAGCCGCGTGTCCTCCTGGTACCAGCACAGCATGGCAGGATATTGAGTCTAAGCTGGACAGACTCTTTAATCAATTTTGGAAGCAAATAACAAGCAGGAAGCCCCAACAAGCTCCACCACAGCCCCAACAAGCTCCACCACAGCTAAGCGAAGCAGTCCCCATTAAAATCCACCAACGCAAAAGGCGTCAAAGACGGGACCAGAGGCACAAACAGAAATGCAGAACCTGCCCCACGTCAAGCACTCGCCTCCACCTTAAGCCACCACAATCCCGCACCGGACGTGAAGCACCACCAGGACTGATCCGACCACCCGACAAAACAAGCTTCCACCACCTCAAGCCACGAACCCGGCACTCAGCCAGAGACTTGCCTTTGTTGTTCCAGGTATCAGGGACTCCCAGGGTCTGCACCTGGCGCCCAGAAGGGATCGGATGAGCACAAGCAGTAAACAACAGCCTGCCAAGCATGTCCCACTATAGCCGATCCTCCACACCATGCCTTTGATCACATGAACTGCTCTCTGCACATTAACTAATCGTAAAGTAGCAAGCGTTTAACCCCTTAAGGACACACGACATGTGTGACATGTCATGATTCCATTTTATTCCAGAAGTTTGGTCCTTAAAGGGTTAAACATGTCATTATTTCACCTCCTAAAGAGTTTATTGTCGTAGTTCCTTACATGCCTTTACCTTAACCGTTCATGTATTATGTTATTCACTAGTCTCATCTCATGGGGCGACTCACACTTGATTTATAACTAGTGGTGGATCTTCTGATATTAATAAACAGTTGATAATGTGTAAGCTACACCCTAAACATGACAGCCATCTTTCACAACAATGTACTGCTATATACTCATACCCTCAGTGCAACTAGCCATGATATACGCACGTTCAGCCTAGCATGCTCAAATATAACACACTTCTGTCTAAAAAAAAAAAAAATAATAATAAAAAAAAGAATGCAGCTTCCGAATGAATCTAAAATGGATGCTGTCTGGGAGGGTCTGGGAGGCAGGGTCTGCTGCTGATTGGCTGGAATGTGTCTGCTGACTGTGAGGTACAGGGTCAAAGTTTACTCAATGATGACGAATAGGGGCAGACCGAACATCGCATATGTTCGCCATCCGTGACGAACGCGAACAAGCTATGTTCGCCAGGAACTATTCGACAGTGAACTATTCGGGACATCTCTAGTTACAAACATAACTTTCCAAAATGCAGAGCAGTGCTTCAAAAACAGGTTCCATTGGACCATTTTTGATCCCGGATTCAGGAAAAAAACAATTCTATTTCAGTAGGAATATTTATCAGTAATGGAACATTAAGATTTCAGACCATCATGAAATTAAGAGGAACAGTTTTGGAGAAGCAAGGTTCTAAGTCCTCAATAATGGTTATCATGAACATTTGAAATTTTAGGGAAGACAGCAAAAGCAGGGTGGCAGATTAAGTCCCCCTCCTAGAGTCCTGGGCTCTTGGAGCGGGACCTAATCTGTGAGACTGAGAACTCTGTGTGTAAGTGTGGCAAACCTAGCCACTGTGGAACTATAATCTGGGAAGGTTGTCTGGAGGCTGTATTATGTGCCATGTATATTTGCTGTGTATGTGTTATGTTAGGGCGATTCGCATGCTGGCAGCCGTAAGCTACCAGCATACAAAGACTTCGTTCGACGAACAGCGGTGACTTAAGCCGTTCGCCGAACGAATAAGGGCTCCCCTGATAGACCACACACTTAGGGTCGTGTGGCAATTGTTAACCGATTGCAACAATGTTGCAATCGGTAATTATAGACTATTCTGGGTGGCCGTCGTTCGACTACCGACCATGCGGCGGTCGGCCATCTTGGATTCGTCTATTTGGCAGCGGTGCTTGGTCGTCGAGTGCCTGGAACCAAAAACGGCTACTCGATGATGCGAGCACCGCTGCACTTCCAAGCCATTCGGGAGCCCGGTTTTTCGGTAGAATCGTTCCCCTGGATATGTTCGACAGATTGAGGGGAACTTCTATGTAAAGTTATATTTGTGCGGCGTTCGGTCAATTCCGCCGGGATCTGAGCGGTATTCTCACGAAAGGTGCGCTCAGACCCCAGCTACCTGCCGAACGTTCGGTCATTTAAATCTACCGAATAAAATGTGAAAACCGTATTTTAATATAGATTGTCAGTTCTGCTGCACGAGGGGATAATCCACTTAATCGTCCATTTTAGTGGGTGTATCCTTCTCGTGCAGCACAGCCTGTTGGGAAAGTTACAATGTATGATGGGAGAAATCCCCTGGATTTACTGTCTGGAAACCCCTTGCATGGGGAACTGTATAAATATGCCAGCTGTGAATAAAACGAGTTAGTTGACTCCCAGACTGTGTTTCGTCCGGTTATTGGGAGGATTTGGGGATTTGTCTTACCCTTCAGCGCTGACTGTGGATGTACTCGTGGAACCAGCGGAGATTGTGGTCTTTAATACCTGCCCTCCGCTACAATTGGTGGCAAGCGACGGGATCCGACCTTACAGCCGAAAGAGCGCAATTCGTGCAAATCGTAACTGCTGAAGGAGGAAAAGGGAATGGCAAGCAGAACCCAACGAAAGAACCGACTACCGAAGTGAATGGAGACGGATTATTCTAAATTAAAGAAACAGACACTAAAAGATCTACTGGAAGCCAGGGGTAAAGTAGCCAGCAGCAAACCTAAGGCTGTACTAATTGCCGAGCTAATGGAGGGAGACCAAGCCCGCAGCGCTACACCCCCAGTAGTCATGGAAGAAACGCTCTATGAGAGAGAAATGAGGACCAGGCTGGCATTTTTACCACAGCCTATATCAGCGGACATGATGAACCTAGTAATGGCGAATGTGCAGGAGTACGTGATGGCACACAGCCCACAGTATGCAACCCCTCGGACCGGGACCACGACCGAGTCATCACACAGCCAGGTACCACCCAAAGTTCCTTATCAAGCATTTAAAGTATTTTGCGAGGAGAAGGAGGAAATCGATGGGTTTTTACAAGATTTTGAGAGGCTGTGTGATTTACATGACTTGGCACGACCCACATGGGTCCCCCTGCTGGCAAGCAGACTAGCAGGGCGGGCAGCCGATGCATACCGTGCTGTACCCAGCGAGGACAGCAAGGACTATGAGAAAGTAAAACGAGCGATACTAGACCGGTACGCCATCACCCCAGAAGCCTACCGGCGAAAATTTAGAGACCTAAAGAAACCAGAGAAAGACTCACATGCCGAGTGGGCACACAAGTTAGACCAAGCATCCAAAGGGTGGATACAAGCGAGCCAAGCCACGACCATGGAAGGATTGCGGCAGTTACTACTGCTGGAGCAATTTTTTGATGGACTAGCTCCAATGACCCAAGAATGGGTAAGAGACAGGAAACCTCTCACCCTAACCGAGGCGGCACAATTGGCCGACCAGCATTTTGACGCAAGGAGACATCAGGTAACCCTCTCCAAGGGCTACCCACGACCCACGGGGTCACCCAGCACTCCCATTACCCCAAGTCCCACTACAACCCCTTTTCGCACGGCCCCAGGGAATGTACCACCGGCTTCCCGGTACAACGGCCGTGCCAATATCCAGTGCCACTCTTGCAAACAGTGGGGGCATATAGCCCGGGAATGCACCCAAAACCGGGGCAGACCCACCTGGAACCAAGCCCGACCAAACCCAGCCCCAAGGGCTGCAGCCCACTATTATCAGCGGGAACCAGCGGCCCAAGAACTGTGGAGTGTACAACCGGAGGAACCACTAGGAGTATTACATGAGGTGATGTCGGTCAGAGCTACTGACAACAGACAACATCATCGGCAGCTGGTAACGCTGGAGGGGAAAGAGTTACAGGGGCTTCGCGATTCCGGAGCCACCCTCACTTTGATTGCACCCCACCTAATTTCCGGGACCGCTCACACTGGGGGATCAGTGGCCGTGAGGGTAGCAGGGGGAGCAGTGTACCGTTTGCCCACTGCTAAAGTACATTTGAATTGGGGTGTGGGGGAGGGAGTTGTAGAAGTAGGTCTCATGCAAAACCTACCTGCGGATGTGGTACTGGGGAATGACCTAGGACAGATGACCTCTGCTTTTGTTCCCCAAGCTCCCTACCAAGAGGCACAACCAGTCACCACCCGGCAACAAGCCCGCACCACGGCTCCACCTACACACTCTGAGGCTCAGGTAAGAGACCAAGACCCTCACCCGATACGTATGTCCTGGGATACCCCAGCTAAGTTTGAAGCCGAGGTAAAAGCAGATCCCACATTACAGGTGTATAGGGACAGGGTACGCAATGACCAAGCGGGGACAGAGGGGGAGCGGTATACGTGGGAAAAAGGGCTACTATATCGCATTGCAGAACGAGGAGTGGGGGGGTCCGCCACAGTGTCTACCAAACAGTTAGTGGTTCCCCAAAAGTACCGGCCCGAGCTACTTAAGATTGCGCACGATATACCCTTATCCGGACATCTAGGGGTGACTCGCACCCGATATAGATTGACACATGCATTTTTCTGGCCAGGGATTTCTAAAGATGTGAGACACTACTGCACGTCCTGTGATATATGTCAGCGAGTAGGCAAAAGAGGTGACCGCCACAAAGCGAAATTATGTCCCCTCCCGATCATTTCCGAACCGTTCAGTAGAGTGGCCGTAGACATAGTGGGGCCACTATCCAAACCCAGTCCCTCCGGTAAAAAGTATATCTTGACGGTAGTGGACTATGCCACCCGATACCCCGAGGCCGTAGCTATCTCAAATATCCATGCCGAGACAGTAGCCGAGGCATTGATGAAAATATTCTCCCGGGTAGGGTTTCCCCAAGAAATAATATCTGATAGGGGCACCCAATTCACCGCCGAGGTCACTCAGCAACTATGGAAAATATGTGGCATTAAGCCCATAATAAATTCCGCATACCATCCCCAGTCCAATGGTTTATGCGAAAGATTTAATGGTACGTTAAAGCAAATGCTCCGTACGTTTGGGGAGGCACACCGAGACTGGGAACGTTTTCTACCCCATTTACTTTTCGCCTATAGAGAGGTACCCCAAGAGTCCACCGGATTTTCCCCGTTTGAATTGTTATTCGGGAGGAGGGTGCGGGGACCATTAGATCTCATTAGAGAGCATTGGGAGGGAGAGAGTAGCCCAGATGGAACCCCTATCGTATCCTACGTGCTGGAGTTCAGGGACCGTCTGGAGGCGCTGACTCAGGAGGTGCGCACCAACCTTCAGGCGACCCAGCAACACCAGCGCCGTTGGTACGATAAGGGAGCCAGGGACCGCAGCTTTCAGGTGGGACAGAAGGTTTTGATTTTAAAACCTGTCCGCACAGACAAGCTGCAGGCCATCTGGCAAGGCCCATACCAGGTGGTGGAACAGAAGTGTGACACCACCTACGTGATTGGCCCCTGCTCAGGGGTAGGGAAGAGACGCATGCTCCATGTGAACATGCTCAAACCCTACCATGAGAGGATAGAGGACGTGGCGGCGATATGCGCCTCAGCCTCGGAGGATCAGGAGAATTTACCCCTACCCGACCTATTGGAACCGGAGGAGCAGACCGAGCCCTCCAAGGGGGTTCAGCTGGGGGAGCGGCTAAGCCCACAGGAGCGTGCCCAGGTACAAGAGTTGATCGTAGCGAAAGGAGCTACCTTCTCCAATTTACCAGGGTACACTCAGCTGGCCACCCACCGAGTTGAAACCCCAGGACAGCTACCCATGCGGCAGACTCCGTACCGCGTTCCTGAAGCCGTCAGGGCTCACATGGAAAAGGAAATAGCGGAAATGTTACAGCTAGGGGTGATCGAGCATTCAGATAGCCCCTGGGCATCGCCGGTAGTGTTGGTACCCAAAAAGGACGGCACGACACGTTTCTGTGTCGACTACCGGAGGCTAAATGACAAAACGGTGTCTGATGCCTACCCGATGCCCCGGATAGACGAGCTGCTGGATAAGATGGCACGGGGTCAGTATCTCACTACCATAGATCTATGCAAAGGATACTGGCAGATTCCACTAGCCGAGGATGCCATCCCTAAGTCGGCGTTTGTCACCCCGTTTGGCTTGTATCAATTTAGGGTCATGCCATTCGGGATGAAAAACGCTCCGGCAACCTTCCAGCGGATGGTAGATCGGCTACTGGATGGATTCCAGGAATACGCCTGTGCCTATTTAGACGATATAGCTATCTTCAGTCAGACCTGGGCCGAACATCTACAACACATAGGGGCCATACTCGATCGCATTGGAGAGGCAGGATTGACGCTGAAACCCAGTAAATGCCATATAGGGATGGCAGAGGTGCAGTACTTGGGCCACAGGGTGGGAAGCGGGCGACAGAAACCCGAACCTGCTAAAGTAGAAGCGGTAGCTAAATGGCCAACCCCTAGAACGAAAACCCAGGTGTTAGCATTTCTAGGTACCGCCGGGTACTATAGGAAGTTTGTACCCAATTATAGCGCCCTGGCCAAACCCCTGACTGACTTGACCCGTAAAAATCTTCCTCGACAGGTTATCTGGGCCCCAGAGTGTGACCAGGCCTTCCAACAACTAAAAACGGCACTAATCAATGCTCCAGTACTGAATGCTCCTGATCCAACTAAACGATTTCTTGTCCACACAGACGCTTCAATGTTTGGATTGGGGGCAGTGCTGAGCCAAGTTGGACCTGATGGCGGAGAACACCCCGTAGCATACTTGAGCCGAAAGCTATTACCACGCGAAGTAAGCTACGCCGCCATTGAGAAGGAGTGCCTGGCCGTGGTGTGGGCCCTTAAGAAATTACAGCCCTATTTGTACGGACAACCTTTCTCCCTACTCACAGATCACAACCCGTTGGTGTGGCTTAACCGTGTAGCAGGAGACAACGGCCGGCTGCTGCGCTGGAGTTTGGCGCTGCAGCCCTTTGACTTTACGATACACTATCGCCCAGGGAAGCAAAACGGTAACGCCGACGGGTTATCTAGACAAACTGAACTTGAAAAGTGATCTGTGAGTATTTTCCCGGACCTCCCCAAGCCGATCCGTTGGGATCAGACTGTGTATGCCGGCTTGATTTTGGGGGAGCATTGTGGCAAACCTAGCCACTGTGGAACTATAATCTGGGAAGGTTGTCTGGAGGCTGTATTATGTGCCATGTATATTTGCTGTGTATGTGTTATGTTAGGGCGATTCGCATGCTGGCAGCCGTAAGCTACCAGCATACAAAGACTTCGTTCGACGAACAGCGGTGACTTAAGCCGTTCGCCGAACGAATAAGGGCTCCCCTGATAGACCACACACTTAGGGTCGTGTGGCAATTGTTAACCGATTGCAACAATGTTGCAATCGGTAATTATAGACTATTCTGGGTGGCCGTCGTTCGACTACCGACCATGCGGCGGTCGGCCATCTTGGATTCGTCTATTTGGCAGCGGTGCTTGGTCGTCGAGTGCCTGGAACCAAAAACGGCTACTCGATGATGCGAGCACCGCTGCACTTCCAAGCCATTCGGGAGCCCGGTTTTTCGGTAGAATCGTTCCCCTGGATATGTTCGACAGATTGAGGGGAACTTCTATGTAAAGTTATATTTGTGCGGCGTTCGGTCAATTCCGCCGGGATCTGAGCGGTATTCTCACGAAAGGTGCGCTCAGACCCCAGCTACCTGCCGAACGTTCGGTCATTTAAATCTACCGAATAAAATGTGAAAACCGTATTTTAATATAGATTGTCAGTTCTGCTGCACGAGGGGATAATCCACTTAATCGTCCATTTTAGTGGGTGTATCCTTCTCGTGCAGCACAGCCTGTTGGGAAAGTTACAATGTATGATGGGAGAAATCCCCTGGATTTACTGTCTGGAAACCCCTTGCATGGGGAACTGTATAAATATGCCAGCTGTGAATAAAACGAGTTAGTTGACTCCCAGACTGTGTTTCGTCCGGTTATTGGGAGGATTTGGGGATTTGTCTTACCCTTCAGCGCTGACTGTGGATGTACTCGTGGAACCAGCGGAGATTGTGGTCTTTAATACCTGCCCTCCGCTACAGTAAGCGTACTGGTGTGCCTTGTGCCTCTATGCGCTAGTTGAGTGTTAGGTGGCTGAATGTTCTGTGCTATGTTTATGTAGGGAAGCCTGAATGTGGCTAAGTGTGCGTGCTTGTAGTGTGTTGGGAAGCTGTTATGTCTGCTGGTTCTCTCTTTGTACTAGATCCCTGATAGTCCAGTGGAGGTTATGCTGTGGTGCAGAATCCCTCGTGGTCCAGTGGAGGGCTTTGTCGTCTGCACCAATATCAGGTGCAGATCACTTTAAGAGCTCTCACTTGGTCCCAGCTCTCAGTTAGAGTTTAAATGATCTGCAACAAATATTGGTTTAAACCACAATTCTCCTCGAGCATGCTCAGGTCTTAGAAGGTAGATCTGAGCCCGAGCCCTATGCAGCCACCTACAGTGTCTTATGGGTAGTCCAGCTCTGAGGAGAGTCATGGTCTTTCTTTCAGGCTTAAAGTCATCTTGTAGCTGCTTTATTAGTAAAACACATGGGTAACATCTGGCTCAATAGACTCGTTCCACTTTTTGCTTGAACTTTTTCATATCTTGTTAACAAAATATTCTGTAAAAATTTCAGCTGAGTAAATTCAGTATTTAAAGTTTTGCACTCCAAGCAGAATAAGGCATTTTAGGAAAATGCAAAAACAGTTTGAATACTGTAACATAACAGATTTTTTTTATGACCCGGCATAATCAGCATTTTCAATAAAAATAAACAGATTTGGGGAAGTATTATAGAAGTATGTGTAATAAAGAGAACATTAATATTAATGGCAGTAATTATGACTGGTGTGCTTTGGCTGTGCGCCTCCCTAGAGGTCACTGAACACTTTTATGTTTAGATATTAATGTTTTTTTTTCTTTTGCCAATATTTGCAAGGAAAGTATAGAGAAGTACAATTAGAGGCTACAATATCATTTCACACCATTATACTATGGCTCCTACTAATGGAGCCCAGAGGAGCACTCATCCATTGACACGTGATGCAATAAATGCATCCTTGATGTATGTGGAGGGGGATTTTAATGCAGGAGGTAAAGAACCTATTGACATTAATGTTATTTTAAAATGTTATAATAATTAAAAAAGGTATTGTGATGAGACAACATCTGAATGGCAAAATGTAGGCCAAAATAACCAAACTGGATTGAATTGGTTAGAACGGAGTGCCAGGATGCAGGTAAGTTTAGCAGGCAACTATAACACTGCTTGAGACACACATATATGAAAAATATAAACTAATTTTAACTTAAAGGATTTTGGTGGTGTGTAGAATGTACACTGATCAGCCACAAAATTTAAAACCACTGCCTGGTGAAGTGAACAACATTGTTGAAGTGAACTATATATTGTTACAATGGCACTTGTCAAGAGGGGCATGGTTTAGTACCCTGAGCCACATGGTTGCATCGGAGTGAAGCTCCTTGACCTCAGACATACCTGTAGATATGCTGCTAACAGACCATGCACATATGGTCACCAAACCCAAGTTATTACCTGCTTTGTCTTCCAGAGATGTTCTCATCCAGCTGCACTATTTCCACATAAAAAAAGCTATACAATGGGCATGCAAAACGACTACTAATTTGCCGGCTGCATGCAAAGATGTGCAGTTGTATGTGGAATTAACAGCACATCTCTGCCCAAACGGAAATCCTTTCACGAGAATATGACCACAATCTTGAGGAAACATAACATTCAGTACCATTAAGGGTACCTGGTTAATATCCTCATACAGACTCATGAGGTGCTATATCTGGAGTAAGACTCTAGGATACTCTGCATGTAGGGCCTAACCTTACCCTCTACACCCCCAGAGACAAGAAAAAGAGGAAGACAACAATATCAGGAAAAACCTAATACGTGGTCATAAAGCGGTAATGTGGGCATGACCCAAGTTAATTAGAAAAACAATACAAATAAGGTAAAGGAATGTGCCAAGGAAAGGTAGAAGCCCTCCTTACTGAAATTACCTCCTAAGTAGAGTCATTCAAAGGTAATGGCAAAGCAACAAAAAATAATAATACACTTTATTTAAACAAGATCCTTTACCATATTTGTACCTCCAGAGACAAGCTCACCATCCCAATGTCCACCAAATTAATGGAGGTTCAGCCCAGAATGAAAGAATGCATGCACCTGAGCATACCAGTACGACACAGAGCATGGGACTGAGCAAATATTTCATATTCAGATTTCAGTTTCCTCCTTTGTCATTGAATTTTATAATAACTTTATTCTTTATTTTACTTCCTTATTGGCATATACACATATGGGCACCAAGAGCCTGGAAAAGTGTTATTAGTAGAAAGTAGGTCCAGGCACTTAAGGTTTCTTCAAAAAGGCAGATTTATTGAAAATGAAATGTGCAACGTTTCTACTTACAGAGAGGCCTTTGTCATGCTTGAAACTTTGTCATGCTTGACAAAGGCCTCTGTGTAGGTCGAAACGTTGCACATTTAGTTTTCAATAAATCTGCCTTTATGAAGAAACCTTAAAGGACAAACTCATTTTCCTGGCATTATAGGGTCTTTAGGTTCCCCCACCCTCAGAGTCTTAACTCCAGCTGGGCTCAAGGGGACTGAAGGGGTTAAACACTTACTCCTCCTCCCGACATCAGTGCTGAATGCTTTCCTATGGACGTCCAGAGTCTTCTCACTGTGAGAAGCGCGGAAGCACCTCTAGTGAGACAGCCACTAGAGGCTCGATTAACCCTAGTGTAAACATGTTTACAGCTGCAGGGTTAAAACTAGATAGACATGGCACCCAGACAACTTCATTGAGCAGAAGTGGTCTGGGTGCCTATAGTTGTCCTTTAAGTGCCTGGACCTACTTTCTACTAATTGGTCTTTGATGCACCTGGGTTTCACTGTGAGAGTGCAGTATCCTTTATCTTTGGAAAAGTGTTATTAGATTGGAAAAGTCCTTTCTTCAAGCCGCGCGCGGTCCTGCGGCTGCACGAGCCGCGCGCTGCTCATCCGACGCTTCAGACAGGAAGGCGGGCAGTGACCGCGAGATGCGGTCACATGTCCCGCCTGAATCTAAGAGCGCGCCGTGAGTCTCGGGCGCGCTCTTAAAGAGACAGTGGGAGCCTAAATTGCCAAAAGGCTCCCATTGGCCCCTGTCATCCCACACACCCCATACACTTACCTTTTGGGGGTGTGGAAGTGACAGGAGCCAATCACATTAGTTTTGAAGCAATTTATACTTACCCTTTTCCCTTAGTTCCTTGCCCTATCGTGGTTTCTGCTCAGTTCCCTTTAGCGCTTGTTGTGTTCAGTTGTGTTCCTCCGTACTTGACCTTGGCTTTGTATTCTGACTTCGTTTTCGCTTTATCCTTGTCTGTTCTGTTTGCCGGCTTGCTGTTTCCTGTGTACCAGACCCCGGCTTGTCCTCGTTTACGCTGTCTCTTTGTGCCCTTGACCTCGGATTGTTCCTGACTCTGTACTTCTCCTATATACGTCGAGTCCGGCCATTCTAAGGTCCGGTAGACGTATCTCTCCTCTGTTCTGCCTTCTGTTTAGCTGGATCCTGCGTGTAGGGGTATATTCTTGTTACATTACGATAGGGCCATGGACCCCGCAGATTTAGCTCAACAGATGGCGTCTCATGAGGCTAGATTTGTAGAGCAGGATCACCGAATGGATCAGATAGCCCAGGCTCTCCAGACGCTCTTAGCTAGAACCATTCCAGCAACCACACCTAACCCTCCTACACCCCTTCTTCCTGAAGTATCGACTGTGCCTAATGCTACGGCCCATTTAACACCTCCTCCTAGGTATGGAGGGGATTCTAAGACATGCAGAGGGTTTATTAACCAAATAGAGTTTCACTTTGAGATGTATCCACGTTCATTTCCCACAGAGAGGTCTAAGGTTGGGTTCTTAATGCACCAACTTACCGACAAAGCACTTGAATGGGCAAATCCTATTTGGGAGGCTAATGGACCTATGGTGCATGACTTTCACAGTTTTCTTACAGCATTTCGCAGAACTTTTGACACTATGAAAAGGTCTAAAAATGCCGCAAGAGCATTAATGAGAGTTAAACAGGGTTCTAGGTCTGTGGCTGATTACGCTATTCAATTTCGTACTCTTGCCTCACAGGTAGATTGGACCAACAATGGGTTAACTACTGCCTTCATGGAAGGCTTATCAGACTCTATATTGGATGAGGTAGCAGCTAAGGAGCTTCCTGTTGCTTTAGAGGACCTTATTGACTACCTCATTGATATAGATATTAGGATTCGTGACAGGCTCTATACCAAGAACAGAAATAGACGTTTTGTTACACCTATTCACCCCAGAGTTAATACACCGGAGAGTGTTAAAGTATCTGAAGAGGAACCTATGCAATTAGGGGTTGCCAAACTCTCTGATAATGAAAAATTACATAGGAGAAGGGAGGGACTCTGCCTAAATTGTGGTAGGAGAGACCATATGGTAAAGGAATGTCCTTTGCTCCCGGAAAACTCTCGCACCTAAGACCTTATAGGGGACTGGCCTTGGGTGTAATTTCTAAGTCTCCTACATTGCCTCCTAACCGACTGCTTCTCCCTGTTTCTTTACATATGGGAGAGAGTTGTATAGTTGAAAATATATACGCCTTGGTTGACTCTGGGGCAGCTGAGAATTTTATAGACTCTGGTTTTGTAAAGAAAAACAACATTCCCATCAGGGAGAAGGAGATACCCTTGGCCGTTGAGACCATAGATGGTAGACCATTGATATCTCCAGTTGTTACTCATGAGACTGCACCGTTACACATGTACACAGGGGTTTTACACTATGAAACCATTCGGTTCCAGGTCATCACCTCTCCCTCTTCACAGTTAGTGTTAGGGTATCCATGGTTACGTGCCCACAATCCCATTTTTGACTGGGAGACAGGGCAGATAAAATCATGGAGTGAGGCCTGCCATGAGTCATGTACTATTGAAGTCACGCCTGTGAATTCTATTAATGTTCCTACCACTCCTCCTTTGTCTACGGCTATAACCTCTCAGTATTTATCTTTAAAGACTGTCTTTGATAAAAGAGTGGCTGACAAATTACCGCCTCACAGACCCTACGATTGTGCTATTGACTTGTTGCCTGGCACTATACCTCCAAAGGGCAGGGTGTACCCCTTATCGGTTCAAGAAAACCGTGTCATGGAGGAATATATTAAAGAATCATTAGACAAGGGATTTATTAGGAGATCCTCTTCTCCGGCTGGAGCGGGGTTCTTTTTTGTATCGAAGAAAGAAGGTGATTCAAGACCTTGCATTGATTATAGAGGTCTTAATAAAATCACCATCAAAAATGCTTACCCTATACCATTAATAACAGAATTGTTTGACAGGCTCAAACATGCTACGGTATTCACCAAATTAGATCTTAGAGGAGCATACAATTTGATACGTATAAAAAAGGACCACGAATGGAAGACAGCCTTCAACACTAGGTCAGGTCATTATGAGTATACCGTCATGCCATTTGGGCTTTGCAATGCCCCAGCAGTATTCCAAGAATTTATTAATGATGTCTTAAGAGACTTTATTCACTCATTTGTTATTGTGTACTTGGACGACATTTTAATATATTCTACAGACTTACACACTCATCACAGACACGTTACGACCGTTCTGAAGACCCTTCTTGCTAATGGTCTTTATTGTAAATTAGAAAAATGTCTATTCAAACCAATCCGAAGTCCAGTTTTTGGGGTATTTGATTTCCGCTAAGGGTTTTCGTATGGATCCCCGGAAGCTCGCTGCTGTCATAGAATGGCCTCTGCCACAAGGTCTAAAAGCCATCCAGCGTTTTCTGGGTTTCTCTAATTATTATAGACGTTTTATCGAAGGTTTTTCGTCTATTGTAGCACCTATTACTCGTATGACAAAAAAGGAGGGCAATACTCGTGTCTGGTCTACCGAGGCACTTCAAGCTTTTGACTTCCTTAAGACTACGTTCGCCTCTGCACCTATTTTACAGCATCCTGTCCCCTCATTGCCCTATATACTTGAAGTTGATGCTTCAGATATCGGGGTAGGTGCTGTTTTATCTCAAAGAGAGTCTCTTGAAAAGCCATTGCATCCTTGTGGCTTCTTTTCTAAACAAATGTCCAAAGCAGAGAAGAATTATGATGTGGGTAATCGCGAACTCCTTGCTATCATTTTAGCACTCAAAGAATGGAGACATTTGTTAGAAGGCACTAAGGATCCCATCCTCATATTTACGGATCATAAGAACCTGTCCTACCTTCGCGAAGCTAAAAGATTGTCTTCCAGGCAGGCTAGGTGGTCACTGTTCTTGTCCCATTTCAATTATATAATCACCTATAGGCCAGGTGATCGGAACACTAAAGCGGACGCTCTGTCCAGACAGTTTGAAACTATTGACAAACAGGAGATTGATGTTACTCCTGTCATTCCCCCAGACAGGATAATAGCAACTACTGTATTGTCTATTTCCTCGTCCCTCTTGCAGGCCATACAAGCGAAACAACGCATGGCACCTAGCGAAAGGCCTAATGATAAATTGTTCGTTGACGTTCCCGAGAGACGGGATATTCTGTCACTATATCACGATACTAAGACTGCTGGACATCCTGGTATTTCCAAAACAGTGTCAGCTGTTTCTCGGTATTTTTGGTGGGATTCCTTACGAAAGGATGTCACTGACTATATAAGTGCTTGTACTACTTGTGCCTGTATGAAATCCTCTTGTAGAGTTCCTTGTGGGCTGTTGCATCCGTTACCCGTTCCTGAGAGACCTTGGTCCAACCTATCTATGGATTTTATTGTTGAATTACCCCCTTCGAATGGTAACACAGTCATCCTGATGATAGTTGACCGGTTTTCCAAAATGGCTCACTTTGTATCTCTTCGCAAGTTGCCCACATCCAAGGAACTGGCCCTTATCTTCGCTAGAGAAGTATTTCGGTTACATGGCATTCCCTTATCTATTGTGTCCGATAGGGGTAGCCAATTTATTTCCAGGTTCTGGAAAGCCTTTTGTACAGAAATGGGTATTTCTCTCTCGTTTTCTTCCGCTTACCATCCCCAGTCTAATGGAGCTGCTGAAAGTGCCAACCAGTCTCTGGAGCAGTACCTCCGTTGTTTTGTGTCTCACCATCAGGACAATTGGTCTGACCTGCTTCCTTGGGCTGAATTTGCTTGGAATATCGCCTCTGCACCTATTTTACAGCATCCTGTCCCCTCATTGCCCTATATACTTGAAGTTGATGCTTCAGATATCGGGGTAGGTGCTGTTTTATCTCAAAGAGAGTCTCTTGAAAAGCCATTGCATCCTTGTGGCTTCTTTTCTAAACAAATGTCCAAAGCAGAGAAGAATTATGATGTGGGTAATCGCGAACTCCTTGCTATCATTTTAGCACTCAAAGAATGGAGACATTTGTTAGAAGGCACTAAGGATCCCATCCTCATATTTACGGATCATAAGAACCTGTCCTACCTTCGCGAAGCTAAAAGATTGTCTTCCAGGCAGGCTAGGTGGTCACTGTTCTTGTCCCATTTCAATTATATAATCACCTATAGGCCAGGTGATCGGAACACTAAAGCGGACGCTCTGTCCAGACAGTTTGAAACTATTGACAAACAGGAGATTGATGTTACTCCTGTCATTCCCCCAGACAGGATAATAGCAACTACTGTATTGTCTATTTCCTCGTCCCTCTTGCAGGCCATACAAGCGAAACAACGCATGGCACCTAGCGAAAGGCCTAATGATAAATTGTTCGTTGACGTTCCCGAGAGACGGGATATTCTGTCACTATATCACGATACTAAGACTGCTGGACATCCTGGTATTTCCAAAACAGTGTCAGCTGTTTCTCGGTATTTTTGGTGGGATTCCTTACGAAAGGATGTCACTGACTATATAAGTGCTTGTACTACTTGTGCCTGTATGAAATCCTCTTGTAGAGTTCCTTGTGGGCTGTTGCATCCGTTACCCGTTCCTGAGAGACCTTGGTCCAACCTATCTATGGATTTTATTGTTGAATTACCCCCTTCGAATGGTAACACAGTCATCCTGATGATAGTTGACCGGTTTTCCAAAATGGCTCACTTTGTATCTCTTCGCAAGTTGCCCACATCCAAGGAACTGGCCCTTATCTTCGCTAGAGAAGTATTTCGGTTACATGGCATTCCCTTATCTATTGTGTCCGATAGGGGTAGCCAATTTATTTCCAGGTTCTGGAAAGCCTTTTGTACAGAAATGGGTATTTCTCTCTCGTTTTCTTCCGCTTACCATCCCCAGTCTAATGGAGCTGCTGAAAGTGCCAACCAGTCTCTGGAGCAGTACCTCCGTTGTTTTGTGTCTCACCATCAGGACAATTGGTCTGACCTGCTTCCTTGGGCTGAATTTGCTTGGAATAACGCCACTCATGATTCTTCCGGCAAAAGCCCTTTTTACGTCGTCTATGGCCAGCATCCCGTTGTTCTCCCGGCTGCATTCTCCTTACAGGGCATGCCAGTTCTGGATGAGCATTTGGCTGGTTTGCGTAATACTTGGGAGCAGGTTCAGCGTTCTTTGGTTGACTCTGCTGCTCGCCAGAAGGCTCAGGCTGACAAGCATCGCAGAGCGGCTCCTTCCTATGTTGTGGGGGACAGAGTTTTGCTTTCCACGCGGAATATTCGCCTTCGGGTGCCTTCTATGAAATTGGCTCCCCGCTTCATTGGTCCTTATCATATTATACATAAGGTTAATCCCGTTTCTTATGCCTTGGGTCTGCCTAAGAATCTGCGCATACCTAATGTTTTTCACACCTCATTGTTGAAGCCTTACGTGCGCAACCGCTATACCCGGCATGCTCCTCCTCCTCCTCCTGTCTCTGTGGAGGGTCATGAGGAATTCGAAGTGTCTGCTGTTCTTGACTCTCGTTTCCTTAGGGGTCGGCTTCAGTACTTGGTACATTGGAAGGGTTATGGGCCTGAGGAGCGCAGTTGGATTTCTGCTGATGCTGTTCATGCTCCCCGCCTTGTGCGTTCTTTCCATTCACGTTTTCCTGCCCGACCTAGTCCTGCCCGCCCGGAGGGCGTGTCCTCAGGGGGGAGTACTGTAGCGTTACTCACCTTTCCCAGGGGCCGGCCGCGGTCCTTTCTTCAAGCCGCGCGCGGTCCTGCGGCTGCATGAGCCGCACGCGGCTCATCCGACGCTTCAGACAGGAAGGCGGCCAGTGACCGCGAGATGCGGTCACATGTCCCGCCTGAATCTAAGAGCGCGCCGCGAGTCTCGGGCGCACTCTTAAAGAGACAGTGGGAGCCTAAATTGCCAAAAAGCTCCCATTGGCCCCTGTCATCCCACACACCCCATACACTTACCTTTTGGGGGTGTGGAAGTGACAGGAGCCAATCACATTAGTTTTGAAGCAATTTATACTTACCCTTTTCCCTTAGTTCCTTGCCCTATCGTGGTTTCTGCTCAGTTCCCTTTAGCGCTTGTTGTGTTCAGTTGTGTTCCTCCGTACTTGACCTTGGCTTTGTATTCTGACTTCGTTTTCGCTTTATCCTTGTCTGTTCTGTTTGCCGGCTTGCTGTTTCCTGTGTACCAGACCCCGGCTAGTCCTCGTTTACGCTGTCTCTTTGTGCCCTTGACCTCGGATTGTTCCTGACTCTGTACTTCTCCTATATACGTCGAGTCCGGCCATTCTAAGGTCCGGTAGACGTATCTCTCCTCTGTTCTGCCTTCTGTTTTGCTGGATCCTGCGTGTAG
Source organism: Pelobates fuscus (assembly GCF_036172605.1). NCBI lineage: Eukaryota > Metazoa > Chordata > Amphibia > Anura > Pelobatidae > Pelobates > Pelobates fuscus. Next base: position 173,551,958 of record NC_086319.1, read on the forward strand.
GGGTATATTCTCATAACAATAATCCAGGGTTATACCCTGTATTGAGAATTTTTAAAATATCCATTAGCGCCTGCTCGTTGTGGGACGGAGAAGGAGGCAGAGCGTCAAAGCGAACTCAATCTCTAACTCCCTTCAAGATAATATGTCTTAAGATACACCCTAACAAGATAATGTTTTCAATGTGTTACAATATTTTAAATGCGTATGCTGGCTCCTGGTTTTGTTGAAGCCTGGCAGAAAGAGTTAGAAAAAGAGTTGACACTTACATTGACACATTCATATTCCATAAGGGGCTTACCTCATGTGTCTCACTCCTTGAATAACAGTGTATGGTATTTGGTGCCTTCCAGATTAAACCATATCTACCATATCTACCCAAATTGTTCCAAAATATGTTGCAGATGACGTAAAGAGGAGGGTAACAAATTTGGTGGATGTGTCAAGCCCTCCAGCTCGATTGGTCTATAGTTGCCCAGATTCTGGAATCGCAGATATGGAGGGAAATCCGTCCACAGCTGGAGATTTACATTCTATTTATGTAACCACAAGATATTCCAAATTACCTCTTAAATTGATATATCAAATATTAATAGTGGCTCATACACTAATATGTTTATGCTAGCCTAGACATTGATTTATTTGAAAGGTGACTTTTTTCCCTTTCATGTATACATTATTTTATATAACACAAATGGAACACGACTAACTGGATACTCTTACTTCTTATATTATCCATATTAATATCTGTTCTTTAAAGTCCAACACCAGCTCTGGAATAAAATCAATTCAAATTGTCAAATAATTAAAAAAAAACAAAAAAACAATACAATGTCATCTGTCATCGAGGGCAGGGGGATATATTGGCAGCAAATGAACACTGAGCTCATTTTTTGGAAGCTGGAAAAATGGGCAAGTGAAAAGATCTAAATGTGACTTTAATAAGAGCCAATAGTGATGGCTAGGCAACTGAGTGGGGATATCTCCAAAACAGCAAGTCTTGTAGGGAGTTCCTGGTATGCAGTGGTTAGTACCTGCAAAAAGTGGTGCAAGTAAGGGCAACTGGAGAACCGGCGTCGTAATCATGGGCATGCATGGGCTCATTGAAGCATGTGGGTAGGGAAGGCTAGCCCATCTAGGTCTACCACATGGAAAAGCTTCTGTAGCTCAAAATGGTGAAAAATGTAAAGCTGGTCATGATACAAAGGGGTCAGGTGTCAACACACAGTGCATCACAGTTTGTTGCGTATGGGGCTGTGTATCCACAGACTGGTTAAAGTGCCCAAGATGTTGGATCTGCAGCTAATGCCTTGGTCCCAGATAACAAAGGCCTGGTTCAGAGTTCTTGTGGTGTCCATGCCTCTATGCATCATAAACACAAAGGGGACCTACACGATATTAGGCAGGTGGTTTTAATGTTGTGGCTGATCAGTGTATAGCAGAGCTCCACAGTGATAATACTACACAGTAATGTATCATAAAACTACAACAAATCTGTTTAGTATTAGTCTTTGTAAATAAGGTACATTTTTCTATTTCTAAATTACATTTCAACTGCATAAATTGTTATTAGTAAGATACCCCACATTTCTCAAAATTAAAATGACACTCTTTGTCCATTTCAAATGTTGAGAGCTATGAGATATAGTAGTACAGAGCCCTTGAACTACATCGGATACAGTCTAGTCACACCTAAAGCCCCTGTAACTCTTTTAGTTTCAATCTCTGTAATTCATAGTTAAAATCCCTTTTAAGTATTTGGCTCTTTCTGAATTCAAGGCCTTTTAAGTGCACATGGAAAAGCAACAGGTGAAACTGTATTCACTTTTAGACGTGTCATACCTTATGATGATATGTGCAAAAAATTAAAACCAAACTAAAGGATAACTAACTCATGTGGTGCAATTTAAACCAAATCTATCGAACTATGTAGTTATTACTCTAATCCCCCTACATCTTTTCTTCTAGCTTTTCATAGAATGGACCACCGTATTAAAAGAGTGTACTTCTTATTAAAATCATTCATGAAACAAAACCATTTCCTGTTGTGGTCAAGACAACTATCATCATTTTTATTTATATGGTGTCAACAAATTCCTGTGAGGAAAAGAGTCTAGTGATAGCAACTTTGATTGTAAGCTCGTGGACAGAGCTCTCAAGACCTACTAAATCACAGCAGAGACATGAGCAATGCTTTGCGTGTTACAGTGTGCAGCAGGCTTAAAAATTATTGGTTGTATATTGTGGATGTTGTAGAGCTATAGTTGTTTGAATTAAGGGATGCCTTTTAAGGCATGGTGAGGATGAAATCTTGCTTTATTCTCAGGTATTTCATGCATACAGTGCAGTCAGCACCAGAAACAAATTCATGGCAGCAGCCTGCTTTTCACATATTTTAGAAATTATCATCATTATTTAATGTTTTCAGCTGCCTGTTAACCTATTGCCTAGTTTGTGGTATGGTACCAGGGTTACCTTCTTTTTGCTGGATGAGATCATGAACAATGTGATTTAACAGTTGGAGGAGTGCAGGTTTCCCAGTTCTGCTTTAACACATTAGAATACTGGGGTCCAGAAACCTCACATTCGCTCCTATCCTGCTGTTTTGTCCATCATGGGCCTAGATTCCATGCCCAGCCCTTCCCTGCACCTCTTCTATTGCTTTGCCACCTGCGGCCACACACATGGCCTGGCAGCTCTGCAGTGCAGATGTTGCTCTCACATCTGTCTCTGCTTGGCTGGTGTAGGCAGCGGAGGGCAGGCAGAGGGAGGGGGCTTGTTGTACTGCAAACTGCTTTGGGACTAGCTGTGAGGGGCTTTGAATGGGGGAGGATGTTCCTGACGGGGTCACAGGGTCCTGTGTGTTAGAGATCGTGCTCTGCATGTGTTTCCTTTCTAATAAAACTCATTCTGACCACACACAGTCCATAGCCTGGCATGAAGGGCCTCTACCCGTGGCCTTTATTAACCCTGAAACCATCAGACTCAACCGCCCTGCATGTTAAATACATTTCAGACTGTGCCCACTATTGCCTTTGTCCGTTGTTCCACATTAACTGTTACACTACCAATCCCTCTCCTTCTGCAAGTGTCAATGTTGCATCTATTAGTTTCTGTGCTATGGAGAACTAACTGTCTCTTGTCCTTCACTGGGCGGATCCAGGATAGGTGCACAGGTAGCACTGTGCCAAGGCGCGAGGTAGCTAAGATATTGCTAGGGGGCTGCTGATCCCTGCCGGAGACCCGAATGGACCCCTAAAAAAGCAATGGTTATAAAATGTGCTATTTATTATTATTAGCCTTGGGTTCCCTGTTCTGTGCCTGGCTAGAACAATGCACTCAGGGCTAATAATAAACCCAGCATGTCGCTGTTGGTTCACTTTTTCTCTACCTTACTGTACCGTGGTCAAGCAGCAGCACCTTTCCTTAGCCCAGACTCAGCCTCAATGTTCATGTTGTAGGCTGTGTGGAGGGGGGCAGGACACAACACTTGTTATATTCCTTTTCCCTGCTTCACACACAGCGCGGCTATGAACAGGGTTGAGGCTGGGCTGAACCTCTGCCAGACAAGCTCCAGTCATTGGGAGCGCTCTGGCAAGCTGCGTCTCCCACTGGACACAGTTTCTCCCCCTTCCTTGGCCTAAGCTTCAGGGAGGCAGACAAAGTTGCAATTTGTTTATATAAATTGTATTAAAGCCCCTATCTAACCCTCTAGACCAGTGGTCTTCAACCGGTGGTCTGCGGACAAGCACCGGTCTGCAAGAATTTATTTCTGGTCCATTAAAGCTTTTACCATGGTGAGCCGGCCCTGCTGCCTTCCTTCCTGGGGTGAGTCGGCCCTGCTGTTTGCCTTTCTTGGGCCAGTTGGGAGATCAAAGATCTCCCTCACCGTTCTCCTGGTAGTTTGTTAAGGTAGAGGGAGGGAGGTCCCTCAAACATACCATTGTTTTTTATTTCTGTCTGACGGCGGTCATATTTTTCCTATTTTCGCCGGGCCACAGGTGTTAAAGGTTCCAGAACACTGCTCTAGACCAGATAACTAATCCCACTAAAGCCTCTAACCCAAACTACACTCCTTGACCTCTTACTAGATCCCCTAACCCCTCACTACTGCTCCTAACCCCACAGTGCACTACTGCCTTTAGCAACACACTACACCTTTAACCCCTCACCACATGTTCTAACCCACCATGTCAGCCTCTAACTACTCACTACAGTCTTTATACCCCACTACAACTCCTATTTCCCACTACACCTCCTAACCCACACCATAGGAGTTAGTAAAGTTGACCACATCCCCCTGGGGCGCTATAAACAATTCTGCACCCAAGCGTCTTAGACCTTAGGATCTGCCCTGGTCCTTCATTAACCTCTGTGTCATGAAGCATATGCCAAAAATAAGATATTTAATATTGCATTAATTTTCTGAAAAACTTTAACACTGTCAATGTAATAATGTAGATTTGGTGCTATATTATCAAACACAGTGCGTGTCTCTAGCAATATTTTGTTAAGCCTACGAGTTAGTATTACAGACTGAGCCTTGCCCTTATTCTGGCACTTAAAGAATCTAAACCACTACAAGCTTGCCTGCTTAAAACATGTCTAACAATTTCAATTACAGACCAAAGGCAAGTCTCAATCAAATGTTTTTGCAAGTTAAAAAATACACATTTAGAGTTATTGTGTGTCTTTTCAAAGCTGCAATGTGGTGATGGGTCTTGCCTTCTCTGCAGATCTTCTGTAAATTCAAGATGTACTTTAAAGACAGCAACAAGAGATAATTCCAATCTAATATAATGTTAAAACAATGAAAACTGAACTGCATTTATATATTTACTACATTAAAAGATTACTTTTTGTTTTATCATACCCAAGAAATTAGAGTTAAGTGTGCAACAGGTACAGTGCTTTCAGAAAGTATTCAGACCCCTTCATTGTGTTCACATGCTACAATTTAAATTATTTATGGTTTTCACATCACTCTACATTCAATAACCCATAATGGCAAAGCAAAAAGGATGTTTTGAAAAACTTAGCACATTTATTCAAATGAAAAAAATTGAATATCACATTGACGTAAGTATTCAAACACTTTGCTTTGACACTTGAAAATTAGTTCAGATGCATCCAAATTCTCTGGATAATCTTTGGAATGTTTCTACACTTTCATCCACCTGTGAAAAAAATGCAATCTCTTGGACATTATATGGAAATACACACACCTTTCTATACAAAGTTTCACAGCTGTGAATGCATTCCAGAGCAAAAACCAAAGTTTGAGGCTAAAGGAACTGTCGGCAGAGCTCAAAGACAGAATGATGTTGAGGCTTCATTAAAGATTCCCAAGAGTACAGTCGTCCTCAAAATTCTTAAATGGAAGAAGTTTGGAACAACCAGATCTATTCTTTGAGCTTGCGTCCAGCCAAACCGAGCAATCGAGGAAGATGAGCCTTGGTAAGAGAGTTGACCAAGAACCCAATGGACATTCTGGGTGAGCTCCAAAGATAACGTGTAGAGATAAGAGAAGCTTGTGAAAGAACAGCCACCTCACCTAGTGGAGAGATAACAAACATATGGCCTGAGTGGCACAACGAGCAAGCAGATGGCTCTCTGCTGGGTTGTATGTTGTGAGTAGTGAAGTGCATCTTGTCAACACATGTCGATCCCTTTAAATATATATCACTGAAATAACAATTTGCTTCTCATCAAACCTTATCTTGTTATGATTATTCAAGGATGGTGTATTTAATTGTATGCACACTGAAAAAAAAACCTTGAAAATTAAGGTTTATAATAAGAAAAATCTGTGCGACTGCCTTGAGGGGTCATGTTGCAGCTACTGGAATCTGCCAATCTTAGAACTGGATGACAGTTTTTCTTTTCAATGCTGGCTCTTCATCAGCAGCGAGCATATGCAATGCAGTACCCATGGAAGCAGTGAGCCTTTGGCTGGCATTGGAAGGAATAAGCCTCTTTGTGCCTGTTGTACCACTCAGGCCATAAATTCGCCATCACTGCCCTAGCAGATCTTTATCTATGGTGTCCTTTTCACCTTGTTTATAAATTCAGTGTACTAGTTGTTGCCTAAACACCAATATGCTAAGTTACCCACACACAAGCTGCCATCTAGCCAAACTATATTTACCCACAAACAGGGCCGCCATCAGACATTTTGGGGCCCCTAACACTACTCAACGTCAGGGGCCTGCCTCCAAGCCTGCCCCCAAATCCTGCCTCACACACACAGACACAAACACACGCACAGATACAAAAAGGACACAAATACAGGGAGTGCAGAATTATTAGGCAAGTTGTATTTTTGAGGATTAATTTTATTATTGAACAACCACCATGTTCTCAATGAACCCAAAAAACTCATTAATATCAAAGCTGAATATTTTTGGAAGTAGTTTTTAGTTTGTTTTTAGTTATAGCTATTTTAGGGGGATATCTGTGTGTGCAGGTGACTATTACTGTGCATAATTATTAGGCAACTTAGCAAAAAACAAATATATACCCATTTCAATTATTTATTTTTACCAGTGAAACCAATATAACATCTCAACATTCACAAATATACATTTCTGACATTCAAAAACATAACAAAAACAAATCAGTGACCAATATAGTCACCTTTCTTTGCAAGGACACTCAAAAGCCTGCCATCCATGGATTCTGTCAGTGTTTTGATCTGTTCACCATCAACATTGCGTGCAGCAGCAACCACAGCCTCCCAGACACTGTTCAGAGAGGTGTACTGTTTAACCTCCTTGTAAATCTCACATTTGATGATGGACCACAGGTTCTCAATGGGGTTCAGATCAGGTGAACAAGGAGGCCATGTCATTAGATTTTCTTCTTTTATACCCTTTCTTGCCAGCCACGCTGTGGAGTACTTGGACGCGTGTGATGGAGCATTGTCCTGCATGAAAATCATGGTTTTCTTGAAGGATGCAGACTTCTTCCTGTACCACTGCTTGAAGAAACTGGCAGTAGGACTGGGAGTTGAGCTTGACTCCATCCTCAACCCGAAAAGGCCCCACAAGCTCATCTTTGATGATGCCAGCCCAAACCAGTACTCCAGCTCCACCTTGCTGGCGTCTGAGTCGGACTGGAGCTCTCTGCCCTTTACCAATCCATCCATCTGGCCCATCAAGACTCACTCTCATTTCATCAGTCCATAAAACCTTAGAAAAATCCGTCTTGAGATATTTCTTGGCCCAGTCTTGACGTTTCAGCTTGTGTGTCTTGTTCACGGGTGGTCGTCTTTCAGCCTTTCTTACCTTGGCCATGTCTCTGAGTATTGCACACCTGGTGCTTTTGGGCACTCCAGTGATGTTGCTGCTCTGAAATATGGGCAAACTGGTGGCAAGTGGCATCTTGGCAGCTGCACGCTTGACTTTTCTCAGTTCATGGGCAGTTATTTTGCGCCTTGGTTTCTCCACACGCTTCTTGCGACCCTGTTGACTATTTTGAATGAAACGCTTGATTGTTCGATGATCACGCTTCAGAAGCTTTGCAATTTTAAGAGTGCTGCATCCCTCTGCAAGATATCTCACTATTTTTGACTTTTCTGAGCCTGTCAAGTCCTTCTTTTGACCCATTTTGCCAAAGGAAAGGAAGTTGCCTAATAATTATGCACACCTGATATAGGGTGTTGATGTCATTAGACCACACCCCTTCTCATTACAGAGATGCACATCACCTAATATGCTTAATTGGTAGTAGGCTTTCGAGCCAATACAGCTTGGAGTAAGACAACATGCATAAAGAGGATGAAGTGGTCAAAATACTAATGCCTAATAATTCTGCACTCCCTGTATACACACATACTGTCACACACACATACATACTAACAGACACACATACTGAAACAGACACACAGACATACATAGTGACACACATACACATACTAACATACATACAGACACACACACGCATAAGGACATACATACATGCATATATACTGACATATATACATACATACTGACATACATACTGACAGACAGACAGAAATATACAGACACATACTGACAATCATACATACATACAGATACATACAAGCTGACATACATACAGATACATACATACACATACTGACATACATACATACATTCTGAAATACATATACATACATACATAAATAAACATACATACTGACATACACATACACACATACATGCATGCATATAGATACATACATACATACTGACATGCATACACACAGACAGGCACACAGACACATACTGACATACATACACATACATACATACTAGAATACACATACATACATACATACACATATATACATACATCCACACAGATACAAACATACTGACATACATACATACATACTGAATACATGCACATACATACATACATACATACATACAGATTGACATACACACAGAGATGTATTTAGCCCAAGGCAAACTAGGCATTTGCCTTGGGCAGCACTATTTAGGGCATCCCCGGTCAAAGAGCTGACCTGCTGGCCAGCTAATAGAGACCCCCCCTCCCTCCGAGGTGGCGAGGGAGCTGTGATCTCTCTGCTCTGTTCCCTCCCGCGCCTTTTACTGATGCCGTGGGAGCCAGAATATGACGTAATTCCAGCTCCCGGCATCAGTAGACAGCCCGTGCGTCGCGAGAGAGCAGAGCAGAGAAGTCACAGCTCCCTCACCGCCTCGGATGGTAAGCCGCCTGCCTCACAGCAGCCCCACTTGACCCCAGGGACGGATCCACACAGCTCTCCAGGTAGGAAGGCTGGGTGGAAAAGTTTTTATTACATTAATTAGTTGAGAGTGTATGTGAGTGGGTGTGTGTGTGTATCTGTGAGTGTATGTATCTGTGAGTGAGTGAGTGTGTGTCTGTGAGTGTGTGTATGGCTGTGAGTGTGTGTGTGTATGGCTGTGAGTGTGTGTGTGTGTGTGTGTCTGGGAGTGTGTATGTGTGTCTGTGAGTGGATGTATGTCTGTGTGTGTGTGCGTGTGTCTGTGAGTGTGTGTGTATGTCTGTGAGTGTGTCTGTGTACGTCTGTGAGTGTGTCAGTGTATGTATGTGTTAAGGCAACTAAAGGAAGCAGGCGTTCGTATGTTTCAGCGATAGTTCGGGAGGTCGAGTGTCCGATTTTAGTTCCAGACACTCAACGACCAAGTCCCGCTGCCTCCTTTCATGCAAACATGATGGCGCCCAGAGAGCGCTTAATAGATGGTTCTTTTTGAAGTTAGTGAGCCAGGATGGTGGTCGGTGTTCGGTAGGTTTAAACTGTCGAACCAATAAATCCAAAATGTAGGTAGAGTGTATGTCATTGTAGTGAATGCAGAGTGTGTGTCAGTGCAGTGAATGCAGAGTGTGTGTTAGTGCAGTGAATGCAATGTGTGTTAGTGCATTGAACGCAGAGTGTGTGTTGTACTAGTGTATGCCTGTTGTGTAAATGGAGCATTCCTTTCCCCCCCACATTAAATGTAATATCTGTTATTCCCCCCTCTCTGCTTCTTACCGGTCCAGGGAGGGGGGAGATTCCATCCCTGGTGGTCCGGTGGCACGCACACCACGCTCGCGGAAGTTAGAGAGAGGGAAGAGCTGTAAAGTATACATGCAGTCTGCTGGGCCCCCTCTGCAAATACAGGGAGCCGGGGGCCTGCGGCTCCCTGTATTTGCGATCATCGCTATATATATATATATATGTGCAGAGAGGGAATGTGGGGCCCAGGACTGCCAAAGCAGTCCGAGCCCCCCAGGACCGCCGGGCCCGTGACAACCTTCATGGTTGTCACCCCTTGATGGCGGCCCTGAGTGTGCATGTGTGTGTGTCAGTGAATGTATGTGTGTCAAACCAGTGAGTCTGTGTTTGTCATTGAGTGTATGTGTGTGTCTGCTTAATCCCCATAGGAAAGAATTGATGCAATGCTTTCCTATGGGGAAGCCTAATGCAAGTGCAGAGGAGGAGCTTAACCCAGCGCCGAGGGACCCTTTCATTGCCGAGAGGGGCACTATAGGGAACTATAGTGCCAGAAAAACAGCTTTGCTTCCCTGGCACTATAGTTTCCCTGTAAAAGTAGTAGAAAAGGTGTAGTTTAAAGAGGAAGAGGTGTGGCCTTGACAGGAAGGGGTGGGGCAAAGGGGTGCCCAGGTTTAGTTATGCGTAGGGCAGCGCAAAACTAAAATACACCACTGCATACACACAGACAGACATACATACAGATACATACTGACATACATACAGACAGACATACTGACATACATACATATACATACATACTGGCATACATGCACATACAGATATACATACTGACATACTGTATACACACACATAGCTATTTTCTCTTACCTTTTCTTTGCAGGAGGGTGGCTGGGGCTGATGGGAGTCGACGTGGCTCTCTCGTCCTCGCGGCCTGTCTCTCTTCCCTCCCGCGGCCATCACTTCCGGCTGTTATTTCCTCTCAGCACTACTTTGCGGCTGCAATTTTTTAAAGAGGCCGGGTCAAGCTATTGCTCGACCGCAGCGCTGAACGGGCACCTGAAGATATAGGGCCCATTAGTTGGCCCTAAATGCCTCGGCCACCCGGTGGGCCCTATCAGCATACAGGCCCTGGTGCAGCTGCACCTGCGGCAGTTCCACCACTACACATGGTTGTCATCCCGTGATGGCGGCTCTGCCCACAAATACTACTTGGCTCATAACCTTCGAGTCAGGATCCAAACTTCGGCTAACATGCTGTTTTATTGGGCCCTCACTACTGGAACATGCTAATATTAGCCAGACCATAGGCAACTAACCACAAAAGTTGTTGTAGCAGCACCCTTTAAGTGCAACGGTGTCCTGTAATTCACTTTAGCACAAATTAAAAATGTGCCAGTAATTTTAATAACTGTCAAGTGGGTGTAAAAGTCAATGCATTGTCTCTGATAAAACATTGGATATCTTCCCACTCTCATACATAAACACCTACCAATATGCCAACTCACACTGTGACACCTGCCCAGATGAAACCTGAAGCTAACCTATCTTCGAAGCCTATTTTCCTGCATGAAGTAGGGTTATTTAGCTACCTCCATTGGTATTGTGATAAGTGGTCAGTTGTGTACCTACCACGGTCGCAGGGGTCAAAGTTGCGACCTGGCCCCTCACTCCAGGGGGCCGTCCACAGCCACAACCCCTACGACCGTGGGCTGCCTTGATACCTTCTGGGCTGGTGCACAGCCGCACCAGTCAAGGTCCGCGGGTGTCTGGCAGGGTGGGAGAGCTGTGCTGCTCCCCTCCTGCCTGTGTGTAGCGTGGACGAGCGGTCTGTCAGGAAGTGCTCACTAAGAGAGCACTTCCTGAAAGACCGGAATGCTGCCCCCCCGTGTTCCTCCTGTCATAGGGGGACCCAAGAGGTGGCCTGCTGGCCACCTAATGGACCCCCTGGCAGGCAGCTGTGTTCCTGACAGAGACAGCAAGGGAGCTGTGTTCTCCCTGCTCTGCTTTTGAGTGTGTCTGTGAGTGTGTGTTTGTGAGTGTGTGTGTGTGTATATGTCTGTGAGTGTGTGTAAATGAGTGTATGTGTGTGTCTTTATGTATATGTGTGTGTATGTCTGTGTGTCTGTATGTCTGTATGTGTGTGTGTCTCTACATGCCTGTGTGTGTATCTATGTGTGTCTGTATGTATGTATGGGTATCTATGTGTATGTATGTGTGTGTTTGTATGTATGTGTGTGTCTATGTGTGTGTCTGCATGTGTATCTGTTTGTCTGCTTGTATGGGGGGGCAAGGACATATGGGGTGGTAGGTAGATGTATGGGGGGCCCCAGGGCAATTTTCGCACCAGGGCCCCGTGGTTTTTAGTTACGCCTCTGTCAGTGGTGTTTTTAATATATAACATACTAAGTTCTCAGTGAATACTTTTCTAGCAATCTATTTCATTACCCCTACTTATACCCTTTGTGTCACACTATCCCACTCCCTCTAGCATGTAAGTGTCCCTCAACCCCTCTGTTCCTGTGTGTTCATTTGTCTGGTAACAATTACGTGTCTTTTAGTCCACCCATTGTACAGCGCTAAGGAATTTGCTGACGTTATATCAATAATACATTTATATTAATAATATACTTTTAATATTTTTTACTTTGCTTTTTAATCTCTGCGTGAGCTTCTTTCGGTAGTTCACCTTTCTGAGCATAATCACTAATTTCTTGGAATTACATCATGCCCTATGTTATGCTTGCGCTGCTTCTTATTTACCATGGCAATAGGGTTGCTTTATCCTACTTACTCTTTTAACCAATCATCTCTCTGCCATCTGACCTTATGTCTATCTTCTCACTACAAGTCTAACCCAGGTTACCTAGGTGTCTTCCTCTTGTATACCACAGATATATCGTTACTCTATCATTCTAATTCTGAAACTACTCAAAATAAAGAAATTGAATCAGATACCAGCTACATCTTAGACATTTAAAGAGATTTTTTTTTACCTTTGTGCACAATAAGATCTATATCATCTCAATAAGATGTTGATTTATAGTGAGGAATGAATTGTAAACATTGTAGCTAGACATTCAACACAGGCTATGGTGTAGGTGAAGAAAAATCTAAGATAATCCGAGAAAAATAATATGTATAATCCATACATTGTGGTGCTACATCTAAAGTTGTGTGCTGTTTGGCAGGCTGTTTAAGGCAGCGGGCCCCAGGGAGTTGACTTTTTGGTTGCTTCCTGTTCACCCGGACTGTCATCACCTCATTGGTTGTGTGTTTGATGGTCAGTATTACGTGGATACATGACTTTCAAAGGATTGCTCCAAATCCTGTTTTTACTTTGAATGTTTCAGCATTTTCTTGGAGTGAGTGGTGCGGAGGGAGGCGGGTGTCCACTTCCTTCTGCACTACCTTGATGATTTATTGTGCATGGGCCTGGCCATCTGTTCCTTGTTGCTGAGTATGGTGAGGGATGTATTTCAGCGCTTCAGCGTTTCTTGGCACATGACAAGACCGTGGGTCCGGTCACGTGCCTCAGTTTCTTGTGTATTGAAATTGATTCCGTGGCCAGGGAATGCTGATTGCCCACTGATAAGGTTCATGGACTCCAGGAACTCCATGAACTCCATGCAGGGCGTGTCTCTAGCCATGGGGCTGCGTAAGATTCAGTTGTGTGATCTGCATTCTCTCCTGGGTAAGCTGAACTTTGCCTGTCGGATTATGCTTATAGTGGCGTGTCTTCAACATCCAGGGTCTCCAGGCTTTAACACTTTATTCGGCTTAATCGGCCGTTGAAGGATGACCTGGTGGCCTGAGATTCCTTCCTTACCGACTATAATGGCATGTCTTACTGGCCAGCTCTAGAGGTCTCCAATACTGGCCTCCACCTGTTTACAGATGCTGTGGGCTCAGTCGGTTTTTGGCAATTTTGGGCTCTTAGTGGTGTGCAGATGTTTGGCTGGACAGTTGGTGCACCTCTGGCCTCACCAAGAATTTTGCTTTACTGGAGCTCCTACCTATTCTGGCGGCATTGGAGGTTTGGGGGTCCCAACTCAGGAAATGTGGGTCGTGTTCCATTGTGTTAATCTGGGGGGGGTGCAGGCTATCAATCAGCTGACGGCCTCCTCCACACAGGTGGTCCACTTGCTTGGTGCTTCGCGGTTCATGCCTTAATGTGTCTTGTAGGGCTAAGCATACCCCTGGTGTTCATAACATAATGGCAAATGCTCTCTCTCATTCTCAGTAGGTGGAATTTAGGGCACTTGCCACGCAGGCAGATCTGGAAGGGACTCTGTGCGTTTCAAAACCATTTGATGTATTTTGTACATTTAAGAGATTTTCCCTTTTTTTGTGTACAGTAATGTATCCCAATCTGAACTAATAAATTGGGACTGCTCTGCCAGATCAAAGACACGTTTTTGTTAGATAACCTTCTCTATTTCTATATGAGAATTGAGTATGTCTACAGGCTAATAAGATCCAACATTTTAAGACAACTATGTGCATGCCATTCTGGGTTTATTAAAGATGAATAGTGATGTTGCGAACATAAAATTTTCCGTTCGCAAACGGCGAACACGATCTTCAGCAAATGTTCGCGAACGGGCGAACCGCCATAGACTTCAATAGGCAGGCGAATTTTAAAACCCACAGGGATGGAAAAGTTGTTTCAAGGGGATTAACACCTGGACTGTGGCATGCCGGAGGGGAATCCATGGCAAAACTCCCATGGAAAATTACATAGTTGATGCAGAGTCTGGTTTTAATCCATAAAGGGCATAAATCACCTAACATTCCTAAATTGTTTGGAATAACATGCTTTAAAACATCAGGTATAATGTTGTATTGATCAGGTAGTGTAAGGGTTACGCCCGCTTCACAGTGACAGACCAAACTCCCCGTTTAACGCACCGCAAACAACCGCAAACAGTCCATTTGCACAACCGCAAACTCCCCATTTGCACAAGGTTGGATACCAAGCTAGCCATGTCCCATTCCTTATCCTCACTGATGTCATTGAAGGTCTCTTCCTCCACCCAGCCACGTACAACACCAAGGGTCCCCGAAAGGTGACAACAAGCCCCCTGTATTTTTTTTTTTTTTAAATGTACACTACTGTTACACCAGATATGAGTTGCACTGGTGCAGGGCCGGCCTTAGGCATTTGGGCGCCCTGTGCAAAAACTCTTCACGGGCCCCCCCTTCCCGTCCCCTCCTCCCCCACTCCTTACCCCTTCCCACACACTCTGTCACACACACATGCGCAGACAGTCACACACACACACGCGCAGACAGTCTCACACACACACACACAGGCAAACAGACACACACAGGCAGACAGCCACACACACACACACACACAGTCAGACACACACACTCACTAACAGACAAACACACTCACAGACACACACTAACAGACACAGACACACACTAACATACACAGAAACACACTAACATACACACACACACACTAACAGACACACTAACATACACACACACACACTAACAGACACACACTAACAGACACAGACACACACTAACATACACACACACACACACTAACAGACACACACTAACATACACACACACTAACAGACACACACACTCACCCACATTAACACATTTTTTAACATTTATTTAGACCCCCCCCCCAGCCTCCTTACCTTTGGAAATGCTGGGGGGGTCTCTTCCTCCCTGGTGGTCCAGTGGCTGCTGGGCGGTCGGGCGGCGCTGGCGGGCGGCTGGCGAGGGAGCACTTCGTCTGAGCGGTATGCTCAGCTCCCTCGCGCGCCGCACAGTGAGGCTGGGAGGCGGAGCCGGAATATGACGTCATATTCCGGCTCCCAGCCTCACTCTGCGGCGCGCGAGGGAGCTGAGCATACAGCTCAGAGGAAGTGCTCCCTCGCCAGCCGCCCGCCAGCGCCGCCCGACCGCCCAGCAGCCAGGCATGTCTGTTAGCCGCAAGGCTAACAAGACATTTGCCTTGGGCATTTGGGGGCGGCTTTTTTTGCCGCCCCCTAGAAAATGCCGCCCAAGGCAAATGTCTTGTTAGCATTGCGGCTAACAGACATGCCGTGTGAGCTATGCGGCCGCAGGGCGCCCCCTGCACCATGGCGCCCTGTGCGGCCGCACAGCTCGCACACCCCTAAGGCCGGCCCTGCACTGGTGTGACACTGTGCCCTGGCAGGCCCTGAAACGCACACGTGTGAAGGAAACTGACTGCTATTATTTCACAGTCAAATTTCTATTTTTTTTTTAATGTACACTACTGTTACACCAGATATGAGCTGCACTGGTGTGACACTGTGCCCTGGCAGGCCCTGAAACAAACACGTTTGAAGGAAACTGACTGTAATTATATTACAGTCAAAAAAGTTTTTTATTTTTTTTTAAATGCAAGCTATTGTGCCCTCAAAACATTCGTGTGTGGGGGTGCTGCAATGACGTGGGCCAATGGGAGCCTGAATCAACTTTTGGCTCCCACTACCCCTTTAAGAGCCGTGCTACTAGTGCCAGGCGGGCCACGTGACCAATCACTGCGGTCAGTGCACGCGGCTAAGTCAGAAGAGGAGATCAAGCCGCATGCGGCTCGTGTGGAGGCAGGATTGATCCAGCCACGCGTGGCTCAAGCTTAGGAGCCAGGCTGGTCCCAGGATAAGGTAAATACAGCCACAACCACTTATCCCAATCACACACCTTTCCTAACGTCCTATCCCATTAAAAGCATATTACCGCATATTTAATAAAACAGATAGACCCACTACTTCATCCAGGTTACCGATCGATGGTTCGATATTCTGAGCCCTCTCTGATTTACTGTACACGACTATTCGATATTCCCACAAATTTTATACAGCATTTTATGTTTGTTTGAGACCACCTTACAAATATTGGATATCGCTAAAAATCATGATCACTATATACTTTCTCTACAAACCTCTAAAACGAACCAAACTACTCATCCATCCGCTATACCACTTTATCCCACCTAGAACTAGTGCCCAGTTAAAATACTTGACTCTTACTTACCCACACTCAGTCATGCCACACACATTTCACCACTACTCTCACTGAATCCCTCTGACTACGGCTAAATTCATCTTCTACATCAGAACACTACTCCTAAGATTGGGTTGTATCCATGTCTCGGGTCTTTCATTTAGAATAGGGGCAGCTTCGGTCTCCTTCAACACTGACACTCCAGGGCATATTATTAAAAGATTGGGCAGATGGAAATCCTCAGTCTACAACCGATATATTCCTCATCCCGAGAAAGAAAAGAGGAAAGCTTTTAAAAGTTTGGCTTTGTAAATTTGATGCAATAAGTGTGTTTTTCTTTAATACCTTTTCACCCTCTTTGCATGAACCCAATTTACATATATTACTAATATGTTTCTGAACATTTATATTATATTATTCACTCACTCACTCACTCACTCTCTGGGCCGGCCTAAGACATCATGCTGCCTAGGTCCAACGATAAATGACTATGGGGGATAATGTATAATAAACACAGGTTACTGGCTATGGGAGGGATAATGTATAATAAACACAGGTTACTGGCTATGGGAGGATAATGTATAATAAGCACAGGTTACTGGCTATGGGGGGGATAATGTATAATAAGCACAGGTTACTGGCTATGGGGGAGATAATGTATAATAAGCACAGGTTACTGGCTATGGGGGGATAATGTATAATAAACACAGGCTACTGGCTATGGGGAGGATAATGTATAATAAACACAGGTTACTGGCTATGGGGGATAATGTATAATAAACACAGGTTACTGGCTATGGGGGGATAATGTATAATAAACACAGGTTACTGGCTATGGAGGATAATGTATAATAAACACAAACACCAAAAAAAATAATAATAATAATACAAAAAAAAAATGAATGCAGCTAATGCATTCTAAATTGTATGCTGTCTAGGAGGTGGGAGGGTCTGGGAGGGAGGATCTGCTGCTGATTGGCTGGAATGTGTCTGCTGACTGTGAGGTACAGGGTCAAAGTTTACTCAATGATGACGAATAGGGGGCGGACCGAACATCGCATATGTTCGCCATCCGTGGCGAACGCGAACAAGCTATGTTCGCCAGGAACTATTCGCCAGCGAACCGTTCGGGACATCACTAAAGATGAATCTACTGGAAGGGTTTTAGCAATCAAATATTGACTCCTATTTTATGCAGGGTGAAAAGTGGAAATCTCACCAGAAGTCAGATTGCATTTAATAGATATAGCCAGACTATAACATATATATTATTACTGCTGGCATTTATATAGCGCCAACATATTCCACAGCACTTTACATTTATGTATACATACATATTACCTGTCATCTTTTTTTTTAGACACTCTTTATTGAGATAAGACTTTTCAAATTAAATGTAAAGTAAAATTAAGTCAAATTTTGCAATAAAACAGATAATATACCTGGTAAAACGGCTCATGGTTATTGGGCAACACATTGTCAGGTTGCTAGTCCAAATTGTCAGAGCCCAGCAGTGTAGATGAAATATACAAGACAAATGCCAATAAATAATGTGATCATATCAGATTCCTTCTTAGATAGACAAACTTTCCCCAACATATGTTAATCATGTTCTCAAATATTCAGTTTTTCCAAAATAATCTCCTTACATATATTTAGAAATCTTCCACAGAATCAAACAAACCCTTTTGGTTGAAAATGCCACATTTTTGTGTTGTTACTCTAAAGAACTGTTTCCACTGCTGCGGGTGAAATTGCCTTTCTTCAAGTCTCAATGGAAGACATCTTGTCCTTTGTATATTGCTGTTGTATGAGCAGGTTACCAGAAAGTTGTATTGGTATATATTTATATAGTGTTACCATATTCCTGCTGAGACATGTTTGCTTCTAAAGTAAACAAGCGAAATGTTTAACTAAAATATTGCATTTCCTTTAATTAATTTTGAAGTCAGTCAGCAGTCCACACAATAACTCGCTACTGCATCTCTGGCTCCCTCTAGTCCATAGCAGCAAAAGTAAGGCAGTCACAAAACCACATACGTTTTTAATATGATTTTATTCCACCAGAATCTGAAACTGACCACTGTAGTGCAAAATGTGGCTACTTTAGCAAAAATACAGCAGGCGATTACATTGGCCCAAAGAGCCTAGGGGTCCTTTGGTTCTTTTAAACTGCTTGAAAACATTTTGACACAGAACTGGGAATACCTCCAGCTGCCTGATAACACAATAGTTGTGGTAGTTATGGTGCAAAAAATGCCCCCTTAATATCTGCTAAAAACTTTCATAAAAACTTGTATTTGTATATATTGTATGCTATCCGCTTTAGTCGTCAAGACATTTGCCATGCAAACGGTTAACCCTAACTGTTAACCTTTTATTTATGCTATTTGCTAACCTGTTAGCAGATATTGTCCCCACAAAGCATTTATCACAGTTCCCAAAACGCGGTTTTAACCTGTGCCCTTCCAGACACTTGCCATGAACTTTTCACCTTCTCTTTCTTTGTTCAGTATCCATTTATGGGTAAACTCAGCAAGCAATCAACTGATTAACCTTTCCTCTGCCAAGGTCCACATATCTCTGCTAATCCCTCTTGCACCTTGTTAACCTCCAAACTACTAAGCACCAAAACATTACTAATACTCTCCACTTTTGCTGAGGTCATATTTCTTGGTTTTCCAGTTTTTTTTGGATACTCTACCCAACAACACATGTTTTACATTTCTAAATTTGCAGCAGTCTTGTGTAATGTGATTATAATGTATCTAATAGACAGTGTGGCGAGTTTGGGAATTTGATGCAGGTGACTGACAGACCTCACATTTTCTGAAGGGGGTCTTTATTGAGCAGATGTGTTTATCCCCTGACGGATTACTGGAATTTCTCAAATATACCTGTGACCCTGTGGATTAAACACAAGCACAACTATGTCATTTTGTCCTTGTTTCAAGTATATTCATCTTGTGAATCCCGATTTTTTTTAATCATAGTAGCAATGATGGTTAACCCTTAACTCACCATTTACAAATACTAGGTAATGCAATTCGCAAAAGCATACATCACAAGTCTCCTTCTTTAGAATTAAGTTGCTATTCCAAATTAATCTGTTCTTTTTTCATACTTGATGTTCCGTTTTTTTTTTTTTGGTATGTATGAATAAATCTCTGAGCTCCACAGCAATAAAACACAAAATAATGCATAGGGTGTATTTGTGTAATACAGATCTCCAAAACAATAACACTGACAGTGACAGTAACATGTTGTGTGTACTGGTGTGGCACAATTACACAGTATTAAACCTCATAGCAATGAAAACTAAGAATGTACAGCGTCGAGGAAAGAGAAACACTTTCACCGAAGTTGCAATGGTTGTAGGGTAAGAAGGGCCTAACCCAAAAATAGAGATGATAGGAAATACTGAGAAGGGATCTGCAAAAGTGCACCCCTAATTCCAGTCCTACTACCCTGATGGAGGCTTATTGAATCAAGTAATTGGCGTAAAATACCTTATTCTTTCAAAGCACGAAAAAACTATTAAATAATAAATAACTTTATTTCCCTAACTGGGTATACACAGAACGTAAAAAGAAAACATTGTGACTAATAAGTGCAAGAAAAAAAATCAAAATATTAACTGATTAAAATAGGACCAGCTGCTGAAGCTTGTTAGTACAGGTTGTAATATTCCTGGTACAATGTTGCCAAAAAAGATACTGATCTAGACTGAACATAGATCAAGTATCCTCAGGGGAATATACAATGTGTATTATGAGTTGATATGATTAGGTAACCCTGTAAGTGCTAATTCTCTCGTAGAACCAGAACCAATTCTGACAACACCATGACATCGGACTACGACTCCTCATACAGTGAATGATAACAGACGGACAGGGGCCCAACCTCGACCATTGACTACCAATCCCAGTACATCAAGTCAGAATTCCCCTAGGGGAATCTTAAAGAAAGGATTGAATATTTTTAGAACTAGGCCACCAGGACAACCCACTACCCTGTCAAACCATGAACCACACCGCAAGAGAGGCAGGGGTGTGAGATACTCTGGGGGAAGGCGCTTTTGAATAACACTACTCAAATAGTCAACTTGTCAGATCGCATCTTTACCCATAATGAAAGCAATGTTCTGAAAAAAGGCCTATCTTTTGTGCCGGTACCAGCCTATAACAAATTCATATGGATCAAGGACCTATACCTATTTGTTGGGAAACTTGCTCTATTCAAATATCACCAACTCCAAAATGAGAAAAAAAGCAAGAGACTATGACTGCTTAATGACTCTTGTATCCTTATTAGAGGAAAATTATGCTTCCATCCATGGTAAGAAAAATCTAAAACCTAAGAGCCGATTTACACCGAATATAGGGAGCTTCAGAAACATTAGGGAAATAAAGTTATTTAGTATTTAATAGTTTTTTCGTACTTTGAAAGAATAAGGCATTTTACGCCAATTACTTGATTCAATAAGCCTCCATCGGGGTAGTAGGACTGGAATTAGGCAATGAAAACTTGGTTTGTGTAAATAAAGAGATTAGGGAATGTTTCCATGCTTAAGCAGTAAAATTACTGAAGGTCAGTAGGCGATTGCATTTCATATATATAAAGATGGTTCCATGGTTAATATGTGTGTTTAATACTTGCATATTAATGAAGCCATATTCCACAAATGCAGAACACCAGTGTGTTTCCTATATTTGTAAGAGAACATACTGATACCTTGCTAGTGTCCCTAATTAGGAGGACAGTCCATATTTTGGGCTCAAATTCCTCAGTAAAATTTGTCCTAATGTCCCTCTTTTCTAGGAGCTCTATATTGTTGATATGATTGAGTGTATATCAGAGCTCCACAGCAATAACACTCACAGTAATGTGTCTTTAAACTACAATAAATGTATTTTAAAATCATTCTGTGTAAATAAGATACATTGTTCTTGTTCTAAATGACATGTTTGTGGCATAAATTGTTATTAGCAAGTCATATAAAATCTCAGTCCCGACCCTGGCAAAAAAACTTAAAATAAAGTGAGACTCTTGTCCATATGAAAGGTTGGCTATATGCATAAACAGGGACGGGGGATACAAAGCAGCTCATTCTCGGATCCTCTACCATAGGCCTGGGAGTTTGAGGGTTCTGCACAGTATCTTAGCTGTTTCTTAATACTGTACTCTTCTGGACAGTGATCTCAGATGTCCCACCTGGAATCTGTTGAAGCCACTCCCCTAACTTGGGAGTCATAGGCCCAGGTGCTCCTATCACAACTGGAACTACTACTGCCTTTACTTTCCACATCCTTTCTAGCTTTTTTTCAGTCTTAAATATTTTTCAATCTTCTCATGTTCTTTCTTCCTGATGTTATAGTCACTGGGTATTGCCACAACCACCACTACTGCAGTCTTCCGTTCCTTGTCTACCACCACGATGTCAGGACGGTTAGCCAGTACTTGCTTGTCTCCGTCTGGATCTGAAAGTCCCACAGGATCTTGGCCCTGTTATTCTCAACTACCCTTTGTGGTATCTCCCATCTGAACTTAGGCAGGTCCAGCTCATATTCTGTGCTGATGTCTCAGTACACAATCCCAGCAACCTGGTTGTGCCTCTCAGTGTATGATGTTCCTGCTAACATCTTGCACCCGACCACTATATGCTGGATTGTTTCAGAGGCCTCTTTGCACAGTCTGCCTGGTGTGGAAATCCCCACTTCTATTGATCGGGTGCTGAGTGCCTGTTCCTGTTCTGCTAGGATTAGTGCTTCAGTGCTGTCTTTCAGTCCTGCTTTCAGTCCACTGATAGGATTTTGTCATGTGAGCCACATCCACTATCTGCCAGTGGTACACCCATGGAGAGGTTTGTCTTGCCATGGAACATCCTCTTATCTGTACCATGTATCCGTTGAAGTCTCAGGCATTCCCTTAGCAGTTCATCTTTGGATGCCATCTTCGTGATGTACTTGTGGATGCTCTGTGTTTCATCCAGGACTGTGGCCTTGACACTCATGAGGCACAACCCCCTTCTTCCCGGCTGGTGTACAGTCTCTGAGTGCTTGATATCAGGTGGAATCAGCCATTCATAGTGAGTAGTTTTTGGTCTTGACATCCATGGATACCAGTTCTTCTCTTGGCCAGGTTATTATTCCAGCTGGGTACCTGATGACCAGTAAAGTATATGTATTGATCGCTTGGATCTTGTTCTTGCCATTGAGCTGGGATTTCAGGACCTGTCTGATTCCCTTGAGGTACTTGGATGTTGCTATCCTCCTTGCCTACTTGCCTCTCTCTCGTGGTTGCCATGTGCTTGTGGTACCCCCAGATAGGGAATACTCAGAAGGGAATTAGAAACAACACCATAAGATTATATATAACACACACACACACACACATATATATATATATATATATATATATATATATATATATATTGTTATGATGTTTTTTTAATTCAAAATATTGTACCTTTCAGGGTAAAAAAATGTAATTATACAGTAAGCATACTCCCATGCAGACACAGACAATCATACTGACACAATCTCATTGATACCCATAAGCTCACTGACAAAATCAGAAGCTTACTGATGCACACAAACAGGCTTACTGGTACACACACACAACCTTAGTACAGACAAATTCTGACAGGCACACAAGCTTACTACAGACAAACTTGTTGGTAAACAAACATAAGCCAACTCCAGGCAAGCTTGTTGCCACACACACACACATGTTCACTTGCACACATTTACATGCTCATTACCACAAGCCCATTGACAAACACACAAGCTCACTACGCAAGCTCACTGACACACACACACACACTTACTACAGACAGGCTTACTGACACATAAAAGCTCATTTACACATAAGCTCACTGACAAACATACACAAGCTTACTTACAGAAAAGTTCACTGACACACATGCTCACTACAGACAAGCTCAGTGTAACACATGCTCACTACAGACAAGCTGTATCATGCTATCAGACAAGGTCACTGACACACATGCTCACTACAGACAATCTCACTGACATACACATGCTTACTACAGACAAGCCCACATACACATGCTCACTACAGACACGCTCACTGACACATGCTCTCAGGTAAAGGTCACTGACAGACACATGCTTACTGCAGACAAGTTCACTGACACACCCACACACAAGCTCACTAGATAAGCTCACTGACACACACACACACACACACATGCTTATTTCAGACAAGCGCACTGACACATTGTCAGGATGACGCTGTTCCAAAACACAAAGATTCAAGTCAAACACGAAGAATAGACGAAAGCTAATAAATGTACTGGCCTTAGAATGGTCGGATTCAACGTAGAAAGAATAGTCAGAAACAAAGCGGAAGTCAGGGACACAGATGGTAACATAAACGAGAAGACAAAGCCAAAGGGTCATGGAGACCAGACATACGAAAAGTCAGAACAAGCCAAGATCAAAAAAACAGATAACAAATACATAGAACATGCTCTCGGATAAACCAAGTTACTGAAAACCATGACAGGGCACACTAGCTGGTTTGGGTTTATAGAACCCTAAAGCCCTGCTCATTGGCCAGAATGGGTCATATGACCCAAGAACTTGCATGTGCGTCAAAAATGGCACAAATGTCGTTTTTGGGGGTGGCGCTATTTAGTTGCACGGTACTGTAGCAGTTTTCCATGATGCTGAACCCGGCCGCTACTCTAGATGCAGCGCGGAGGGAAAGCAGCAGTGGATTAGGTGAGTAAACTCT
The DNA here is from genome assembly GCF_036172605.1 of Pelobates fuscus. Taxonomy (NCBI): domain Eukaryota; kingdom Metazoa; phylum Chordata; class Amphibia; order Anura; family Pelobatidae; genus Pelobates; species Pelobates fuscus. Next base: position 173,576,178 of record NC_086319.1, read on the forward strand.
TCCTACTGCAGCATGACCTCATCAATCGGGTGCAGCCACATAGCATGACACACATACAATCTCACTTACAGACAAGCTTACTGTCACACACATGCTCACTACAGACAAGTTCACCGGCAGCCAAGATCACTGACACACATATGCTCACTACAGAAAAGCTCACTGGTACACACACAAGCTCACTAGACAATTTCACTGGCACACACACACATGCTTATTACAGACAATCTCACTGTCACACACACAAGCTCACTTTCAGATAAGCTAACTGACACACAAATACTCACTACAGAAAAGCTCATTGACACATACTCACAAGAGACACACGCACTGTCACACACATGCTCACAACACACAAGCTCACTGTCACACACACATGCTCACTACATAAAAGCTCACTGTCTGTCAGGATCGGGACAGGGATCCAACACGCAGAGTACAAACAGGTACAGGGTACGTATACCGGACCTTAGAATGGCCGGACTAACGTAAGTAGTAAGTAAAGAATGGTCTAGAGACAAGCCGAGGTCGAGGGAACGAGAGAGCAGGTAAGCGAGAGACAAGCCGAGTCAAAGGGTAATAGAGGTAAACGAGGTAGGACAGACAAGCCGGGTCAAAACCAAAGAAACTAACAGAATACAAGAGCACTGAGTGACTAGACAAGCTAGAACCACGACAGGGCAATGAACAAATGTAGAAAGCCCTATTTTATACCCTGGTTCCAAACAGGTAATCACGCCCCCGACGAATCCTAATTCGTGCTTGGGGCTTGATTGACAGATCGGGTTGGGTTGTCGTCATGACGTCGGCTACTGAACGCCGCGTCATAAAAGGAAGTGGATCCCTCGCGGCCGGAGTGTAAGCGACCGAGGGAACCGCGAGGAACGAGTGATTCAACCCTTTTGCGGGGAAGAACGTCCAAGTGTCTCACCTCCACAGAGGTAGAGACAACAGGTACCCTGACACTGTCACACACACAAGCTCACTTACAGACATGCTTACCGACACACACACATCCTCAGTATAAACAAGCTCACTGACACACACACAAGCTCACTCACTAACAGGCACATAAACTGTCATGTGCTGAAGCCTACGTGGCACTGAAAACTGTGAGAGACATTTTCTTACCTCTTTCAGCAGGCAAGTTCAGCAGCTTTTGTGCTGGAGGTGAGGCTTGAATGCAGAGGTGGTGCCGAAAATTGTGAAGGGAGACTGACAGTGCTTCCTCCAGCTGCTGTCAGCCTAAATCCAGCCACACCTGCCCCCAACACCTCTCTTAATCTCCTTGGACTGACACAGGCTGTAAAAGTCTGAGGGGAAAATAATAAAAAGGGCATTCCTATAATAATTAGGGCTTTCTGCCTGGCCTCAGGTCCCGCGACCCACCGGGAAATTTCCTGGTATCCCGTTGGGCCAGTTCAGCCCTGCATACCTCAAGAAAAATGCACTATTTCAAATCATTGCTTTTATCAAGAGGACAACATTCAAGTGCACTTCACCAGTGGTTGACTGAGCAAGTTGCCCTTAGTGTTCCTGTAAACAATGATTTGCTGTAAACCTGGTTTGCCAAATTTTAAAGAAAGTTATTGGGTTACTTACACTATGATTTTGTATAGGCTCTAGTGCTGAAATGTACCTAAACATTGAATAAATGTACTTATAATAGCCAATGTAATGAGAGATTGCAGTTATTAACTTGTTTTCTCCTCTTTACACCTAGATAAGTCAGGTGTAATTTTTTGCCAGATAAACACAGGTAGCAAATGCAGGGCTTTATTGTTATTATTTTTGTATTCCACTTTGATAAAGCACTGAGGCGAAATGCATTTGTGGATTTTTAATTGTGTATTGTAATAAAAAAATTTTGATCACTTACCTTGTGCCAAATATCTTTATATACACATGATTTTTACCTGTCATTTTTTAGTATCCTGCACTCCAAGAAATTCGAGGTGGGGATCATACCACCAGCGCTGTTGCCAAGGAGCAGTTAGCCTGCTCTTTGCTTGTGAGTACTATTTTAGTTATTATATATACTATTGTTTTTATTCAGTGAGCACTATTAGTTGTCTCTTTTTACCCTCTTTCCTGAGTGTGGACCATACCGCAGACGGAATAAACCCACAACATATCCCATAAGCAGGGATTATACCACTGTACGCCTTCACTCTAGAGCTATAGCTACAGCTCAACTAAATGTGAATGTATTCCCATTTATTTCATCTATATACATATTGGACCGTTCATATTGCACTATTGGTTCTTTTTATCTGTTTTTTTATCTTTCACATGAGTGGATTCATCCGGAAAAAGACAATGAGGATATTACCGCCCATTTAAGCAGTTTTACTGATATTTGGATTTTTTTACTTATTTTATGTTGTGATTTTCACTGCTCTCCACATGTGCATATTATCGCTTTCACAAATAAAAGGCTGTTTATATAATTCTATTTTCATTTTCTTAAGTAGAGTCCGGGTTAAGTTTTTTCTTTTATTGTTATCTGTTCAGTTAGATGCCTGTATTAACTATTTTTTTCAAAGGTATAGTAAAATTAATCAGTACAGCATTCTTGCAACTCAAATTATGCCAGTTCTATTTAAATAGATTCAAGTTTTCTCTTTACTTCTTGCCTCCAAAATACTATGATTACATACCGTATTTTTCGCTCCATAAGATGCACTTTTTTCCCCTCAAAAGTGAGGGGAAATGTCTGTGCGTCTTATGGAGCGAATATGAAGTTTTACTTACCTGTCTTGCAGCGTTGGCCGGCAGCACAGGGCGCACCGCGGTAGTGGAACTTGAATTTCATGTTCCGGTTTCCGGCGGGACTGAAAGGAAGTGTGCACAAGCTGAGTGCGCACTTCCTTTCAGTCCCGCCGGAAACCGGAACATGAAATTCAAGTTCCACTACCGCGGTGCGCCCTGTGCTGCCGGCCAACGCTGCAAGACAGGTAAGTAATTATGGGACAAGGGGAGGGGGACAGTATGGGAGAGAAGAATATGGGGAGGGGGATGAAGTCTATGGGGAGGGGGTGGGTGAAGTCTATGGGGAGGGGGTGGGTGAAGTCTATGGGGAGGGGGTGGGTGAAGACTATGGGGAGGGGGTGGGTGAAGACTATGGGGAGGGGGTGGGTGAAGACTATGGGGAGGGGGTGAGTGAAGACTATGGGAGAGAGGAGAAGATTATGGGGGGGGGGGGGACACTATGGGACAGGGGAGAAAAAAAATATTCTGTACAAACTGTCCCATAGTAAGAAACACTATGGGACAGTTTGTTCAGAATATTTTTTTTCTGGGTTTCTTCCTCTAAAAACTAGGTGCGTCTTATGGTGAGGTGCGTCTTATGGAGCGAAAAATACGGTATATTGGTATCAGTCATTCAGTTATTAAACCTAACTCAGAGATTATATAAATAGGTAGGTCTCTAGTTTGCTCTCTCCACATCCCTTCCTTTTGTTTTTTCTCTCCAGTCATTTTATCTGTTATAACCAGGACTACTAATAAAACAGTTCCGGCTTTTGTTTCCCTCTATGAATAGTTATCCAAGTTAATACGCTTTCCAAGGACAAGTCCAAGCTCTCACATTTCAACCTAATAGCAAAACAAAATTTGGTTAGTATTTCGTTTTCTCTTTCTACTTTATTATTCTTGTCATTGGTCTACAACCACTTCAGGGGGCTAAGGTTATAACACATTCATTATGATTTTTTTGGAGCAAGTGGGGGTCATCTTACCAAATACACCCTACCAGTCCACTAGCAGGTAGGTGTTTAAAAAACAAAAAACAAAAACAAAAAACACTAGATATGAAGTAACATTTTATAAAAAGTCCTCGCCAATTAGGAATAATTTCTTCATAGGCCTCTTTGCTTTAAGTTGAGTGGTCCCGCAAGGCCAACTCCCATCCTCACGCTCAGAGGTACAAGCCCGACAGCTCAACTCATAGTTAGTGCCTTGCATTGTGTCATAGTCAGGGCCTCACCTGTCACGGCCAACCTATCCTAAATTTAGTAAATGTCACCGAGAGACCAACACCCCGCCACTTACGTCCGTGGCACCAAAAGCCCAGACGAGCCAAATCATAGGTAGAGCCCCTCAAAGCCACTTGGCAATTAGTGAGGGCATCACATGTCACCTCATTAGTTAGAATAATAGAATTTCGCCTCCGGGCATTAAATCTAGTGAGCTGGGTTACTTTATACCTATCAGGAATCCTAATAAGCAAGTCATTTACTTCACACCCATAGCATGTCTAACGCTTCACTACAAAGAGATGACCTGTCGCTTACTAGCACCCTGACCAGATCTAATTCCCAGACAAGGCAAACCGTTGTAGCCAGCCCAGCGTCCAGCTTCAGATCTTGGATAATTCTCAAAATTACAGCTGAACTAAAAAGAAAGAACATTCCCTTTCCTGCCACAGCCAGGAAAGCTGAACTATTTCACTTGTAAAACATGCATAATGATAATGAAAGGCCTGGCCCTAGTTCTGAATGTAATATTCAAAACAGTTTGTCAGAAATGCATAGCATGATCTGCTGTCTAGTGAATTCTGTAGCCACTATTAACAACCTGTTGGATAATCTGGAATCCACTAACCAAAAAATCATCCCGGATGTCCAAATTTCCGTAGCTCAGCAAGTACAAAGCACAGGAGGTTACTCTAATCCTCTACCCGCTAAAATTACTGGCATCAATAATCCAGTACATCTCATTCCACAAAACTTAAAACGTGACATATTAGAAGGCAAAGATTTTAATCTGGCTTCTATTCTCATTGCATCACAGGATATAATTGAAAACAGGTCATACACGTTTGACGATTTATCCGTGGTCATGAAGTCTAGAGACCCTAGACTTAACAGGAAGTTAAATATTCCAGAGTTTGTCTTAGCCTTCGGATTATATAAGGACATTATTTGCTCTTCTTTTCCCCACCGTAGATTGATACTTACACAAGCTGGTGGACCTAGCTTATGAATATGGAGGCTATGCATTCTACGATTACCATAAGTCCTTCTCAGCAAGATCTGCTGTGTCACTGGCTCAATTCAATACTCCTACTGACTAGGGCAAATTAGACACAGAATTGTGTCCTCCATGGCCCCCATGTCTCCCATCTGTGTTATCAATCAAAATCTGAAATATGTATTAACATATGAAACAGCGCATGAATCACAACAAAGTATCATTCCTGAAATGGTTATTATGAAAATTATGAAACAGTTATTACATGTTACTCACGTGGCTTCCTGGACAATCTAATATATTTTTCCCACCACAACCTTAGGATTAAATAAACCACAGTGGCTAACAAGTTATTCCCGGTTCATAGTCCTTATACGTGTTTTGTACGGAACTCTGCGTTGTACAATGTTCATAGTGAAACATGGTGCGCCAAGCGCACCCCAGCAGTAGCACCTGCCAGATTTTTCCCTTTGCCAATTAGGCAAAGTATTAGGAGGGAGTGTCAATCCTTTCCTGCTCTGGTCATGATAATAAAATTGGAGAATTGAGCAACATGAATAGAGATAGTGGAAGAAGAAAAGAAGCAAGAAAGGTGTCCGGGGGGGGCGGGCATCCTCGGGCACCCCCCACATCATCCGCTCGTGTAAGCATTATAAATCATGCATATATACAAACCATGATTGCCAGGCCTCGGCGTGTCTGTGACCCGTCCCGAGCAGAGAGGCAAGCATCACCTCAGCTGCCTGTATCTCCTCCACCCTTTGTAGCCAGGCTTCCTTAGTGGGAATCTCTGTTTCTCTGTGCAACGAGTAAACCCTTCCAGCAGTAGCCAGGCACAAGCTTGCCGGGCACCCTATGAACACCACCAGAGTTTGGTGGAAACCACTTGCTCTACCAGACAGGTGCCCTTTCTCACACGACGCGTACAGTCCCTTACCCAAATGCTCTACCGGAACCCCGAGGCACCAAAGCCTAATGGCCATATAAGTTGGTTGATCGAACCCAAGCATTTTATTTCCTTTCTTTTTTTTTTTTTTACAAGCTTATAACCCCATAACAACTTCCCACACTAGGCAAGTTTGCAGAGAGCCGGCTACCTGAGCCATCTATACAATATACACTTTCAACATACCATGCATAGCCTCGACCCACCTAGCAAATGCATTACCCTCAGACCAGCCTAAGCGGTCGCATTCTAAATTAGGCACACAAATGAGTTGCCATATAGCCAAAACCCACTACCCTGGGGAAACAATGCTGGTAGAGGGGCCAGACAACACAACATAACAAATTCCCTGTTTTCCGCTAACTCACCATTGAGGGGCTCCCCACTGCGCTCAAGCTATAATAGAATATACCGCACTCTTCAGACCAACAATAGATCAGTCCCCTAGCCTGTTCTTATTAACGCTCAAACCAGCATACCTATTGACACACATTGTGTGACCATAATCCTCTAAACAAAGTGTGCAGTTACACCCAAGTTCATGAAGCTCTGTGCATTCTTAATACCTTATCACCCTTGATGGGCCTGAATGACCATTTCTTGTTGCAATGTCCCCTACTAATCTATTCTACATGCTTCTATCTCAGGGCAGTATTCCAGTGGTGATCATAGTAATTTCATACACAAGCCTGACTTGTTTTCTTGTACTGTAATGTAGAGCAGGGACCCATGCTTGCATGTCTCACAGAAATAGCTGCACCAAGCAGCTTTCTGGCTCCGCTGTCATTTCATGTGTGTCGGTCCAATGGCCCACCCAGCATGACACCTAGCCTGATTTAGGCTAGCGATACCCAGCTACTGCATGGGTGGCCAGGGCCAAGAACCCGAGCAGCACTTAACAACACATGATAATGACTATAGACAGCGCTCAGATAACTCAGCGTGTTTTAGTTTCTCTTGTTTTAAAGGGACACTTACAGACAGCCACTAGAGGCGCATCTGTGACGCTGGAGGCATTTAATGCCTCCATCACGCAGAGCATCCATAGAAATGCATTGAAAAAGAGGGACCTGCCTGACAACCCAGGCCAAAAGTCCAGAGAATTTAATTTGCTAGCACTGTATTTAACCCTGTAACTTTCTATGACACCCTAAAACATATACATGGGGGATACTGTTTTATTCTGGAGACCTCGCTGGACACAAATATTAGTGATTTATAGACATGTGCAATTCGTTTCGGTCCGAATATGAATTCGGACGAATTTCGGGCAATTCGGACATTCGGGTACTTCCGAATGTCCGAATTGCCGAAGTACCGAATTGCCGAATTGCCGAGGTCCCGAAGTTCCGAAATTAAGTCTCTACATTTACCTGTCACAGCACTCTGATTGGTTGGTTTAAAATCCACCAATCAGAGTGCTCTGTGTCATTTTACACAGCGTGGGAAAGTTCTTTGGAATTTTCCCACGTTGTGTAATTTGACTCATAACTCTCTGATTGGTTACGTAACACAGTCACAAACACTGGCCAAAATTAGCGTTCAATTTAGTTTTTTTACTTTTTTCACACACAAACAAATATGAACGCTAACTTTGGCCTGTGTTTGTGACTAAGTGGCTACTAAAAAAGACTGGACATACCCCATATTGAATAACCTGGGTTGTCTACTTTTTTTTTAAAAAAAATGTACATGTAGGGTGTGATTCAGAGATTTGTGACAGATAATAGTGTTACAATGTCACTATTGATACATTTAAAAAATATATATTTTGAAACTGCAATTTCCTATTTGTACTTATAGCCCTATAACTTGCAAAAAAAAAGCAAAAAAGCATGTAAACACGGGGTGTTTTTAAACTCAGGACAAAATTTTTAATCTATTTAGCAGTTTTTTCATTAGCTTTCGTAGGTAAGTAATAGGTTTTTCAAGCAAAAGTCAAAAAACATGTTTATTTTTAAATTTTTCACCATATTTTATTTTATTTTTTTTAAAGTAAATTATATGACATGATACAAATAATGGTATGTAAAGAAAGCCCTTTTTGTCCTGAAAAAAAACCCCACTATATATCTTGTATGGGAACAGTAAATGAGAGAGCAGAACATTACAGCTAAACACAAACACCACAAAAGTGTTTAAAGACCCCTGGTCCTTAACGTTCAACATGGCCAAAACAGGCCGGTCCTCAAGGGGTTAAACTTTTCTTGACAGGCATACAACATTACATGTTAACTATATAATCAAACAAAACTCCAATCTTATCTTCATATCCGGTCAAAAGTGTCCTGAAAGTATCAGAATCCCCTTAAAAGACTTCCCATAGACAGTAACATCTTTAGGAAGATCTCTGAATTATTAGATGATAAACCTTTCGGCAATCCCACTAATCTGGTAATCAAGTCAGCGGCATATTTGGCATTTGACGGTTTCTTGAGACCCAAAGAATTTTCTGTGGAGAAAGCATCTGACCTCAAGTCATGCCTTAAGCAAAAACACTTAGCAAAAGTGAAAGCCCATTATATTCTGGCAATCCCTCATACCAAAACTAGCCAGACAGGCCCCAGTAGAAATTTAGTATTATCCTACCTTTTCCAAATGGTGTCCAGTACTAGCAATGGACAACTTAATTAAGAATCAGATCACCAAAAAAAAATCCTGATTACCCACTATTATCTCTTCAAGGGAAACCTCTTACCACCAAACAATTCATGCTATACATACGCACACTATTACTCAGCCTAGGCCTCAATCCACATTCCTTCTCAGGTCATTCATTCCGTATTGGCAGGGCCGTATTAACATAGGGGCTGATGGAGCTGCAGCTCCAGGCCCAGGCCCATGGAATAGGCCCATTGTAAAAAAAAACAAAAAACTTTTTTTTACTTTTTTTTTTTTTTTTAACAGACTACTCTTAGGTTTACCACTTGACTGGTATTTTAAGGCACAGCTGGTATTGGAGGTTGCCTGGCCATGACGGTACTGCAGTAATACCAGCAATACAAATGCAAATATTTGTCTCCGTATAAACGGAGATTACTCTGCAATACCAGCACCGGCCAGTAGGGGTCACTGTGTGTGGAGAAAGGCAGGGATAGGAAGTTACAGCATCTCCCTGCCTCTCTCTACTCACTGATCTGCGGGGGAGCAGCTACACAGCACAGAGAGTCCAGACAGCAGCTCTCAGCCTGCAGAGACAGACTACAGCTCAGGTATGTGAATGATGGGGGGAAAGGCAGCAGGGAGACATGTGGACACATGTCTCTCAGTGTCCCCATGTCTCTCAGTGTCCCCATGACTCCCAGCCAGTGTCTCAGTGTCCCCATGTCTCCCAGTGTCCCTATTTCTCCCAGCCAGTGTCTGTGTCCCCATGTCTCCCAGTGTCTGTGTCCCCATGTCTCTGTGTCCTTAGTGTCCCCGTGTCTCCCAGTGTCCCCAAATGTCTCAGTGTCCCCATGTCTATGTCCACAAGTGCCCCATGTCTCCCAGTGTCCTCAAGTGTCTGTGTCCCCATGCCTCCCAGCCAGTGTCACTAGTGTCTGTGTCCCTATGCCTTAGTTTCCCCAAATTTCTGTGTCACCATGGCTCCCAGTGTCCCCTAGTCTCCCAGTATCTGTGTCCCCATGTCTCTCAATGTCCCCATGTCTCCCAGTGTCCCCATGACTCCCAGCCAGTGTCTCCATGTCTACCAGTGTCTCTATGTTTCCCAGCCAGTGTCCCTAGTGTCTCAGTGTTCCCATGTCTCCCAGTGTCTGTGTCCCCATGTCTCTATGTCCTTAGTGTCCCCATGTCTCCCAGTGTCCCCAAATGTCTGTGTCCCCATGTCTCTGTGTCCTCATGTCTCTCAATGTCCCCATAACTCCAAGCTAGTGTCTGTGTCCCCATGTCTCTGTGTCCCCATGTCTCCCAGCCAGTGTCCCTAGTGTCTCAGTGTCCCCATGTCTCCCAGTGTCTGTGTCCCCATGTCTCTGTGTCCTTAGTGTTCCCAAATGTCGCAATGTCCCCATGCCTCCCAGTGTCCCCATGTCTATGTCCACAAGTGCCCCAATGTCTCTCAGTGTCCCCAAGTGTCTGTCCCCATGCCTCCCAGCCAGTGTCCCTAGTGTCTGTGTCCCCATGTCTCCTAGTGTCTGTGTCCCCATGTCTGTGTCCCTAGTGTCTGTCTCCTCATTTCTCCCAGTGTCCCCATGTCTCTCAGTGTCCCGGGGTCTCTCAGTGTCCCCGGGTCTCTCAGTGTCCCCGGGTCTCTCAGTGTCCCCGGGTCTCTCAGTGTCCCCAGGTCTCTCAGTGTCCCCAGGTCTCTCAGTGTCCCCAGGTCTCTCAGTGTCCCCAGGTCTCTCAGTGTCCCCTAGTATCCTAGTGACACGGGACACACTGAGACATGCGGACACTGGGAGAAATAGGGACACAGACACTGGGAGACTAGGGGACTGGGCGACATGGGAACATTGACACTGTGATACATAGGGACACTGATGCCAGGCTGGCCTTCCAATTCTTTGGACAGACATGCCCCCTTTTTGGGCAGGTTTGCCCCTTTTGGCAGTTCTGGTCACGTGATTCGCGTCAATGGTGCTCCCTTTTACCCAGCCCATGGACACTGCTGTTATGGGGTATGGATTTACTTGAAAGATGAAAGCATTAATTAGATAAAGAGATTAGCATAGAGTATGTGTTTTCTTATAGCTGCATCCTTTAAGTTTCCCTCCAACACCAACTCCATCTGATACATGACTCTACAAGAAGGTAGGGGAGAAATAAGTTTTGAAGCACAGTGCATGCTGAGGAGAGACGTAAAATATGCACAGAATTGACACAGTTTCAGGTTGCCCAAGTCACATGTGCCAGAGGTATAACTCTTCCCCGGCACACAATTGCAAATTTATCTGGAAGTGCAGCGTTTCAAGTTGAAACACTGCATATCCATCCAGACCCCAAATACCATGACCACTTCAAAAAGCACAAATGGTCATGGTGGTTGGAGTAATCTTTTAATGGGTTCAAACTAGTAGTAAACTGCCAAGTTTTCTGTGATGTTTTAGTCTGTCTCTGTATATATTAAGTATAGATGCTTATGTTATTTAGTAGAATGCACTTGCTATAAGTTTCCATATGAGTTAAAGGAACACTGCAGCATTAGAAATACAAAAGTGTATTCCTAACACTATAATGTTCCTCAGCCATAAGGCTATTGGGTGTGAAAAGGGTTTAAAACAAAAACCCTTTTTACACTTGTCTCTTTCCAGTGCCGAGGTCCCTTGGCGCTGGCTCTGTCTCCGCCGTCTCTGTTGTCAGCAATGGGGAGAGGATAATGCACAATAATCAATGCTTTTCTTATAGGGATTTTGAAGACGCTAGAAGTCCAGCATCATTTTACAGAGTCAAACTTTGTGTAAGTGCAGGAAGCTCCTCTAGTGGCTGTCTACGAGACAGCCACTAGAGGCAATCTTGACCTTGCAATATAAACATTACAGTTTCACTGAACTTTCACATTCCAGGGCTAAGGGGACAGGAACATTGCAGAGACCACTTCACCTTATTGAAGGCTCCCAGGCATAATTTTCAACATATCTAATTTTTAACACATGCTTATTTTTAACAGATGCTTTTTTTGGTCATTTCCGGCATACATTAGGATTGATTACTGCATAAAGGGCGGTCTGACCTGTTATACAGACAGGTGAAATGAGCTGAATACAAGCTACAGATGACTAAAAAAATTCAAAGAGTTACTTACACTGGTAAAAAAAAAAATAGAAAGGTAAAGGCAGCCAAGGACAGCAAGGGAGACGCTGTCTATAAAAATGTTTTATTGTGGGAAATAACACCTTCACTAAAACCTTTTTTTTTTTTTTTTAAAGTATAACATGCATTAAGAAAGACTTAATGCCTACTTAGATTATGCATGAATGTAGCATTAATGCCCCTTTTTTTAAAATCAAATTTTGGGTGTAACAAAAATTGGTAATTGAAAATGGTCAACTAACTTGATTATCAGCATTCTTAATTCATGGCATTTCTACAAAGGCATTTTCCTAAAAATACTGCCACTATGCAAAATAATTTCTGAGTATGCTTATAATGCCACAGGCAGTAAGTGCACCAATCATCCTTACTACATAGTATAATACAGATCCCTATTAGAGCCTGTAAAGACTTATTGTAATGTGCTCAGTGCCCTTCTCCACAGCTTATACAAAACCATCATGTAGTTTAAACTGAAGGTTTTCCTGTGCAAATGGAAAGGGGTCACTCAGAGATCCAAAGGGACCAAATACAGCCCAAGTAGAGAGAAAAACGTATAGCTGAATGCATTTTTTTACAGTGCTATGAAATATAAAATAAATGGCAGTTATGAATGTTTTCTCTGTACCAACTGATCTTGGGGACGGTTCCGATAAGCAACATTCTAGTTATAAATTCAATGTTTCCTTTCAGATTATAAATGACATTCTTCATTAGTATCTATTTTGCATTTATATCAATCCCAGTATTTTAAATAAAAACAAAGTATGCGATTACGTTGAGCATTATGCAATAAATAGTTACGTCATTTGACACAAGTAGAAGTATCATCAGGAGACAATAAAACTGTTAGGGAAAAACAAACGAATAAAGAATACAAATTATTTGATATATTATTCACTGCACAATGAGTTTAAATTTGATTGGAAAAGTCTCCATGCCTGAGTTTGTGATTTTAGCAAAGCTGTTATTTTCTTCTAATACCCATATACACTAATCAGCCACAACATTAAAACCACTGGCAGGTGAAGTGAATACAATTAATTATATTGGGCAGCAAGTGAACAGTCAGTTCTTCAATTTCATGTGTCGGAATCAGAAAAAAACGAGCAAACAAAATGATATGATTTACCTTGACAAGGGCCAAAGAGTGATGGCTAGATGACTGGGTGAGAGCATCTCCAAAACGGCAAGTCCTGCAGTGGTTAGTATTTACCAAAAGTGGTGCACAGAGGGGCAACCGGTATCGGATTCATGGATACCCAAGGCTCATTTTTAAATGTGGGGTATGCAGGGATCACACAGAAGAGCTACTGTAGCTCAAATTGCTGAAAAACATAATGCTGTCAATGATAGAATGGTGTCAGAACACATATTGCATCGGAGTTAGCTGCTTTAGGGGTTGCATGGCCCCAGACCGGTCAGAGACCCATGATGACCCCTGTCCACTGCCAAAAGCTCCTTCAATGGGGATGTTAGTGTCAGAACTTGACCATGGAGCAATGGAAGAAGGTTGCCTGGTCTGGTGAATCACGTTTTCTTTTAGATCAGGTGGATGGCTAGGTGCATGTGCATCGTTTACCTGGGAAAGAGAAGGCAGCAGGATGCACTATTGGAAGAAGGCAGGCTGGTCAAGGCAGTGTTATACTCTGGGTAATTGTCTACCTTGGGTCCTGGCATTCATGTGGATGTTACTTTGATACATATCACCTACATCGAGGCTGTTGCTGATCATCTACAACCCTCTTTGGTAATGGAGTTCCCTGATGTCAGTGCCCCACTTATCTGGTTTGGGCTGCATACCATTTAAGCAGCCGTTAGCTTTAAGTGAAAAGCAATCTAGATCAGCACAGCATATTTGCAAATTCGGGACTTCTTGCAGCAGATGTTAAGACTATTATTTTATTATTTATATAGCGCCATCAGATCCCGTAACGCTATACAATGGGTGTTCTGACAGACATGTAATTTTAACCAGACGACTCAACATACAGTAACAGAGAGGTGGAGGTCCCTGCTCATTGAGCTTACATTCTAGAGGGAGTGGAGTATAGTGACACAAAGGGTATAAGTAGGGGTACGAAGTGGGTTGTTAGAAAAGTATTCACTGAAGACCAAGGAGAATTAGGATAGAGTAATGGCCGTGAGATTTAGCAGCATTAAATTGTTGGATACTGTGGTCATAGCCGTTTCGACAGAATGACCAGCGTGGAAGCCAGACTGAAGGGGCTCAACCAGAAAGTTGGATTAGAGAAAGTCAGTCGGTCTGGTGTACACAACTCTCCCGAAGATTTGAAGGCAAATGGCAGTAGCGAGATAGGGCGGTAGTTGGATGGGGAGTTGGGGTCAAGGCTGGGCTTTGTCCTGGATTGCAGTAGGGAACTTTTAAAACTCAGACTGTGGAAGACAGAGAGGGTAGGGTCAAAAAGGCCTGCAATAAAACTATGGAATGGAGATGCACAGACGAGGAAAGGATTGGTCAAGCAAGACCATTCGGGTGGGTATCAATAAAATAAGGGGTAGGGGGAGCAGAAATAACAGAGAAAGTCTTTAGAGCAGATAGTTGAAAAACATTTAAGTTAACAAACCAACAATGATGAGTAGGGCAGGGAACAACTAGCTTTAGCATGCAGAATGAAACAAAATATATGTATGTATGTAAGAATAAGCACATACACACACACACACACACACACATATATATATATATATATTTAGGAAACATGGGGGGATGGTTGCACTCACCTAAACATGCTTAAATGGGGTGCTGCTGGGGGCCATATTATACAATAAATACACAAGATCCAGCGCACTCTCCTATCTACTAAACAGCAACTTCAATGTTGACAGATTAGTTTGTAAAAGTTTTTTTTTTAAAAACACCTAATCTAGGCTTGTATTTATCTTGTGTATTTATTATATATATATATTTATATACACACACATACACGCACATACATATACACACATATAGTAAAGAACAAGCACTCCCAGGTATGTTACAATGACAAAGAAATAGTGGTTAAAGATACATTGTTTAAAAAATAAACAAGTAGTTAAAATAAAGGGTTGATAGTGTCCTCCATTGTCTACCTTGCATAAGGCACTGGTTCAGTTTCAGATGATCTGAGCAATGTCCTGGGTTGCAGTATGGAACTTTTTAAACTCAGACTTGCATAAGGCACTATACACTATCACGCACAGTTTCCGGAACTTAAAAATCTTGAAATAAAGCTCCCAGCATCACATAGAACGGGGAATGGGTAACTGAATGCATTTTACGCTTATACAAGTTCTCTCTCCACCCTTATGACGTTACTTCTTACATAGCATCTTCAACCCATGCTTGAAACTAAAACCTTATGGTTTACCTGGATCTAATCTTGACCATTATGTTTACATTGTGTCTCTAAAGTCACGTAAGTAGGACATTTTCCAAACATGGCAGCTGTGTATTACATAAGCAGAATTTTAGGAAAACATGTCTGTGTATGTTCTCTGACACTTCTATCTGAAGGTGTATAGCAGACGTACATGCATTAGTCTGAATGGAACTCTGAGTCAGTCTGTGACTCACTAGTAGATGCTCATTAGTAATATCACTGCCCGCTATTATATTAGAATAATGGCTCCAGAGATATTTATGATGACAAGCTTTGAAAGAATGAAGCAACTTAAAAAAATATATACAGACTGGTAGAAACATGAAAATTGATATATCGCTCGACTTTTAAAAAATGCATTATAAAATTTGTAAGTGGTATAGCGTCATTGAAAATATTTCAAAAATCTAGACTCCCACATATTGCAGGCCTACAATTACACGAATTCTTTGAATGTAGCATATGGCCAAAGAATCATGGGAGTTGTAGTTCAGCCACATCTGGAGGGGCCAAAGTTTGTAATGCCTGATTTAGATGCTTTGTATTTTAAATTCTACTTAAAGTAAATGTTAAACATTTAACAATAAAAGCACTTCACACTGGCAAGCTTTATAATCTTTCAGATCTTGAGGCGTGACTTTAGCTAGGGGGCTTTTATCACAAAGTGCACATGTAATTTGCTGACACAGTAGCCAGAAAACATGAAATCTGCAGTTATCTTTAGGGACACTGTATAAGTCTCTACTGAATATTATTTATTTAATTATGATTTCTTTTTACTCCTGAGAACCATGTTTTCACATAGTCATACACGTGATCTGAAGGTAATTATTGTGATTTATATATATTTTTTAATTAAACTACTATAATTATAAATTGTAACCAATCTGCCTTCTAAGAATCATGCACACACATGGAAAAAGAGCATGCATGTGGCAGGCAAATAGTAATTTCAGGCAAAAAAAAATAGCTTTTGCCTAGGCAGATAGTTATTTGACATTTTAAACACCAGTTACTTAGGCAAAAACTTTTTGCCTAACTAGTTTTCATAAAAATAATTTAACACGTTTTGAATCTAATAAATAAAATTTGCTTTTACCTCAAAGAAGTGCTTTACACATATGGTAATCTAGTGAGTGTAAGTATACCTCTCTCCACTGTCAGGTATACTTACAGTGAGATTTGATCCCTTTTGGGGTTCTGCTCTCATCTGTTCAAAATTAATTGTTATTATGGCCATGGAAGATGATTTAAAGGGACACTATAGTCACCAGAACAACTACAGCTTAATGTAGTTGTTCTGGTGAGTTTAATAGCCCCCTTCAGGTATTTTCATGTAAACACTGCCTTTTCAGAGAAAATTCTGTGTTTACATTGCCCCTAGGGACACCTCCAAGTGGCCACTCCTTAGATGGCCACTGGAGGGGCTTCCTGTCTCATGCTTTCCTATGTGACCGGCTGAATGCGAGCGCGGCTCCTGCCGCGCATGCGCATTCAGCCGATGACGTCGCGAGGAAGAAGAGGAGAAGGAGGAAAGCTCCCCGCTCGGCGCTTGAGAAAGAGGTAAGTTTAACCCCTTCCTCCCCCCAGAGCCCGGCGGGAGTGGGTCCCTGAGGGTGGAGGCACCCTCAGGGCACTCTAGTGCCAGGAAAACAAGTATGTTTTCCTGGCACTAGAGTGGTCCTTTAAGCTTTAGTGAAAATGTTGTCAAAGTGATTTTTTTTTGTTCACACCCTCTTAGTAACTCAATGTTAAGCACATGTGCCAGGTATAAGGGGAACAGGCTAAACCTATACGGTATTATGTAGTATAATAATGGCTTATTAATATTTATCACATTTAACTCAGCAGTAAAACTCTCAGTCACCATTTCCCATGGCTTTTTCTACACTATTGGTGACTCATAGGCCAGGATGTACTAAGGTCTGATATAAGCCTAGTACAGAGATAAGAACGTGATAAATTTGCCATATTTAAGAAAGGGTGTTTAGTTGTTTGTCGCCCGCTTATCTGCATGTTATGTCCCAAGCAAGATAGTCACTGGTAGAAGGGACCCAACATAACCTCTCCTTTCAGCTGGGATGCACGTAGCGTTGATCCCTACACTTAATAAGTATTGAAAGGAGATTCCTGTCACTAAGCAGTGATGAGTGAAGTTTGACATTGCTATATCTCTCTAAACAAAGCAAGTGTCTAGTGCTAATGTGGAAACGAGTGGCAAGATGATCATGATGTCTATTTTAATACATACATAAAGATATGTAGACATATATAAAGTTATGTCAAATGGTCTGTCAAGGTAATGGTGACATGCACTATATTAATGCAAGTACAAAATAAAAAATAAAATAATAAAACCACTGTAAACACTCACAAAAGCACTGTTTACATTGCATAATATATGCATGTCAGTCCATTCAACCATCAGCCCATCTGTCTATCAGATAGATATCTGCTTATAGTCCTCTCACTTGCTTCTGTTTTGCCAGGCCCAGCTCTATTTCACACTGATAAAATCTCCTCATATTTTGTATCCAGATAAGTAGTTAATGTTGAAGAACACTTCCATTCATGATGTAGAATGGGTGAAACTGCTCTGTAAACTGATAGCAGCCATACTGTGGTTACTATCAGTTTACCATAGCTCAGTTCACAGTTTAGTAAACCAGTCAAAGTGCGCCATTTTGTCAGAGCCACCAGTTGGAAATAATTGAAACAGACAGACTGGACAAGAGTATTCCAGCTATTTGACTGACTGAAGCCCATGGAACAGTGAAACAGGGGAGTGGGCCTTGACAAGGCCAGGAAGTGGGCAGGTGGAAAATTATGGGATGGTTTAGGGCAGGGCTAAGAAGGGGAGGAGTCAGGTAGTGTAAATAGGCGGCCATCTTAAGTGAGGGGCCAGTTAATCTGAATTTCACTGACCTGTCACTTGTGGCTGGTTGGCGGAGTTCTTTTCTTTTTCTCCCTCTGCAGGTAATGGCGTCCCTGGAGGAGATTCTAGACGGAGTTCGGGCGGCGGTTCGTGACAGAGGACTGGCGTGGCTACATGACCAGATCGGGGCTGCTGCCACCCATGCGGAGGGACCGGAGAGGAGGTCGGCGCGGAGGACCAGGCCGCCGCAGAGGTTGAGCCCGGGGGAGGCCCCTGCGGCCCGGCGGCGGAGGAGCCCTTCTGCGGTCGGCGGGTCGGCTGCCGGACCGAGTTCAGCGGCAGAGGAAGGAGTGCGGCAGGTGCCATAGGGCGGACCCGCCGGGCAGGCGACAGCGGGCGCGAAGCGGTTGCCACGAGGTCTGAAGGCGCCCCGCGTAATGGCGGCCGGCGGGACAGCAGGAAGAGGAAATGCTGCAACACCAGCGGACCATGCGGCTGCGGATGGCATCACCCACGCGGCCAGTGGGCAACAGACAGAGCGTCCCGGTGAGTCAACCTCCAGGGGTATCACTGAGGGGCAAAAGGGGAACGCTAACGGGGCTCCCACAGCACAAGCGGTCCGCCAGGCATTGTGGGGAGACCAGGTCAGCAGGGGATCCGAAGAGAGCCAGTGGGTTCGGCGCAATACAGGGAAGCAAGGGGTGGCAGTATAGAGCGGGGGGGCCCATCCGGCTGCCCCCAGGTACGGCCTAGTGACAGGGAAGCGGCAGTGAGGGGCCAGGGCGGCGAGCGGCGCACCAGCGGCGCCAGGTGCAGGAGTGACAGGAGCTGGTCAGGAAGACAGGAGAGCAGGGACAGGAGCCATTCACGGCTAGGCCGCAGCGAGTCAAGGTTCAGCGGCAGGGAGAGGAGGAGGAGGTCCAGGTCAGAGGAAGGGAGGAGGAGCAGGAGGCGAAGTGCCTCAGGATCTTCCGAGAGGAGCTTCAGGAAGCAGCGGCGGGGAGGACACAGCAAGGGATGTCGGATGGAGCAGAGGAGAGGAACCAGGGCAGTCGGAGATGAGCGTAGGGAGGAAGGGCGGGTAGGGAGCTACTCGGGCAGACTACCCAGGCTGTCTTCTCCTTACAGGTCACGGAGTAACTCACCTGCGGTTCCGAGGCGGGACCAGGCGGGCAGGAGTCGGCGACTATTGGAAGCTCCAGTGTCTGAAATGGCGGATGGAGGGACAGCAACCCCGCGGCCTGCGGCGGCCAGGGGCATCAGCGGTGAGTCTTCCTCTACACCACACCCTGGGACATTCATACACTGTTTGAAGTCATTCATAGATTCATGGACAGGGGAAGGGGAACCGCTTAGGTTCGATAGGGTTTGGTCAGCAGGGGACGACAGCGGGCCTGGGTTTGAGAGGGCGACCTCAGGAGTGACAGGTGGTAGTGGGGAGGAGACGAGGAACACGGCTAAGCCCGATGGATCGTCGGCGGGGGACGGGGTACTTGACGTGACGGGTGGGGACATTGCGGAAGCCGCGCATCAAAATGTACATGTGTCCTTCGCGGGGCCGTTAGGTTGCCATTTGAAAGGGGAGGTTAAAGACAAGATTGCAAAGGGGGAATTCGTGGAAATATTTTCCCTTCTTCCCCTGGAGGAATTCTTAGATTTAAAAGAGGAAGACAAGAAGGACGCGAAGAAAGAGGAGGAGGAGAAAAGGCGGAGGTATCGGAAGATACCGAAGACCTTCGGCAATTGGCTGCGGGCTTTTTGTATATTGGCTAGTGTTATTGGGGAGAAGCGGCCGGAGTGCTGCTCGCAGTTGTTTTGTTACCTGGACGGAATTGGGGATGCGTACCGCACCTACGGGGGTTGGCATGGTGGAGGTATGATGAGCAGTTCCGTCAGCGACTGGCGGCCAACCCCTCCATGTGCTGGGACCAAATGGACCTGCCGCTGTGGATGCGGTTAATGATGGCGCAGAAGAATGCGCCCTTTCCAGGGACTGCCGGCACCGCTACGGGGGGGGCAGTGGCGGCAGGTCAAAAGAAAGGAAGCTGCTGGGCTTACAATGAGGGACAGTGTAAGTGGGGAACCGCTTGTAGATTCCGGCATGAATGCTCAGGGTGAGGCGGGAACCACGGGGTCAACAGGTGTTTCAAGAAGGGTAAGTCGGCCGCAGGGGGAGGAGCAACGGGAGCAGCTGGGGGTGTCACCAGTGAAGGTAGGCGCGATGTTGCCTTGGCTAAGGCAATACGCTGATCAAGCGGTAGCAGAATTCCTTCGGGCGGGCTTTGCCGGGGGTTTTAGAATCCCCTTCAAAGCTGCGGGGCCGGGTCAGGGAACACCCGGGGGTTGTGCGGGAGAAACTGGCCAAGGAAGTCCAATTAGGGAGGATGGCGGGGCCATTTCCGGCCCGCCCTTGGCGAATCTGAGGTTGTCACCATTGGGGGTGGTCCCTTAGAAGAAAGAGGGCAAGTTCCGTTTGATTCATCATTTATCGCACCCGAAGGGGTCTTCGGTGAATGATGACATCGACGCCGGCCTATGCTCGGTCTCCTACACATCATTCGACAAAGCCGTCGAGCTGGTTAGGAGGGCGGGGCGCGGGGCGCTGATGGCCAAGGTGGACGTGGAGGCGGCTTTTCGGCTGCTGCCCATACACCCGGACTGTCACCACCTGTTAGGGTGTCACTTTGAGGGAGAAATCTTCATGGACTTGTGTCTGCCTATGGGTTGTTCCATCTCCTGTGCCTACTTCGAGAGGTTTAGTACCTTCTTGGAATGGGTGGTGCGCATGGAATCGGCGGGGGGTGCCATAGTGCACTACTTGGACGATTTTCTGTGTGTCGGCCCACGGGACTCTGAGCGGTGTGCTCGGGCACTGAGGGTGTTCCAGCGGGTGGCTCACACCTTCGGGGTGTCGTTGGCTGAGGACAAGACGGTGGGCCCCACCACGTGCCTTAGCTTCTTGGGACTCGAAATTGATTCTGAGCTCGGGGAATGCAGGTTGCCTAGTGACAAGCTGCGGCATCTGCGACAGCTAGTGGAAATGGTCAAGGGGGCGAGGAAAGTGACCTTGCGGGGGCTCCAGTCCCTCGTGGGGAGCCTTAACTTTGCGTGCAGGGTGATCCCCATGGGGAGGATTTTTTGTCGGAGGGTGGCACAAGCAACCAGTGGGGTGCGGCGGCCGTCTCACTACATTCGGGCGTCAGCCGAGATGAAAGACGATTTGGGGGTTTGGGAACAGTTTTTGGTCAACTTTAACGGGAAAGTGTTCTTTCGGGAACCGACGGTGTCGTCGGCCGCGATGAAGTTGTTTACAGACGCCTCCGGCAGCATTGGTTTTGGAGCTTACTTGGCAGGTAAGTGGTGTGCGGAGGCGTGGCCGGAGCCGTGGAAGGTGAGTCCTCTGATAAAGAACTTGGCATTCTTGGAGTTGTTTCCCATCGTTGTCGCGGTGGTGCTCTGGGGTACGGAGCTAGCTAACAAGAAGGTGGTATTCTACTCCGATAACATGGCGGTAGTGCAAGCGATTAATAGCTTGACCGCATCGTCGCCCCCGGTAGTACGCTTGCTGCGACAGTTAGTGCTTGGTTGTATGTCATTCAACATAGTGTTCAGGGCTAGGCACATCCCGGGGCTCCAGAATGTGGTGGCTGACTCACTGTCTCGTTTTCAGTGGGAACGCTTTCGGGAGGCAGCGCCGGACGCGCAGGCCCAAGGGCAAGAGTGCCCGGGTGTGATGTGGCGACTCGGGACGGCCTGCTTGGAGACTGTGTGAGGAGGTCACTGGCACCGAGCACTTGGTCGTCTTACGTGAAGGTTTGAAAGCTGTGGGACGAGACGGTGGCTCAGGTGGGTAGCGCCCCTTACGGAGGGGCAACGCTTGGATGCACTTTTATGGTTGCTTTGTCGATTGTTTGCAGCTCAGGCGTCGCCTGCCATGGTGGACAGACACCTATCTGCCTTGGCTTTCCTGTTTAAGTTCAATGGCTGGGTTGATGATACAAAACACTTCCTGGTCCGTCAAGCAGTGAAGGGATTCAAGAGGGGGAAGAAAACTGTGGACACGCGTAGGCCGGTGTCCTTTGATTTGTTGCGTGAGCTGGTGGGTGTTCTACCGGGAATTTGCAGCTCCACATTCGAGGTAACGTTGTTCACAGTGGCATTTGTGTGGGCTTTTTTCAGAGCATTTCGGATCGGGGAGTTGGTCAGCGCGAACAAGATGGGTGTTGGGGGGCTTCAGCTCGCGGATGTGGAGGTCCGTGGGGACAGGGTGCAAATTCAGTTGCGCCGCTCGAAGACGGACATTTTTGGTAAAGGTTGCTCAGTTGTGCTGTTTGGGTTGCCAGGTTTCGGGGGTGTGCCCAGTGGAGAGAGGGTCGGAGTACCGGGCATTGCGCCCGGTGGGTGACGGTTGCTTCTTTTTGCACCAAGACGGCTCGGCCCTGTCGCGTTTACAGTTCGCGAGGGTGTTTCGGATGGGAGTAAAGAAGCTGGGCCTAGAGCCTGGGCAATTTGGGACTCACTCCTTTAGAATTGGGGCGGCGACCGAGGCCGCGCGGTTGGGACTGGGGGACGAGAGGATTAAACGCATTGGGTGGTGGGAATCCTTGCGTTTCCGATCATACGTGAGACCGGATAGGTTGGTGTGAGAGGGGCAGTGTTATGCTGTGATGGACGGGAAATCCGTCTAATTTGGTATTAACGTGTTTTTCTTTGCAGGATGGAAGGTGTGGATCTGGGGGCGCTCGTATGTCTATTGGGCTCAGAAGAGGGCTGCTGTTCGGAGAAGTGGAACACAGCTGGGTTTTCTTCGAGGAGAAGTGTCGATTTCATGGTTCGGCTTTAGGGGGTTTAGCTGGCAAAGCCTTAGTAGCATGTTGTTTCGCAGGTTGGCCGCAGGGTCTTCACCAGACATAGTTTTGGTACACGGGGGAGGGAATGATTTGGGCCTGATTCCGCAAAGGGAGTTGGTTAGACGGATGAAGAGAGACGTTGATCGGCTGTTGAATCTGGTCCCTGGCGTGGTGGTGGTATGGTCAGAAATGGTTCCCCGTTTCACGTGGCGGCACGCCAGGGACCCAGCTGCAGTGGCTCGATGTAGGGGCAAGGTTAACAGGGCAATGGCGAGCTTTGTGCGGCGAGTGGGGGGCATTGTAGTTCGGCATAGGGAACTGGAAGACATGTTGCCGGGATTTTTCAGGAGAGACGGGGTACACTTGTCAGACGTGGGTTGTGACTTGCTCAACCTAGGTTTTCAGGAAGGGATTAGCTTGGCCCTGTTTCAGGGTGGTGGGGGGCGCACATGTCCTTAAGGGATCAAGTCATGTGCTATGGCGGAACAGGGCGTGTTAAAGGCAGGAGTTAGCTGGAATTGGGAATGGACAGGTCAAGGCCTAGGCTGGAGTAGGCCAGATGGATTAGAGTGTTGGTAGGTTCAAGCTCTTCGGTGGCTACGAACCTAGGGGGTAGGGGTGTCTGGGTACACCCCTACAGTTAACAGTATGGTTTTGGGGCCTCTCTGGTAGGCCGTGTGTTACTAGTTATATGTTAAGTGAATGTCAATTATTGTTCAAAAGATAGGGTCATTGTCAGGGGTATTGTGCGGGGGGATAGTAATATAATGTTAGCTGGACAATGACCCTAAATTGTTAATTTATTTATTTATATATTTAATAACTAATAAAGCTGTGGACGTTATAATCCAACAGATAAATTTGGTGTCAGCGTTTTATTTAAGGTAAAACTAAAAGTAGCACCAGCCGAATAACGACGGTGCATATGTCATGAAGCCCATGGAACAGTGAAACAGGGGAGTAGGCCTTGACAAGGCCAGGAAGTGGGCAGGTGGAAAATTATGGGATGGTTTAGGGCAGGGCTAAGAAGGGGAG
The DNA here is from genome assembly GCF_036172605.1 of Pelobates fuscus. Classification (NCBI taxonomy): domain Eukaryota; kingdom Metazoa; phylum Chordata; class Amphibia; order Anura; family Pelobatidae; genus Pelobates; species Pelobates fuscus. The sequence continues at coordinate 173,599,986 of NC_086319.1, forward strand.
GAGTCAGGTAGTGTAAATAGGCGGCCATCTTAAGTGAGGGGCCAGTTAATCTGAATTTCACTGACCTGTCACTTGTCCCTCCCTCCCTCCCTATAGTTGAGGTAAGTTCCCGTTTGGTCACAGCGGCGGGAACAGGGCGTGTTAAAGGCAGGAGTTAGCTGGAATTGGGAATGGACAGGCCAAGGCCTAGGCTGGAGTAGGCCAGATGGATTAGAGTGTTGGTAGGTTCAAGCTCTTCGGTGGCTACGAACCTAGGGGGTAGGGGTGTCTGGGTACACCCCTACAGTTAACAGTATGGTTTTGGGGCCTCTCTGGTAGGCCGTGTGTTACTAGTTATATGTTAAGTGAATGTCAATTATTGTTCAAAAGATAGGGTAATTGTCAGGGATATTGTGCGGGGGGATAGTAATATAATGTTAGCTGGACAATGACCCTAAATTGTTAATTTATTTATTTATATATTTAATAACTAATAAAGCTGTGGACGTTATAATCCAACAGATAAATTTGGTGTCAGTGTTTTATTTAAGGTAAAACTAAAAGTAGCACCTGCCGAATAACGACAGTGCATATGTCAAGTGCTGAGTAGCTGTCTAAGAGCTGCGCCATCACCAGGGCCGGCCTTAGGGGTGTGCGAGCTGTGCGGCCGCACAGGGCGCCATGTAGCAGTGGGCGCCGTGCGGCTGCACAGCCGGCTGGGATTTAAAAAAAAATAAAAATAAAAATTTACATTTGCAGCGGGGGCGGAGCTTACCGTGCGGCGGGGGCGGAGCTAAAAGCGCCGGAAAACTGCTGCAGGGGAAGCAGGAAGGAGTCCCTGCTTCCCCACCAAACAGTCACCAGGAGCTGCACTGCCTCCACAATGAACTCCACAGGTAACTGTGGGATTGTCAGGTGAGTGTGACTCTCTGCCTGTGTGTATTACTGTCTGTGTGTGTATGACTGTCTGCCTCTGTGTGTCTGTGTGTATGACTGTCTGCCTGTGTGTGTGTATGACTGTCTGCCTGTGTGTGTGTCTGTGTGTGTGTGTATGACTGTCTGCCTCTGTGTGTGTCTGTGTGTATGACTGTGTGTGTCTGTGTGTATTACTGTCTGCCTCTGTGTGTGTCTGTGTGTATTACTGTCTGTGTCTGTGTGTATGACTGACTGTCTGCCTGTGTGTGTCTGTGTGTGTGAGACTGCCTGCCTGTGTGTGTGTGTGTGTGTATATGACTGTCTGCCACTGTGTGTCTGTGTGTATTACTGTCTGCCTGTGTGTGTGTGTGTGTGTATTACTGTCTGCCTCTGTGTGTGTGTCTGTGTGTATGACTGTCTGCCTCTGTGTGTATGACTGTCTGCCTCTGTGTGTATGACTGTCTGCCTCTGTGTGTATGACTGTCTGCCTCTGTGTGTCTGTGTGTATGACTATCTGCATGTGTGTGTGTGTCTGTGTGTATTACTGTCTGCCACTGTGTGTCTGTGTGTATTACTGTCTGCCTCTGTGTGTGTGTCTGTGTGTATGACTGCTTCTGTGTGTATGACTGCCTCTGTGTATATGGCTGTCTGCCTCTGTGTGTATGGCTGTCTGCGTGTTTGTCTGTGTGTATGACTGTCTGCCTCTGTGTTTGTCTGTGTGTATGACTGTGTGTGTCTGTGTGTATTACTGTCTGCCTCTGTGTGTGTCTGTGTGTATTACTGTCTGTGTGTATGACTGACTGTCTGCCTGTGTGTGTCTGTGTGTGTGTGTGAGACTGTCTGCCTTTGTGTGTGTGTGTGTATGACTGTCTGCCTGTGTGTGTGTGTGGATGTCTTCCTGTGTGTGTGTATGGCCGTCTGACTCTGTGTGTGTATGACTGTCTGCCTGTGTGTGTGTGTGGATGTCTTCCTGTGTGTGTGTATGGCCGTCTGACTCTGTGTGTGTGTGTCACATACAACCAATACACGCATATCACACACTGTTAATACACCCATTACAAATATCACACATAGCATACATATCACACACAGTCATCATACCTACTATCACATACACAGACAACACAAACATTACAGCATACATGGATGACGGGGGGGCGCTGTGAAGATTTTTCGCACAGGGCGTCTAAATGCCTAAGGCCGGCCCTGGCCATCACCTTTGCAAATATGCAGTCACAGTTCTGGAAAGCTGTGCTAGAGTGACCCTTTCATATTCAAGTATAAAATCACACAATTAAATTGTATTAGATTCCAGGAAAATTTGTCATACGGTGAAATAATGTAAGCTGAGTGTTACGTAGTAACATATTAAAAAAAGTAGAATTATCTTAGTTACACCCGTTTCCTCTTTTCCTTCCATTCCTCTTTCTTTCAGTTCTCTTCTCCGATTTATTTTCTTCCCTCCTATGGCCAAATAATAACATGTTATGAATGTAAGCCTTGCTATGTGATTGTCCTTTTCTTCTTGATTATCATTATTGTATTGAAACATCTTCAATAAACACTTTAATTTAAAATAAAGAAGAATTATCTTCCAAAGGTTCTGAAACTAAGTTAAATGATTATCTATACTATGTCTGTTCAACTCTGTTACAATAAGAAGCTACTGTACAATGAAATAAAATGTTTTTTCAATTGTACTATTGTGTCCAGGACCGGTGCTACCATAAGGCAACACAGGTGGCAGCCTTAGGGCACACCAGGCCGGGGGGTGCAATGTCTGGGAGACCAGCAGGAGGGGGCGCACAGCACTACCCCTACTGCCTGTCACTCAATGTTGTGTGGCCTTGCGGAAAGAGGATATTATTTATCCTCTATTCAGTCTTACAGAGAGTAGTTTCCTGTTGGACTGAGTAAAGGATAAAGAAGACCTCTACCACAGTCACCAAGGCCACTCTACAAAAAGGAGGTGAGGGGTGGGGGTAGGGCTGGGGATGATAAGTGACTACAAGTAGACTGGTGAGAGTTGGTGAGAAAGAGACTAGCAAAACTACTGGGTGGAGAAAAGAGATACACAAAGGTAATAGTCAGGAAAAAAGAGACACATTAAAGGGTTTGGAGGAGAGAAAGAACATAAAGAGCATCCAAAGGGGATTGAAGAGAAAGAAACACACAAACAGACTGGGGGGAAGAAAGAGACACACAAATGTGCTGGGGGAGAAAGAGACACACACAGTGGCTGGGGGAGTTAGAGACACACAACGGGTCTAGGGAGAAATAGACACACAATGAGGCTAGAGGGTGTAAGAGACACACAGAGGGGTGGGGTGCAGAAAGAGACACTCAAAGGGTCTGGGATCGAGAAAGAGACACACAAGGGTCTGAGCAAGTAATGCACCCACAAATGGTCTGGGAAAGCAAGAGAAACACAAAGGGACTGAGGGAGAAAGAGACACATAAAAGGGAAGGTGTGAAGAAAGATACACACAAAGGGGTTGGGTAAGAAAGATTGTGGGGAAAGAGCCACACAAGGGTCTGGGGAGAAGAAAGAGACACACAAAGGGGTCGGATGATAGAAAAGGCACACAAAGGGACTTGGGGAGGGAAAAAAAATCCCACAAAGGGACTGGGTGAGAAAACATTTAAGGGGACTACCTATTGTCAAGTGATATAGTGGTGTCCCAAAACTTCTAACATGCATTGTCACACTAGGAATACCGTCTGCATAGCTGCTCCATACTTTTTCAGGACTTTATATAAATGTATGAATTGTAAACTGCACAGTCTCTTGCAAATAGATGAAATGTAAGAAGGTACTGTTGTAAATGTTAAATAACCTTGATAAGAACAACAGTCACAGGCCTGTACATCTCAGGTCACTGATGCTGTTTCTCTGTGTTAAATTAATTTACTGACCATTAATAAGTCTAATTATTTTGTATCTGTTAGGCCTACTGGTATGGATAAAAACATCTATATATAGATGTTTCATGTTGTGAAATGCATATAACATTCATATGCTGAAGGAGTGGAGTCAAAAAATGCAATATGGCATGAAACCTAAACAATATGTCATGATTGATTTCACACCCGAAAGCTGCATTATGCAAGAAAGGTGCTGCCACAGTGACCAAAATTCATACAGAAAAAACTAGTTACGGCGCACTCAGACTTGTAAAAATTCATAACTAAGAAGGCTACTATACAACGCCTATCTAAGAGAATAAATATGGGGATTTAGTTCCACCATATGATGTTAAGCCCACCACTGCTTCAAAGTACCCCAATGTCAGTGGGTCCTACGCTAATTACAAAATGTGGGAGACAAATTAAATAGTACAGGTGCTAAACACAAGCTACAGTGTATTGAATTCATTTCTTTGTAAGAGCAAAGTGAGTATACAATAAAGTGATAAAAGCAATTAAAAACAGTGCAACAACTAAACAATTAAAGTGTTGGTGCTTGAATGAGTATACTCACATTTGCAGATAATATCTGTGCTGCATGAAGAAAATAATAAAAGTGACATGACTATAAAACTCCTCCTATTTATACACACACCTGTGGTCACCTATAAAGAGATCTCAGAAGCTCGGGGGCCTGGGCGGGGTGCTTAACCCCAAAGGAATCTGGTCTGGATGGTCTAAGAGAATAAATATGGGGATTTAGTTCCACCATATGGCCATATAATGTTAAGCCCCCCAGCTTCTGAGACCTCTTTAGAGTTGGCCACAGATGTGTGTATAAATAGGAGGAGTTTTATAGTCATGTCACTTTTATTATTTTCTTCATGCAGCACAGATATTATCTGAAAATGTGAGTATACTCATTCAAGCACCAACACTTTAATTGTTTAGTTGTTACACTGTTTTTAATTGCTTTTATCACTTTATTGTATACTCACTTTGCTCTTACAAAGAAATTAATTCAATACACTGTAGCTTGTGTTTAGCACCCGTACTATTTAATTTGTCTCCCACATTTTGTAATTAGCGTAGGACCCACTGACATTGGGGTACTTTGAAGCGGTGGTGGGCTTAACATCATATGGCCATATGGTGGAACTAAATCCCAATATTTATTCTCTTATATAGGCGTTGTATAGTAGCCTTCTTAGTGATGAAAGTCTGAGTGCACCGTAACTAGTTTTTTCTGTATGATTGATTTCACAACTATAACATAAGCATACTACATACTACTCAGAGCTTGCTTCATACACAGTCACACAGCATGACACATTCATAAGTGTCCCACAAAAACATGGTGGTCTGGCAACCGTGCCTGTTTGTAAGACTGTTTTTTAATAGTTTTTTTTTTTAATGTTTACTTCTAGGACTTATTTATTATTTATTTTATTCAGATCCATTTTCAGATTCAAATGCATTTATACAAATTTTAGCAAACCTTGCTAATAAAAATGTTACTTATTCAAACCTATCCCCCAGACTCACCAGCAAGGCAAGATTTAAACAAATACAAGACTGGTGATTCACAGGTATGTTAAGAAAAAGTCTGAGCCACCCATTAAAGGAACACTCTTCGTAGTTTATTCATTATTGTTACAGCTTAGGTGTGGGGGAGTTGGGGAGAATATAGTTGACTGCATAGATCATTCACAAAACAATACTTACAGATGGCTACTTGCATGAAAAATCTAGACACTGTAACTGAGTTGGAAATCTGTAACTCAGCTGACCTTGAGATTTTTATTATAGCTTGACTAGTTTAGCCAAAGTTTTACAAGTCATATTCTTAATGGAAACTAGCATCCATGCAAAGCAGCACGTTACTTTATTCCACTTAAGGCCGTGTTTAAGTATAAATAAGACTTAACAAATTTGCGTTGATAGATCCTCTTTAATGTACAGTAAATACTTACATTGAACTAATCTGTCCGACTGATGGATTACATTCCACGTCAAGAGCTTGGGAGAGAAATAATGTTTGTAATGAATTCCCCTCTTAAGGCCAATTAATCTCTTCCTCGAGTCAACTATCTCTGTTTCCTATGTATCTCTATATCACAAATAATTTATGTTTAGGACATGATCCGTTCTGAAAGTTCATAATAATGAAGTGGGGGGGGGGGACCTCTCGAATTTGTCTTCTCCTCGCAGAAGAATGTTTTTTTCCCTTCACTCACTTAAGTCTATCTGTTCTGCGTCAGAGAGAAACATTTTAGCAGCATATTAAGATTAGATTAATATTCCATCTGAATACAGCATTTGAAAGAACTGTCATTTGACTCACAGCTATGCTAATTAACAATAAATATTGTAGCTGCTTATGTCTAGCTGATAAGTTGCTCTCTTGTTAATTAGCTTCTCTTCCTTTGACACCTCAGACGAGCCTGATTATTTTTGTGTAGAGAATTTGGTGCTTGAGGTTATCATGTGTCGTTGTCACACAAGTAAAGAGGCAACATCACCATTCCAGGTTTGTCAGGTCACACATCAGATATTACTTGTCTCAGCAGAACCAGAACAACTGTGCCTTTAGAGTTTTTAGTGGTAAAATCTTGGGTGGGATGCTTATTTCACTGGTGACCTGTTTAAAAATGTATATTTTAATATTTTACAGAATGAATCTTCGATATGGGTTCAACAGCAATAGGTGTACCCAAATAATGATTCACTTATAAATATCTACATGCCAAATACGTAATGAAGGCATGATTATGATTAAAGATTACAAGTTAATATATAAATAGTATAT